>NC_083115.1:2867727-3186363 GCF_949774975.1 Lagenorhynchus albirostris
GGTGGGCATATGCTTGGAAGCTCCTGGGTCCGGCACAGGGGTCCTCAGGCCTGGCATCCCCCTTAGCCCTGAATGCTTTGTGGCCGACAACATCAGCCTTACCCATATGCTTGTTGGAAATGCAGAGTCCAGGGCCTCCCTATACCGTCTGAGTCAGAATCTGCATTTTACGGAGATTCCAAGTGGAATCTTGCTCCAGTTGAAAGAACCTGGAATCTGGAGTCACAAGACCAGACTTGGGTTCTCTGTTGTTTCACTTACTATGTGACACTAGAAAAGGCGTTTAACCTCTCCGAGAACTGGCTTCTTTATCCAGAAAGCAGGGTAGTAATAAAAATGCCTGTCTTACTTGCTGTACGTGGGTTGCAGTGAAGCTCAAAAAGGATAATGTAGGTGGAAGTGGTTTCCAACAGTGATAATCAAAGTAGGCTGCCTGCAGTGGGGTATGGAGTTTGCTCCCAGGCACTGCTTCCTTCATTGAGAAAGTCTTCCTCCCAAGACAAAGGGGAAAGGAAAGCCAGCTGAATAGAGAGTGCACAGTGACGTAGCTGATTTACTGTGGGACCGATCTCCTCATCTCATAACGGACTTAACAGATTTGTGAACCAGGGCACTGCAAAACCATACAAAGGTTTTATTAATTTTATATCTCAATTTTGGAAAGCACCTTCACATATATTATCATATTTGATCCATTCAACAACTTTAAGAACAAGGTAGATGTTACTGTCCTCTTACAATGGCTTAAAAAATACGAAAGGAAGTCTAGTTGACCATCTTGCCCCTAGTCACATGGCCGGTTAAAGTGGACCAAGGACTGACTCCACAGCCCCAGGTCCCTTGCTGGGGACATGTACTCTTAACGCCACCTGCCTGAAGCCACCAGGCCCAGGGGGAGCTTTTGGCCCAACATCACGAGGAGAGAAGGGCTCTGTTCCTTTTCCTCTATGAACTGGCTTTGGGGGGCATGTTTCTCACTGTAGGAAAGAGGGCATGGAAGCCTTTCATTTACTTGTGTGCCTAGCTTGCTGGGTGTTCTATAGGCCTGCTGCCTGGTTGAATCCTAGCATCTGTTTGGGACAGAGCACCTTGTGCACAGAAGATAGATGGAGAGAACGGGTAGGGCATTTGCTGGCTCTGGGAACCAGAGAAGAACCACAGAACCACAGAAGATAGATGGAGAGAATGGGTAGGGCATTTGCTGGCTCTGGGAGCCTCTCCAAACCAAATGGACTCGGTTGGTTGGTTTGTTTACTGAAATGGCCCTCCCAGGTGACACCAGCCCGGAACCAGGCCTCCTGGCCCCTCCTCAGAGGATCTAAAACATAAGGCATGTGCTAAGCTTGTCAACTCAGCACTCCTGTAACCAGGCTCCGGTGGCCCCTTCTATTTCAGAACGGCTACACCCCTCTGCACATCGCTGCCAAGCAGAACCAGATGGAGGTGGCCCGCAACCTGCTGCAGTACGGGGGCTCGGCGAACGCAGAGTCCATGCAAGGCGTGACACCCCTCCACCTGGCGGCCCAGGAGGGTCACGCGGACATGGTGGCTCTCCTGCTCTCCAAACAGGCCAACGGCAACCTGGGCAACAAGGTAAACACGCGTCTGCAAATATCCCTACAGACTCAATCACATTGGGGGGTCAGCTGACGACACACTGCATCTCAGGATCAAGCACCTGCTGTGTGCCCCGGTTCTGAATCAGGTGATGCGCACGTACACGTGCACGCGCGTGTGTGTGTGTGTGTGTGTGTGTGCGTGTTCTTCGTTGCAGTGTGTGGGCTTCTCTCTAGTTGTGGCGCATGGGCTCAGTAGTTGCAGCTCGCGGGCTTTAGTTGCCCCGTGACATGTGGGATCTTAGATCCCCGACCAGGGATCAAACCTGCGTCCCCTGCACTGGAAGGTGGATTCCTAACCACTGGACCACCAGGGAAGTCCCCCTGTGTAGGTTTTATCTCAGTTTTGTAAATGAATAAACAAGTTCAGAAAGGTTGCTTATTCCAAGATTGCAGGACCCCAAGCCTACCTGATGCCAAAGCTTTGGCTGGTCCTTTCTAAAGAGGTTGACTCAAGAATCTACAAAAAGATCACTACTGAAATCCATTGCATGCTTTCCCAAGTATAGGCCAGTGTCTACATTCAGGAATGTACTAAGTAAGCTGGGACTAAATATTCTTTTTCTGTGAGGAAGATATTGTTTTCAGTGCCAACCTGCCCCTTCAATGGAGTCTCAGTCCAGGGACTGTTGACGTGTGAGCAGGAAACCCTCTATGTGGTGTACCTGGCACGTGGGAGGATGGGCGTGGGAGCCGTTTCCCAGGGGACACCCTCATGGTTTTCATCAGCTTCTCAAAAGAACGCATGACCCAAGAAAGACTGAGTCACTTCTTTTGTTAAACACCAATTTTATTGAAATATAATTCACGTACCATAAAATTCGCTCTTTTGAACTGTACTATTCGGTGGGTTTTTTGGTATATTTGCAGAATTGGACAAACACCACCACTGTCTAACTGTAGAACTTTTCCATCACCCCCAAAGGAAGCCTCAGACCCATTAGCAGCCACGTCCCATTTCCCTCAAACCCCCGTCCCCTGGCAACTAATCTCCTCTCTGTCACTATGAATTTGCCTGTTCTGGACATTTCGTGCAAGTGGAATCATACGATATGAAGAGTCACTTCTTTAGATGACAGATGAACATAATACAGTTTCAGAAAGGCAAGCGTTTTGAGGGTAACTTAAGATTTCTTAAAAGCATGTGGATCCATTGGCTCTATCGGGACGGCTTTGGACAGGTGACCCCAGGAGGGAACTGTTAGGGCAGGACCATTGTGTTGGACAGGACTCTTGGTTTCTTGCTGGTACCATTTAAATGAGCCAGGAGGAGAGGGGGGTGCCCTGCCCTGAGACATCCCCACTCATCCACATCCACACTCACCAGTCAGGTTACCGCGTTATCCCAAGGATCAGGCAGGGCACCCGGACGCTTTTGACCGACCCAGGACCTGTTCTTATGTGGGCAGCCCCACCTGCCTGCGCAGGCTTCAGCTAGGCAGGCGCACCACTGGGCCTCCCATCAGCCTGGGGGAAGCGCAGACGGCAGGGGAGGGCGAGTGGAGTCTCTGGAGAGGGGGCAGGCCCTGCCCACTGGCTCCGATGACAGAGGAGCTGCAGCCCTGTTTGCCCCATGGTTAGGAAGGCGTGTCGAGCGGGCTCCGGGGGAGGGAAGCCTTTCCTGGCATTTTTGCGTGAATGCGCACGTGTCAGTCAAGGTCGCTGGAGCGTCACCATCCTCTTGAGAAAGCTGTGATGAAAACTCCAGGAATCTGGGGGTTTCGGTCCCAGCAGGATCCTCCACCCTGTTTACTGGCTGGGATGTGCTGATCACAGGCTGCATTTAAATGTCCCGTCGTGGTTTACAATGCATTTTCGTCTGTTTTCTCAAGTGAGCCTTCCTTTGCCCTTGAGATTCGTCAGTTATAATCCCGATTTTCTCGATAAGCAAACCAAGGCTTTGAAGCTCATCTCGAGTCATGGAAATAGGAAATGTTACCACTGGAAAGGGTCATAAAGTTCATCTAGTTCAGAATTCAGCAAACTACGGCCTGGGGTCCAAATCCAGCTCACCACTTGTTTGTACAAATAAAGTTTTATTGGAAGCCAGTCATGCCCATTCATTTACGTGTTGGCATAGCTGCTTTCTCACTATAACTGGCGGAGCTGGGTAGTTGCAAGAGAGACACAAGCCTAAAATATTGACCATCTGGCCCTTAACAGAAACTGTTGCTGACCTCTGATTCAGTCTAACCACCTCATATTTTAGTTAAGGATGGGGGGGGGCGGGGCTAGAAGAGCTTGTCTAAGGTCAAACAACTGGTTGGAGCGTGCAAAGCCAAGTTCGACTCCCAAACCTCAGTGCTCTTTCAGTGTCGCCTGGAATTCTTTCCTGGCTCCAAGCTGATGAACTGCTTTTCCTTTCCAGAGTGGACTCACTCCCCTTCATCTGGTCGCACAAGAAGGTCACGTTCCAGTGGCAGACGTGCTGATCAAACATGGTGTCACGGTGGACGCCGCCACCCGGGTAAGGCCAGCAGCCAGCACTCTGTCCACAGGGACTCCCCTTTCCCCCTGCACCCACAGGCCTACCCACTCTGGCCTCCATCACTGGTCCATCTGAGGATATTGGATACCCCGAGGACCCAGTGGCCCATTCCTGTCTGCCACTTCCTAGGGGCGGTAGTGGAGTTTGAGGACCCCAGGCCAATGGGCTCGCTTTCCAGTGGGGAGTCTAAAAAGTTGGCTAGACCTTTGATCCTCTGTAGTGAAAGGACGTTTAATCATGATTCCAAGCCCTGTCTTACATGAGCAAGGTATCAACATGTCAGGATGCACTGGAAAATTCCGCCCCTTCTACTCCGGCATTTGGCTAAAAGCAGGTCAGCATTCTTTGAGCCTCTGTGTGTGCAGGGAGCTCTGGGGGTGGGGGTTGGGTGGAGGATGACCCAGTGCCCAGCACACAGTGCAATGAGCCTCAAGGCATCTGCAGATGACATAAGAGTCAGGAAGGGACAGCCGGTGTGATATGCGGTGCAAGGGGGCTTCTCGTGAACCCACGGAGCACAGAGGGAGGAGAGGGTGTTTCCATTTGGTGGAAGGAAGAGGCTTCCTGGAAGAAGTGACATTTTGTTCTTTTTCACCAAAAGGCAACTGTATTCAAAGGAAGGGACAAAGTGACGCCCCTGTAGCCCCAGCCCCTTCCAGCGTTCCTCCGGCACATCGGGCAACAGTGTGACATTGAAGCCTCCCTGAGAAAAATCCAGAGACATATTTTATCCCCAGCTGCCTATAGCTTCAAAAGGAACCTGCTTTAAACCAAAGAATGTTCTGGATCTTTGAGGCTTCTTTTGTGGGCCTGGTTTCGTCTTTTGGGGTCCTGTCCTGAGAGATCTTATGTTGTGGGTTAGCACTTGGGGGTCCCAAAGCCATCCCATCACTCCAGATCCAGCCTGCAGGGTCTGGGTCCAGATCACCTCTGGGACCGGGCTCCCCAGGGACACTGAGGAGCCCAGAGAGCCTTGGCTTGTTGGCGTTTGGAGGGAGCATTAAAATATTCAGCAGAATGGCTTTCTTGACAATTACCTCCTCTGCAGACAAAACTCAAATGAACAAATGCCCAAAGCCACCGATTTCTAGCCATGGCCAGTTCCTATAAATTCCATTATGGTACAACTCTGTAACCTAGACAGCCTTCTGGGGAGTTTTTCAGTGGGATTTCAGCTTTCTAGTGGAAATAAGTGTGCAAGGCAGGTCTTGTCTGGGTCGGCAGTGATCTCTGCACTGCTGTCTGTGCTCATCTGAGTCTGCTGCTCTCCCAGGGTCTGCTGGCGGTTCCCTCCTTCTGGGGTTGACCCCTTTTGGCTTCTGTAACACGGGCCTCTCCTGGCTTTCCTCCCTCCTCTTTGCTGCTCCCTCCCCATCCTCTTTTCTGACCTCCCTGTAAGTACTGCCTCAGTCCATGGGCCCCACTTTTTCTCTCCACACTTATCCTGGGGGATGTCTCTCACCTCCAAGACTTTCAACTCCCCTCAGGTGCCTCCTTGCCTTGCCCTCTTCCCTGGGCTCAGTGTCGGTTTCCAGTCACCTACTTAACCTCTCCACTTGGGTCTCTCCTAGTCATCTCACACTGCACTTGACTGACACCGAGCCCTGTCCCTCCCAGGCCCGTGGTGCCCCACTGCTGACCTTGCAAAGGGCCTCCTCGTCCATCCTCTCTTTCAGTCACCACTGTCGTGAGACTTTCATTCCCATCCAGCTCAGAACGGCTCGTGGTGTCCCCCGAAGCCTTGCTGGTCACCCTGTCTCCTCTCTTGCTTTCCAGATGGGTTACACTCCACTCCACGTGGCGAGCCATTATGGGAATATCAGGCTGGTGAAGTTCCTGCTACAGCACCAGGCGGACGTCAATGCCAAGACTAAGGTACTGGGTTGCCTGAGAGCAGTGCCAAGTTCAGATGCAGCCAGGGTCACTCCGGGCGCACTTGGGGCCCCACCACAACTTTCAGCTTTGACGCTGGAGGAGGAAATGGGGAAAACGCCTTTCTACGTTGCACACAGAAGACGCACACGCTGTGTGGCAGGTGGGCAGTGCTTTCTCTCGTAGCTAGCTCACCCTGCCAAATGTCTGCCTGCTTTACAGCTCGGATACAGTCCCCTGCACCAGGCAGCTCAACAAGGCCATACAGACATCGTGACACTGCTTCTCAAAAATGGTGCTTCCCCAAACGAGGTCAGCTCGGTAAGTACCCGCCCGGTTCCTGATTTCAGAGACCTGCTCTCACGGGCGGCCCCATGCGCTATCCCTTCACCAGGGAAACTCGGGTCATCCTCCTGTGTGTCTGGGGCCTGGACGGGCTCCCCAGGGCGTGGGCTGTTGGGATTAGTTCCTCCTTCTGGAAGACAGAAGGTTATCCTGGTAGCACTGTTTCCCCACCCCCCTTTTTATGTTTTTTAAAATATTGTCAAAACCCTTTCTGAAATCTGTGGGAGTGAACAAAGCCAAATGTCTTGAGTGGTGTGTGAGGTTTGGGGGCCTCGGTGTCTTCAGCCACGTCCGTGGTCACTGTTCAGGGTGAACTTCCTGCCCTGGATAACGCGACTGTCAGCTTTACTAGGTTGTCGCCGCGGCCGCTTCCAGCTCAGCAAGCGTGCAGGCCTTTGTGGGTGCGGTTGCTGAAACCGTGTAACTGTGGATGGGGCTGAATCGGAGCGGGGCACCCCCTGGGACCAGAGAACTTAGAAGAAAAGAAAGCCTCAGTATCCGTTTAGTGTCGCTTAGCTCTGCCTTTTAAAACCAGAGTAGAAATAGGCCCCTCCCCTGTTTCTGGTGACTCGTGATTTCTGATTGGCCTGAGAAGAGTTCACTGAAGTATGTGGATTACTCTAACTATTTGAATGCTCAGTAACTGACACCCAAAGAACCGGCCTTGGGAGCCATGGGCAGTACTGCCCGGTGCCCTCCTATTCCTACAACTGCATCTGGTGCCCCCCTGACCCTGACCTTCCCTCTGGCTCTCCTCTTGACCACCCTTGACTTTGGTGGTAAGATCTCCCCTGCTCCCATTCAAGGCTGGCGCACTGTGGCCTCCTCTCGCCCTGCAGCGTCGTTGTGGGTGTCGGCGACACACATCTGGGCCCACGCGTGTGCAGGGGTCTTGCTCTGGGTATGAACGACTGGGGCGTGAGCTCGGTCTGACCTCGCCCTCCCTCCGCTGTTCTCCCCAGAATGGAACCACACCTCTGGCCATAGCCAAGCGCTTGGGCTACATTTCTGTAACAGACGTGCTCAAGGTTGTCACCGATGAAACCAGTGTCGCGGTACGTCTGCTCCTCCCCTGCACCCCTACCCCGGACACACACAGCCTGGCCGCAGGGCGCCCCTTGGGGTACCCCGGGAAAGGGAGCCTAGGTGTCCTAGGATTCCCGCGGGAAGCTCAGAGCCAAAAGAACTGGGGACGGGGCGCGGGGGGCGGGGCTCCTCCTTCATCAGGCGGGTCTTTACTGCCACCTAGCGGCCGGAGGAGTAGGGGCCGCCACCAGACCGGAGCGGGTAGCCCTGGATGGGACTGGGGGCAGGTACCAGGCGCCGGGAAGCTGGGGTTCCGTTCATCCCTCTGCGGTTCCTGCCAGACCCCAGAGACCCTCTTAGCTGTCATTTTCTTCATTTGGGACAAACATCCTTTGCCGTCTCCTTCCTGTCTCCACACTCATAACCAGGTAACTGCTGAATGGGTGAAAGGGCCCACTGCTGTGTTTGGGTTGAAGTCTTTGCTTTTTCTCCTTTTAGTTGGTCAGCGACAAGCACCGGATGAGCTTCCCCGAGACGGTGGATGAGATCCTGGACGTCTCTGAAGATGAAGGTACAGGCTGGGATCAACACCGCGTCCGGGTCAAGTCAGGCTGAAAGGGGTGCTCGGGGCTCTGAACACTCCGGTGGGGGGGGGGCCCTGCTGTCGCCCCGGGGCACCTCACAGCATGCCCACCTCTGCCGACCTAGTAAGAGCTGGACAGAACCACGCTCTAAAGATGCTGTCCGTTATCCAAAAGACCCCTTTAATGTGATTTTAGAAGAAGGAAATCTACATCGCAGGGATTAAAATATAAAATCCCACAAAGTTTCACAAATACATGTGTGTCTGCCTATATCATACAAGGACTGTGATTCAACTCAGTCAACTCTCAGAGCTGTAAGGAGCTGTCATAAAATTCCACTTGGTGTGTTCCTTGTGCTTTGAACAAAGCTTGTTTCATTTAAAATCTGGAAGAATCGCTTTTCATAAGCTGCTCTTCTAACCACCCGCTGGGTCGACAGTCAGTCACGAAATGACTATAGTTTCAACTTCTGTGGCCACGGGTACTTGTGGCATTTTTCCTGCCCCAGGCAAGCCTGTCTTCCCACTGAACTTGGAAGAGAAAGATCGTGATAAAAAAGGGTGGGGCTGGATCAGATTTCTCTCTGGCCCCTTGCATATCAGTAACCCAGGGGTCATGTAGTTTTGTCAGCTAGGCGATGAAAGCTCTCCTGTATCCCCTTTGATGATATGCCTCTTAATTTAACTGACTTCAATCCTATCCATCCTTAAACTTGGCTCTTCTTTGCTTTCCAGGAACTGCTCATATAACTATAATGGGTATGAAACACTTTCTGTTCCCTGTGGTCCATTCTCACAAGTGCATTTCACTCTAAGCAATCCAAGATCTCACTAATCCATCCCTGGTTTTCATAACAATCAGAGCTTGACTAAAACAGGAAATTTCCATCCGTAAGATCCGTGCCCTGGCGGGCGGCTCCAACCTGTCCATGTCTGTGTCTGTGCCCATGCCACTGTGTCTGTGATCATAACTGCATGAGCTGCTGTGATTCCATCCTGTCGGCTCCAGATCACAACGCCAGGACACACACTGCTGAGGGGCAGTAAAGGACCCTGCAAGGTCCAGGGCTCCAACTCCAGTTCAAGGAGGCGAGAGAAACAAAGAGGCAGTCTGGTTTGCAGACAGACTTTGAACGTCCTGGTGATGCGCTTAGGAAATAATGAGGGTTCAGCCGCCATGGTTATTAAAGTTCCTAGAGCCTCTCAAAATGGATGGGTTTGGTTCCACAGTTGTTTATTCTTCTGTTGCGTGTGGTGTGGAAAAGAACAGAAGCACCTCTTTCTTTGGTGTCAGTGCACACGCCACAAGGGCTGTTTTGAAGTGGAACTTGTCAGGCAGAAAAAGTTCTTTTTTTTGATGGGACTGTTTTCTTCTCCAAAGCCTGGTGCAGACTAAGATATCAGGGGCTGGCTGCCCTGCTCCAGGTACCAGGGCTGGAGGAACAGGGTCAGGGCTGGTTGAAGACGTTGCTATGGTCCTCCTGGAGCATCTGAGACCTTCCCCCACTCCTCGGGGTGAGCGTTGAGAAGAGCAGCAGATTCCCTCTTTTCTTTAGAAAAAGAAAGAGGGAATCTCCGTCCTGTCACTCACTTAAACTTGTGCGGTTTCAGGGGAAGAACTTGTTGGCTTCAAGGCTGAGAAGCAGGATACCAGGGATATAGATGAAGAGAAAGAGCTGCTGGATTTTGTGCCGAAGCTGGACCAAGTGTAAGTAATGCTCACGCCGAGGCAGGTCAAGGTCCACCCCGGGGACTGAGTAGGAAGATTCCAGAGCTGGAAGGTTCCAGGAAGGCCGAGCCCGGACGGAGCGCTGGTCCAGCACCTTAGGATAAGCTAGCCCTGCACCAGGGGTGCCAGGCAGGCGCAGAGGTCTCTCCTACCGCAAGCCACCCTCTCAGGGGTCCCTGCCCCCCACTGTTCCTTCTCTCCTCGCTCAGTCTCCATACCCCTCCCCCTCTCACACACTCAGCTTCTCACCAGAAAAAATCCGCCAAGGGAGATTGCCATTAGAAACCATTGCCAAAAAAGGGCGGGGGGGGGGAGTGTCATTATGGGATTATATGAAATCATGTGTGTGAAACTTTTGAAAATTGCAAAGCACTACAGAATTTTTAAAAGCTTTCATTCAATTAAAAGAATTTAAATAATAAAAAAAAGAAAGGAACTTCTGCCAAGCTGGCCTCAGGGGCTGGCCACGTCCCTCCATTGGCCTGTCCATTAGGGAAGACCCACGGAGGGTTTGTGTCTGCCTGTGTTTCTCACTCCTCCCTGAGATGCTGTGAGCTATTGCGACGTGGGTGCACCGCCACACCCGGGGACTTTGTGAATGAATCGAAAAGTGACAACTTTCTAGAAACACTGAGCCCTCGGTATTTTCTGAAAAGACAGGCGTGTGCCAGCTTGGTCCCGGGGCTCACACAGAATAGGCGGTGGGCCGGGGAGAAGGAAAGCCATGGCCAGTACTTCTGAGCTGCGCTTAGAGAGAAACTTGAGGCTCGGACCCTGACCACGGACAACCTACAGATATATTGGTAGAACCAAAACACACACCCAGTGGACAGATCGTGACGCAGAATAAGATGTAATGGCCAGAGCGAGGGTTCCCTCACCTAGGGGTCGAAGGCTGCAGAACAGGGGTGGTGCATGCAGGAAGACTTCCTGGAGGAGGCAGGTCCTTCACTCAGCCAGGACAGTCAGGCTCTGGGGACAGGCATGGGGGCAGAGGGAGGAGGCTGGTCAGTGTGTGAAGGCCAGGATGTTCCACATGTGCCAGTGGGATTCAGGTGGTGGCGAGCGGTCGGATCGGATAGGTGATCCTGGGGGTACAGAAGTGTTTCACTAAGGCCTTCCGTGGAAGAGGGGGGCTACTCATAAGGATCATCCCTTGATGTCCCAACGTTCTCGGCACACAGGGTGGAATCCCCAGCCATCCCTCGGATTCCTTGCGTCACACCTGAGACAGTGGTGATCAGATCTGAAGAGCCAGAGCAGGTAAGAAGCATCCTTTCTCTTACTTCCCCTTGGCAGGGAGCAGGTCCCCTGGACAGTGATTGTTTTGAGACGACCTGCAGGACAATAGGAGCTCATAGCTGAGAGCTGGCAGCGTTTACCAAGCCCCGCAGGTCCCAGATTCCACGTGTTCTTGGTAGCACTTGTGCTGTCAGTGCTCTTATCCTAGCTGTTGATGATCTGGGTCTCCGAGAGCCGAAGGGCGTGTGGGACACCCTCACGCTGGTCTCAGTGGGGCTGAGAACTGACTCCAGAAGTTTTGGCTCCAAAGCCCATGTTCTCGGGGCCACAGCCCCTGAGCACACGCCTTATGCACCTGTTGGGGCCAAGGGTCCCGGCGCCAGAGAGGGAGCCTGAGGCTGCATTTGCACTCTGTGAAGCTGCGGGCGGCTCTGGAACTCTGAGCTTTTTTTCTTTCACGTCCATAAAAAAAGGGGACAGTTTCTGCCTCACCTTCCTCAAGGGATTACCGGGAGCTTAAAATACCAATACAGATGGAAAGAGGACGTCAAGGAGAGCTGTTCCCGGCGTGGGCTGTTACTCATTACAATACCCTATTTTGTGGCTTCCCTGGATGCCACCTGAATTTGTCTCCAAGATCGGTGGGATGGTTTAAAACAATGTAATTCCTCTTGGTTTAATTTTAGGCCATTTGGCACTTTGTCACCTGGGCAAAGGGGTTTTCTAGGGTAAAAAGAAAGCAGTGTGGTATTTGAAGGTTGGGACTGGCCACCCTGAGGCCCGATCACCGAGCCGGGCTTGTCCGTTTTCCAGCTGAGGCTGGTCTCTTCCCCTGCCACTGAAGGCACGCGCATCCCCTCGACCCGAAAGTGGAGCCAGAGGGAGGCGGCTGTGACGCCGTCCAATCCGCCGTTCCACCCTCGGGCACATCATAGTGGTGTGACGTTGGTGTCACGCCCCGGGTGACATTTGGGAGACCCGGTCAAACGTGGCCCCGGGGCTGCAGTGGCACGTTCCCCGGGGGCCGCCGAAGACGACAGTGAGAAGGTCCGAGCGGACCCGGGTCTTGCTGTTCCCTGGCCAACCGTGCCCCGAGTCCTTGCCTAAGTCATGAACCCGAGGCATGAACCTGGGTCTCCTGGCGTCCCGCTGTGCCCCGTCTGGGGTGGGAGGATGTGGGAGGAGACGGTCCAGCTGGGGAGGGGCTCAGAGTGCAGGGAGGGTGACTACCGCAGGGCCCAGCTGTGTGGTGGGAGCCCTTCCAGATCAGCGCCTCCTACGCTGGGCCCCTTGGTTCACGGCTGAGCCTCCCCGACCTTGGCCGAGACCATCAGCCGTGGCCCGGGGGTGACAGGACAGCTGGCCTTTGTCCCCTCTGCAGGCGTCTAAGGAGTATGATGAAGACTCGCTGATCCCCAGCAGCCCGGCCACAGAGACCTCAGACAACATCAGCCCGGTGGCCAGCCCTGTGCACACAGGGTGAGTGGCCTGGGAGGGCTGGCAGCTCTGGCCCTGCTCGCCCACCCAGGAGAAGCCAACACGGACCCGCTGTGCCCTAGGTTCCTGGTGAGCTTCATGGTGGACGCCCGCGGGGGCTCCATGCGGGGCAGCAGGTACAATGGCCTGAGGGTGGTGGTCCCGCCCCGGACGTGCGCAGCACCCACTCGCATCACCTGCCGCCTGGTGAAGCCCCAGAAGCTGCCCACGCCGCCCCCGCTGGCCGAGGAGGAGGGCCTGGCCAGCAGGGTCATCGCCCTGGGCCCCACGGGAGTCCAGTTCCTGAGGTGAGAGGTCACTCCCATGCCCCCGACCTGTCCCTGCTGCGCTGCGACCACACAGCCCCAGCCCAGCCCGGGCAGAGGGGAGGCGAGCCTGCAGCCCGCACCCGTGTTCTCTGTGTCCTGACCGGTCAGAGCCAGGGGTCCATGTGTTCCTTCCACGGCCTGTTCTAGGTACACGTAGGAGTCTGTTCCCCAGGGGGAGCTTAACGCCCTCAGCGCCTGTGTGACACTAGCGGGGGGATGAAGATGGCCACTTTCGGGGCCCCCAGGGTTTGATTATTTAAGCTCTGAAACGGTCTTCCTAGAAGGCGGCCCTGCAGCATGGCCCCCAAGGACAGGACTGATGGTTTCAGAGGCTCCCTCCTCACCTTTCCCGCAGCAGAAGGGCTTCTCCTTGGAGCTCTGCATCCCTCAGGCGCCACGGGCTCTGTGTTGGAACGGGTCTTGCCCAGGAGGCCCTGCCCTCCCATCTCCACCCACGGCCTGTCCCCGCTGCCAAGCTTTCATCCACCGATTGTAAAGCAGCTGTGAAACGCTTTCACGTTGACTTCCCCTTCACATGTAGTCCTCAAAGCCGTCCTCCCAAGGAAATGTCCTTTCACACACTGACACGGGAGGAAGCTGAGGCTCAGAGGGGTTGGGTCGCCCGTCTAGGACGTCAGGCGGGCCCTCGGGCTCAGGTCCAGGGGCAGCTTTATTCTGCTGAGCCTCGGCCGTGTGGCCATGGCAGGAGAGCCCCCTGTGAACTGAGGTTGGGGCCTGGTGGGTAGCTAGAGGGTCCGGGGGTGGGGGTTCTCTGGGACCTGAGGCGGGTCTGTCCGACTGTGAGGACCAGGCTGCAGACGGGACAGCCTCTTTCCAGGCAGGACCCGGCTACTCTTCCCTACTGAGCCCATGGCTGCCGCCCACACGGCACGCACACCTGCGTCCGGGCCCCTCTCCACTGTCCCCTGTCCCCCTAGCCCTGTCATCGTGGAGGTCCCCCACTTCGCCTCCCAAGGCCGTGGGGACCGCGAGCTCGTGGTGCTGCGGAGTGAAAACGGCTCCGTGTGGAAGGAACACAAGAACCGCTACGGAGAAAGCTACCTGGATCAGATCCTCAACGGGATGGACGAAGGTGCGCGAGCCCCAGGGATCCGGAGCACGGCCCTCCTCCTGGAGGACGGGGTTTGGGGTTGCACTTTGGGGTGGGCTGTCGGGGTCTCCCGGAGTGTGGGACCCCCTGAGAGGCTAGACGTGGCCCAGCTCCGGCGCCCGGGCCCCTGCAGCCTGGTGTCCTGTGCAGGACCCCCTGGGCCAGGACCTTTCTCCTTCCAGGTGGCCCAGCCTCCTGCCCCTGCCGGGGCCTGGGGAGGGGGCGCCAGAGTGGGGATCAGGGGCCCTGGGAAGCCACCATGGTGATGGGCGGGCACGGGCCTGTGGTTGCAGAGCTGGGGAGCCTGGAGGAGCTGGAGAAGAAGAGGGTCTGCCGCATCGTTACCACCGACTTCCCCTTGTACTTCGTGATTATGTCAAGGCTCTACCAGGACTACGACACCATCGGCCCCGAGGGGGGCTCCCTGAAAAGCACGCTCGTCCCCCTGGTGCAGGCCACCTTCCCAGAAAATGCTGTCACCAAGAAAGTGAAGCTGGCCCTGCAGGTGACACAGCCTCTCCTTACCTGCTGGGGCCCCATCACCTGGACCGGGTTCAGGGATGGAAGGCGTCAGGGCGCTCAGAGATGACCCTCCTCCCCAGGACATCTCCACCCGTTGGTCTAGGGCCTGAAAAGTCCCATTAGAGCCCTGACCTTGAAGCTCAGAAGAAAGTTGGGTGGGTGAGATAGGGCAGACGCCCTGGTAACTTGCAGAAAACCCCAGATAACGTGTTAAACCACAGGCTTAGCGTGAGGGGAAGCCACTTGGCTTCCTGGAGAGGTGCCTGAAGCAGAGCAAGGCCCCCGGGAGTGGGGAGCAGCAAGGAGATGGGGACGGGGGCTCAGAGAGGAGAGCCGGGCTGGCCGTCAGCAGGAGCGGGACCCGCCCCCCGCCCCCCGCCCCGGGAGCCTTCGCACCTGCCTGGACAGCCGCTCTCTTCCTCCGTCCATGAGCCCCTCTGCTGCTCCGGGGCTGAGTGTGCCCCCTCGGCACTTCACAGGCCCAGCCCGTACCCGATGAGCTGGTCACCAAACTCCTGGGCAACCAGGCCACGTTCAGCCCCATTGTCACCGTGGAGCCGAGGCGCCGCAAGTTCCACCGCCCCATCGGGCTTCGCGTCCCACTGCCGCCCTCCTGGACGGATAACCCTCGGGACAGCGGGGAGGGAGACACCACCAGCCTGCGGCTGCTCTGCAGCGTCATTGGTGAGCGGTGCCCCCGCCCCGCCCCGCCTTCTGGGCAGCAGCTCCTTCCACGACACCTGGGGAGACGGGAGGACACAGAGCTAGGGAGTGATGGGTTCCGCGGAGAGACGAGCAGCTGCGTCCGTGTAGAGCTGCCTTGTCCCCGAAGAGCCCTCTGACCCCGGAGGAGGGCTGCTGCGAGGGGAGGGGCGGAGGGGTAGGTGTGCTCTCAGGGCCACGGCCGGGTGTGCACGTCCCGCGTTGGCTTCTGGAGACGGTCCCCCAAGCCCTTTCTACTGCTGTCACAGGAGGGACAGACCAGGCCCAGTGGGAAGACATCACGGGGACCACCAAGCTCATGTACGCCAACGAGTGCGCCACCTTCACCACCAACGTCTCTGCCAGGTGACACCCCGCCTGCCCGGCGCCATGGGTCCCCGGGCCCCGCGTGAGGGGGCAGCGCTGTCCCCATGGGTGGCCATGCTTAGGCCGTCACCTGCCCACCCCCCCACCGGGGCTGTCAGAGAGGCCACCGCCCGGCTTACAGGCTATTAGATGGGGGAGACGCTCCCCCTCAGGTACTTAGGGACAGGCTCACGGCTGCCCTCTTTTCAGGTTCTGGCTGTCGGACTGCCCTCGGACGGCTGAAGCTGTGAACTTCGCCACCCTGCTGTACAAGGAGCTCACCGCGGTGCCCTACATGGCCAAGTTTGTCATTTTCGCCAAGATGAACGACCCCAGAGAAGGGCGACTGCGCTGCTACTGCATGACGACGGATGACAGGGTGGACAAGACGCTGGAGCAGCACGAGAACTTCGTGGAGGTGGCCCGGAGCAGAGACATAGAGGTAGGGCCTGGCCCCCCTGGGCTCCTGTCTCGTGGCCCGGAGCAGGGACACAGAGGTAGGGGCCTGGCCCCCCTGGGCTCCCGCCTTGTGGCCCGGAGCAGGGACACAGAGGTAGGGGCCTGGCCCCCCTGGGCTCCCGCCTTGTGGCCCGGAGCAGGGACACAGAGGTAGGGGCCTGGCCCCCCTGGGCTCCTGTCTCGTGGACCGGAGCAGGGACACAGAGGTAGGGCCTGGCCCCCCTGGGCTCCCGCCTTGTGGCCCGGAGCAGGGACACAGAGGTAGGGGCCTGGCCCCCCTGGGCTCCCGTCTCGTGGCTCGGAGCAGGGACACAGAGGTAGGGGCCTGGCCCCCCTGGGCTCCTGCCTCGTGGCCCGGAGCAGGGACACAGAGGTAGGGGCCTGGGCCCCCTGGGCTCCCGCCTCGCGGGCAGCCGGCGCCTTTGGGACCCAGGGCTATCAGGAGGGCGGCCTCTGCAGAGGGGCTCCTGAGCCATGTCCCTTTAAGAAGCTTCCCCAGAGCCAAGGGACACCATGTGGGTCAAGGAGAGAGCAGGCTGTCAGCCCAGTGATTTGTGGTGCTAGGAGCTGACATTTATTAAAGTTCTTACACCCCAGGTACTTTTAAAAGTGCTTGAGTGGGACTTCCCTGGCCATCCCCTGGTTAAGACTCCGCACTTCCACTGCAGGGGTCACGGGTTCAATCCCTGGTCAGGGAACTAAGATCCCGCGTGCCGCACCGTGTGGCCCCAAAGCAAAAAGTGCTTGAGTGGCGTCATCTCCCCTGATTCTCATAACTGTGTGTCCTTTTGCTATCCCCCGTTTACAGATGAGGAAACCGAGACTGAGGGAGGTTAAGCAACTTGCCCAAGGTCACACAGCTAAGTAAATGGCAGAGAAAGGATTTGTCCCAGGAGTCTGACCACAGAGCCCACTTTCCCTGCCACGCCAGGGGTTTTGCAGCACCCAGATGAGGAAGCAGGGGAGGGGCTGGGCAGATGGGGGAGCAGTAAAGAACGGGGACTAGGTTTGAACCTGTTACCCATCCCAGGGTCCTCACTCAGGTTAAGATGTGTGACAAAGCAGGACCTTTCTGAAGATCTGGCCTCAGAGGCTGTGCTGAGCCTTCTGGGGGCTCGGAGGGCCCGGAAGAAGGACCACAGGGCTGGGACCTGCCTCTAATGCTGTTTTGGGCACTAACCAGTCTCCTTGGGCCTCAGTTTCCTCCACTGTCAAATGGGTTCACGATAACGTCTCAGTTGAAAGCATTATATACACAGTAGGGATCATTATATCATGGGTGAGATTAAACCACAACGTGGTCCTCCTGGCACTCGTATAAAGTAAACATGGTTGGATGGTGTTAAAAGAGATCAATGTGTTTCGGAAGCCATATTGTGATTTCCTAGTGGAATTCTAGAGTATTCTGACAGCAACGCTGACCAACCATGCAGGGACACATGAAGAGTCCTGCTTACTATAAACTCCTCTGAAGGAAGGAAGCATCCACCATAACCTTTCCGAAACAGCCAGTGGGGCCTCCCAGAGCACGGCCCCTGGGGGGTCGTGGGGAAGCAGAGACGGGAGCGGACAGGCGGGCCCGGGCATCTGGGCATTGCTCCTGACCAGCTGCGTTTGCTTTCCCTTTCCTGCAGGTTTTGGAAGGAATGCCCCTCTTCGCAGAGCTCTCCGGGAACCTGGTGCCCATCAAGAAGGCCGCGCAGCAGCGGAGTTTCCTCTTCCAGTCTTTCCGGGAGAGCCGGTTGGCCATTCCTGTCAAGGTGCGGCCTCCTCTCGCCCACCCCTCGCCCGGGTCTAGAAGTCCGGGAGGTGGAGAGCTCTGAGCCAGCTGGGCTGGTGGCCAGTGGGGCGGCCCCTGACTCTCCCTTTTGTGTGACCGAGTCTAGGTGAGGGACAGCAGTCGAGATCCAGCAGGGTCCTTGTCATTCCTGCGCAAGGCGATGAAGTACGAGGACACGCAGCACATCCTCTGCCACCTAAACATCACCATGCCACCCTGCACCAAGGTGAGAGCCCTGCCGGGACTGTCAGCCGAACCGGTGGAGAAAGGCCCTGAGCTCTCCCCCGACACGGGCTGTGGCCCAGCCCTTCCCGCAAAGCTCGGGAACAAACGTCAGGGTGTGAGGGCGACGCGCGTGTTCACACCGAGGCCCCGAGCTCCCCAGGACGCCCCTTCCAGGACGTTGGAAGGCGAGGCCTGACAGCCGGGTGGCCGGTGGCTCAAGGCGTCCCAGCCACGTCAGGGCTCTTTTGGAGCCTCTTTTTCCTCTACTTACTTGTCTTGCCCAGGCCCTCAGAGAAGGGAAGCTTGGTGTCTCAGCCCTGCGCTCGCCCAGGGCTCTGAGCTCAGTAGAGGTGTGGGCACCAAGCGTCACTGGTGCCTGGGAGCAGCTGAGTCTCCGCTGCGCTGGAGGGAGGGTCTCTCTTGCTGGTGTCGTCCTGTCATTTTCATCATCAGCCTTTCATGCCGAACTAGACAAACAAGGTCACATCCAGATATCTGAGGCTCGTTTTCTCCTTTCTGTCTGAGGACTAGGGAGAACCGACTTCCCTTTCACAGGCGGGTTTCCCACAGCCTTGAACAAGCATCCCGGTGCTTTGCCACAGCGTGCGAAGGCTTGGGCATCAAAAACCAGTCTTTTGAGCAGAAAGGAATCCAAAAAGAAAAACTTTTTTAAAAATTCAAACTCCAGCTCCACCCACTTACTGGCTGAGTTACCTTGGGCGGGTTAGTCTGCCCTCTGGGTCTCAGTTTCCTCCTCCCCGGTGAGATGGGAGGAATGATGGTACCTACCTCATAGGGAGTTGTGTCCATCAAGCAGGGCCTGGCACGTGATGA
This sequence comes from Lagenorhynchus albirostris, assembly GCF_949774975.1. NCBI lineage: Eukaryota > Metazoa > Chordata > Mammalia > Artiodactyla > Delphinidae > Lagenorhynchus > Lagenorhynchus albirostris. Next base: position 2,886,433 of record NC_083115.1, read on the forward strand.
GGGCCGTGTGAGCTTATCCTTAATGATAATAATAATAAAGTACGTTAAGACTCCCTCTCGCCCCCCCTCTGCCCACACTTCTACCCTGTGTGTCGAGGCTCCAGGCAGTGCAGCTGCCCATCGCCTGCCAGGCCAGGCGTCCTCCCCGCCTGCACCCACAGCGCTCTTTCCTGGTCTCTCTCTGGCAGGGCAGTGGAGCCGATGACCGGAGGAGGACCCTGACGCCACTGGCCCTGAGATACAGCATCCTCAGCGAGTCCACATTGGGTACCAACCTCTCTGTGACTCTCTGTGCTCACTCCCTTCCCGGGGGCGGTGAGGGAGGCAGCGTCCCCTCACCCCGACGGGAGCTCCGAGCTGACACCATTGGCTCAGCCCTTGGCTGGGGTCTCCACTGACCCTCGCAGGCCCAGCCAGCAATCGGGTGGACATGGAGCGGGCCCCGAGCCCCTCTGAGGTCCCTCGCCCACGCCTGTCGGCTCTGTGTCCCGCCAAGGCTACTAAATGGAACGCGATGCTTCCCCCCAGGTGTCCTCAGCGGCGCAGACCGGGCTGACATGAAGATGGCTATTATATCAGAGCACCTGGGCCTCAGCTGGGCCGGTGAGTGGGGCAATTGGGGCAGAAGAGCACTTTGCCTGTCTACACCTACCTCTGCACCTCCTCTCCGCTAAAGGGCAGCTGGTGAAGGCGTTTCTAAACCTCTTCCCTCCACCGGTGTGCCCCTGATCTGGGATTGTCGCCATGGTTTACCAATAGAGGGGGGCTCCCTCCCTCCCCCACTTCTCTCTGGTTTTCCTTTTTAGAAACTCAACTGCAGACGTTACAGGAGAACTTAGCATGGATCCAGGCTGCCCATTTTACAGATGGGGAGGCTGAGACCTAGCTAACTGGGGGGACTTCAGTTGTGCAGTGAGTTAGTGACAGAGCCCTGCAAAGCCAGCAAACCGAGAACACACACAAGCAAACAAGAAACGCGCGTCCCGCCTGCCTGCCACCGCCCCGGCCCCGTACATGCGCGTCCCGCCTGCCTGCCACCGCCCCGGCCCCGCACACGCCGCCGGCCCCACAGGCTGGCGTGGCTGAGGGAAGGGAGGGAAGAAGATCAAGTCAGGACGTTTTTCATTTGTCATCTCTGGCCGTGGCTGAAGTCATACACGAGCCCCGTCCACCATGAGGGGAGACCTGACGCAACTGAGGCGGTGACAGCTCAGGCTGCGTCCTACTCAGTCGCAGGCCCTGTGACTTAATCCCCACTTTCCTGTGAGATTTTGGATGAACAGGCCCCCTTCACTCAGCCACCTGCAGAGAGGGCTTCAGACAAGCTCGGAAACCTTAGCAGTAACTTCCTGGAAGGCGGCGTGGCGGAGCTCACAGTAGAAGTTGAGACTGCTCCTCCTTTAAGCCCGAGAAGCACATCTGCTGCTGCTTCTTGGTTTTGTGTGTGTTTGTGTGTGTGGCTTGTATGTGGTGTGTGTGAGAGATGTGGTATGTGTGGTGTGTATGTGTGTGGCTTGTGTGTTGTGTGTGGGTGTGCATATGTGATGCATGTGGTGTGTGTGTGTATGTGTGGTGTGTGTGTGGTGTGTGTGAGTGTGTGTATGTGTGGTGTGTGTGTGGTGTGCGTGAGTGTGTGTGGTGTGTGTGTGGTGTGTGTGAGTGTGTGTATGTGTGTGTGTGTGTGTGGGTGTGTGGAGGGGGTACATGCATATGCTGATTCTCACCATCAGTTTCCCCTCTGGTCTTCCTCATCCTTGAAATGAGACTCCGATGCTGTTCTCTCATCTAAAGCATCTGAGAGAAATAATAAAAATCACGGGAGGGGAAGAGCTAGCATTCTGTATTACCTTGCATTTAGATGGGAAATTGTATTTTCATTTTAAATGTGAATAACGCCTTTCCGGGAAGAAACGTAAACACAGTAATGCATTTCCATTATAACTGCTTCTCCCGGGAAAGGCAGTGGCATGCAGCGCAGACCACAGCACCGAGGGAGTCAGTGGGTCCGTCCCTCTCCCGCTGTGGCCCCAGCCTGTCCTGTGACCTTGGATAAGTGGCTCAGTCTCATTCATTCAATACCTATTTACTCTCCTGGGCACATGCCTCCTCCTGGCTCGTTCCCGGGGGATACAACAGTGTAAGTGTCAGCATTTCACCAGGTATTCCTTGGGAAGAAGGAATACCGAATCCAGAGGGAGACTGCTCTTTATGTCCTGGTCCCTGCCGGGCGCCCCACTCCACGCGCGGGCTCGGGGGCCGGGGCTGGGCTCTGGCTGGGCTCACACCCGGTCTTGGTTCTTTGTGCGCAGAGCTGGCCCGTGAGCTGCAGTTCAGCGTGGATGACATCAACAGGATCCGCGTGGAGAACCCCAACTCCTTGCTGGAGCAGAGCGTGGCCTTGTTGAACCTCTGGGTCATCCGTGAAGGCCAAGATGCAAAGAGTCAGTACCGATGGGCTGGGGAGCCTTCTCTCCCCAAAGCCTGTGCCAGGACCTCTTCTCACCAAGTAGTTCTCCCTCCAAATTCCCTGGGTGGTGTTGGCCTTTGGAACCAGTCTCTTCTGCACACTCTGTCTCACACATACATACACGCACAGTCACGCACACATGCACCCCTCAGGATCCCTGGTCTTCTGGGCAAGGCTGCCGGGAGGGGATTTTGGAGAATCTTGGCCGTGATCTCTTCCCATCCTCAGAATGAGTTCACAGCGCACCAGGACCCCTAGAAGACAGACAGCATCTGTGTAGGGTGTGTGCCTTCCGGTTGAATTTCTCAAACAAATGAGGATTGTCCCCTCGGGACAGAGCCCAGTGAGGAGTCACCCCTCGGATGGAGTTCTTCTTCCAGGATTTTCTCCAACGGGGGAGGGAAGATTTGTCTCACTCTTTTCAGCCCCTCCTCCACCCCATTCCCGCATACAAAGCGCTAAGAGGAAATTGAGTGTTTACGTTTGCATGGCAAATCAGCTGGCAAGGACCAAGGATTTCCAGAAGACAGAATCCAATCATTCTCACTTATCTTCTTGTAGTATTCCTCTTAGGTTACAAAAAAACACTTCCCATGCCTTGAAATTCGCCGCTGTTAGGGTCTGGAAAAGATCGGTTAAAGGATAACAAAACACAGGTCTACCTCACTTTACGGCGCTTCGCAGATACTGTGTTTTTTTCCCAATCAAATTCAGCAGGTCTGTTCCAACAGCATTTGCTCACTTCGTGTCTGTCACATTTGGGTAATTCTCTCAGTATTTCAAAACTTCTCATTATGATTGCGTTTGTTACGCTGATCTGTTATCAGTGATCCTTATGTGACTATTAAGACTCACTGAAGGCTCAGAGGACAGTTAGCGTTTTTTAGCCATAAAATATTTTAAAGGTATGGTAGATGCCTTGTCTTTCTAGACAGAATGCTACTGCACACTTAATAGACTAGAGTGTAGTGTAAGCATAACTTTTATATGCACTGGGAAAACAACAACATTCGTGTTCTCGCTTTACCGCGATTTTGGCTTTATTGCGTGGGCCGGACGGGAACCGCAGTGTCCCCAGATCTGCCGTCTTCTCCAAAGAGGTAGTTTGCTTTGACTTCGACAAAAGCGGGGGCCTGCAATCCCCCTCCTCGCAGTCTTCCCCCCACCCCACCAGAGTTCAGAGCCGGGCGTCCCGCGCGCCCTGCGATGGGTAGCGGTCCCCCCAGCGCCCTCCTTCCTCCCCTCTGCCCGCAGTGGAGAACCTGTACGCGGCCCTGCGGCACATCGACCGCGGCGAGATCGTGAACATGCTGGAGGGCTCGGGCAGGCAGGGCCGCAACCTGAAGCCCGACCGCCGGCCCACGGACCGGGACTACTCGTCGTCCCCCTCCCAGATGAATGGTGAGTGTCTCCTGGACGAAGGGGCCGAGCCGCCGCCTCCTGACCCTCCCTGGAACCTTCTCTCCCGGTGACCGGAGGTCAGTCTCTCTCTGGACGGGCGGTGGTGAACGCAGAGGTGGTGGGGGGCGCCCGGGGCCCGGGCAGGACGGGAGGAGCCGAGGCCCCGCTCAACGCCCCGCGTGCCGCACGCCCCCCAGCTCTGCGCATGCGCGCACCCATCGACCCAGTCGGTGGGGAGACGCAAGGGCGCTAGGTTCTGGCGCAGGTCCCATGGGGACCAGCCAGGGGGCATCCTGAAGCCCTATTGCCGCCCCTTCTCTGAGACTAAGCGGGATCTTTTCTTCAGTCCGGTCTCTGCTTTTCTCTCCCTTTTTTCTCGCCCCATCTCTTTCCCCTGACTCGTTTTGATGTGGTTTGTTATGCCAAGAAGCCCCCATGTGACCGGGCCCCGGGGGGTCCTGACCTTTGCCCCCAGCACCCACCCCTGCGGCCTTTGAGGACACCTTCCTTTTAGCAGGGGAAGCGGCCAAGTGAGGAGCAGGGCCGGGACCCCCACTGCCCCTCCATCTCTGTCGCTGACCAGGGGTGCAGAAGCAGGGCGGAGGCCCTACCCTGCAGTGGGAGCCGGGAGGCTGGCTTCTATCCCCTTTGCGCCTGACTCCACTGCTGAGTCATCAGCCTCTTCTCTAAAATCAGCAAGTTGGATTAGAGACCTGAGGCTCCTCACAGGCCTTGAAAAGCAATATGGTTCTGTGAACCGGCTTCCATGAGGCCGGCACATGCCCCATCCCGCAGCTGCGTCGCTGTCCTCCCCCAACTCCTAGGTCACCAGCCTTCCCGGCCACGCGCACGTGCGCGTGCTGTGTGGGCCCCTGTGGCGGGGGTCTTGTGAGTGGAAGGTGGGGACAGGTGCCCTGTCCAGGGGGATGCTGTGCCCCTGACACTGGTGACTCTCCCACATCCTGTGTCTCCTGAAACATGCCATCCAGGGCCCCTGGGCACAGGGCTCATCTGTTGACTGCGTGCTGTGGCCTTTCTCTTCTGCCTCTGACCTCACCTGGCCTGCAAGTCCGCTCTCTCCCCCACTGCCTGTCTCCACTGTCTCACCTGGGCCAGGTGTTCAGGGGCCCTCAGCCTCCACTGATGCATGTCACCAAGGGCCCCCGCCCTGATGCTGGGGCGCCCTCGCTGCCTGCTGGGACCTGTGTGCTCTCAGGGCTGTTCCCATGGAGGAGGCTTGCCCCTCAGACCCAGCGTTGAGGGCTCCCAGGCTGGCCCTCTCCCCGCTCTTGGGGGACTAGGCGGACACAGCAGGGACTGCTAAGTGACCAACTCCCTTTCACTAGGAGCGAGGGAAGGGGGCTGATTGCTGCAAACTGGGAGAAGTCAAGTGACAGAACACTTCTCCCTTTTTTACATGATAACCGGTGACTTGGTTGGGTTTCTTAACATCCCCAGAGCTGTTTCAATCAAGTCAACTCAAGTTTTGGGGGTTTTGTCCCCCAGTTCTACGGACACCAGGCCCATAAAATTACATGAGTATAAACAAGGCAGTTACAACAATCAAAAATCTGTCAAGAGGATAGAGCCCATGTCAAGTGTTCTTATCACAATAAAAAAACTGTTCAAAAGGGCAGTTACGGACCCAGGCGTTTATGAATGTCTCCGCTGGCCTCAGGATTCCAGTTGGGCCTGGAGACTCTCATCTAACGCCTGAGCAGAGTCCGACCCCCCGTGGGCCTAGGTCCTGTGCTCCGTGACTGTGGAAAGGCTGTGCAGTTGGTCAGCTCACTTGGCAAATATTTTCTGAACACCTGCCACATGCCAGGGGCTGTTCTAAGCGGGGCAGATAAGTCAGTTCTCAAACAGACAAAAAGAAAGAAAGAAAGAAAGAAAAGTCCCAAACTCTGCCTTCATGGAGCTTACCTTTTGTGTAGAGAGGCAAACAAAAATATAATATGTTAAGTGAATCGTATAATGCACTAGCAAGTAGATGCTGGGAAAAAACAGACTCAAGCAAGGGGGATCAGAGTCCTGGGCTTGGGGAAGTAAATAGTGGGGTGGGAGTGGGTAGCATCTGAACAAAGGCTGGAGGGAGAGGAGGGAGAGAGCACCATACAAGCGTCCCGGGCAGTGGCCCTGAGTGGGCGTGCCTGGTGCATCCGCAGAACAGTGAGGGGCCAGAGGGGAGGAAGAAAGGGCAGGGGCAGCAGGAGGGCGGCTCTTCCAGGCCTTCCTGAGGACACTGGTTTTGCTGGGAGAGTGATGGAGAGCCGCTGGAGGTTTGGAGCAGAGGGGTCACAAGGTCTAACAAGTTTACAAGGGATCCTCCCCTGCTTTGGTTGCAGACGTCACACTCTGAATGCTTCTGTGCTTCCTGGCTGCTCTGTCGCCTGTCAGCCCTTCTGAACCCCCTCGTCCAGCAGGTGTCCCGGCAAACGCAGGCCGTGTGCCCTGTGTGCACGCTCCCCCAGGCCGGAGCAGACGCTCAGAAGCAGACGCCCGCTTGGTCCATCCTGCCTTTCTGGGCACCAGAGCTGGCTTCTGTGTATTTTTCCTGCCTTCTTTGCAGTCCCAGGAAGACCATCCCACATGTGGGTGCCCTTCTGGCCCGGAGAGAAGGAGCAGGAGGGATCAGAGGTGGAAGGACAGGGGGACAGCAGCCTCCTGCGCTTCCTCTGGCTTTCTGTCCTGGGCCGGCCCAGGCCTCTGCGCCGATGGCCACGGCGGCACCTTGCCTCCTCTGTGCTTTACCTCGTTCTCTGCTCGTCTCAGCCTCCCTGTGGGCACTCGAGGCAGTGACTGGTTGCTCTGTGGTGTCAGGAAGATAGGAACCTGAGGTCTCTTGTCCTTCCTTCCTGGCTCTTCTTGCTGTGTTTGCCTGGACTGGCCAGAGCAGAAGGGGCTTTAAGTCAAAAAGCAAGTTTGCTTCTCTTGCACAGGAGGGAACTACCCCAGGCCCTTGGAATAAACATGAAAAAAAATTGCCCGTGGAGCGAAAAAAAAGCATGTTCCTAAAAATAAAACAGATTTCTCATGTAAAAGGAAAAAATGGACATCTCACATCCTGTTTGGTCAACTCCATTTGGTGTGATGAGTTGGACACAATGTCTACTTAGAAATACAGTATGTCTCATTTCTACGGACTCTTAGTGAACACAGCTAGTGAAGTGCGGCTCCTGCCTGAGTTAGGGTTGTCTGTCCACCCTTGTCTGGTTTGCTGCTGACATCAAACTAGTGGGGGCAGCGTTAGGCCTAGGTTAACAGAGACCCAGTGTGACAGCCCAGATGAGGGGAGGCTGGGGGGCGGGCCACTGCTGGACGGCTCTGCTCCAAAGCTGTGTGTTTGGTTGCCTGTTACCTGATTTCCCCAAAAGGCAACCCCAGAGAGGAGAGCTCTAGACTGAGGGATGGGCTGGTGACCCAGGTATGGCAGGGCCACGTGAGACTGCCAGAGAGACAGGCACTTCTGGAGCTCAACCCAGGGGACTCAGCAAACCTTCCTGTGCTGTGGTCCACCCCAGACCGTGTGAGACGGCCCTCGCTGAGCATGGCCCCTATGAGCAGTAATCCCCACTCCACTGAGTATGGACACCTACAGCCCCAGATCCACGCTTCGGGGGTGAGAGTGGGGTCAGCGGGGTCTTCTGGAGACTGAGAGGGAGCAGGGGGCGTAGCCCCTAAACACTGCGACCAGGGGAGGGCCTCCAGGACAAAACACAAGGCAGAAAGAAGTCCTGGGGGAGGGTTGCACAAGTTCCCTTCATGGACACATTTTTGCTTGGGTGAAATTCCATTCACATGAACCCCAGGAAGTTTCAAGGTGGAAAAGTCACCAAGAATGAGCCTCGGGTGTTCTGTGACCAGCAGAGTTACCCTCTCCCAGCCTTTATGAAGTCTTACTGAGATTCCCAGGAGTGAACATGTTTATCCGGCCGTATCTGAGGGACTGTCTGTGATGCATCCACTTCTGGCCAAGATGAGGCAACAGGGACTGAATATACGCTCCTGCTTGAAAGCAAAAAATGGACAAATTATATGAAACAACGGTTTTCGAGACATTGGACATCAGGCAGCAAAGGACAGTGATCTATGAGACATGGAAAATAAATGAGGTGAACCCTACAGTTGCCTAGATCACTGCCTTGAAAGAGTTTCTAAGTCATGGCAGAAGGAAGAGAAATCCAAGAAGACTCCCTGGTTCAGGAGAAGTCGCTGGGAGTCCAAGGAGACCAGGGCAGCTAGAGTTCCCTAGAGAGACAGCTGCACACAGAGAGAGCTCTGGAGACCTCCAGAAGGTTCCCCGCAAGTTTTGGTTGAATATTCATCATCTGTTCCCAATAGGCAGACTGATCGTTCACAGACACTGCATAGGGAGCACAGAATGGTCCTGTCTCGGAAATGGAGAGTGATTAGCCCTAGGTTGGTCAATGCTCCTACCTAATAAACCTTGAAAGCAAAACTCAAAAGGATCAAACTGTTTCCAAGGAACTCAACTACATAACAGAGCAAAGTTCAAGAATTGTTATAGGGATACAAAAATACCCAGCACCCAACTAGATAAAAGTCACAACATCCAATTAAAGATTACCAGACATACATACAAAGAGGCAGGGAAACACAACCCATAATAAGGAGAAAAGTCAATCAACTGAAACTGACGCAGATATTAGAATTAGCAGACAAGAATGGTAAAGCAGTTAATAACTATTTCAGATGTTTAAAAAGTGAAGTAGAGACTTGGAAGATTTTTTTTTTTTGACTGTGTTGGGTCTTCATTGCTGCGCATGGGCTTTCTCTAGTTGCAGCGAGCGGGGGCTACTCTTCGTTGCGGTGCGCAGGCTTCTCATTGTGGTGGCTTCTCTTGTTGTGGAGCACGGGGTCTAGGCTCGCGGGCTTCAGTAGTTGTGACACATGGGCTCAGTAGTTGTGGCTCACGGGCTCTAGAGCGCAGGCTCTGTAGTTGTGGCGCATGGGCTTAGTTGCTCCGTGGCATGTGGGATCTTCCCAGACCAGGGCTCGAACCCATGTCCCCTGCATTGGCAGGCGGATTCTTAACCACTGTGCCACCAGGGAAGCCCTGGAAGATATTTTTTAAAGACCCAAACCAATCTCCTAGAGATGAAACTATAAGGTATAGGATGAATGAAGTACACTGAATGGGATTAGACATTACAGAAGAAGGGAACTTGGCAACATAGCAATAGAAACTCCAAAATGAAACACAGGAAGAAAAAAAAAAAGCATCAGTGAGCTGTGGGGAAATCAAGTGACCTAATATTTGTGAAATTAGAGTTTCCAGCAGAGAAGGGGGCTGAAAATGTATTTGAAGAATTAATGGCCCAGAATTTTACAATTTGACAAAAACCGTAAATACACATATCCAAGAAGTTCAGTTAACTGCATGAAACATGGAAGCTACTATGCCAAGGCACATTTTAAACAAATTGGTCAGAACCTGTGACAGAGAAAGGTTAAAAGTAGCCAGAGGAAAAAAGCAAGACCTGTTATATACAAGGGGATAAAGATAAGGATTACATAAGATTTCTCATAGGAACAATGGATGTAAGACAGTGGAACAATATCTTTAAAGTAGAACACATCTTGAAAGAAACACATCTCTAAAGTAATGTAGACTTCTATATCCAGCAAAAATAACTTCCAAAAACGAAGGCAAATACAGACTTTTCCATACGCACAAAACCTGATAATTCATCACCAGGAGGTGACTGCTACAAGAAAAGTTTAAAAACAAAATCCTTGAGGCCGAAGAGAAACGACAGCAACAGAAATACAGCTCTACGCGAAGGAATGAACTGCCAAAATGCTAACCATAAGAACAAATACATAATTTTCTTGTTATTTAAATCTCTTTAAAAGATAACTGTTTAAACAAAAATAACAATGTTGGGTTTCTAGCATGTGTAAAAGTAAAATATATTACAACAATGGTACAAAAGTCAAAAAATTTGAGAGAGAAATATGGAAGTATATTATTGTAAGGTTCTTATACTATATGCCAAGCGTTATGTGACATCACTTAAAAGTAGACTGTGATAGTTTAAGGATGTATACTAAAAGTCCTAAAGTAACTACTAAAATCATCAAAGAATTATAGCTAATAAGCAATCAAAATAGATAAAGTGGAAAATTTCAATTAATCCAAAAGAGGAAAAAGAGAACAGATGGGACGAAAGTAGAAATTAGCAAATGAGAGGTTTAAACCTAACCATATTAATAATCTCATTAAATGTAAATGACCTAAGTAACCCACATTAAAAGGCAGAGATAGGGACTTCCCTGGTGGCACAGTGGTTAAGAATCCTGCCAATGCAGGGGACACGGGTTCGATCTGTGGTCTGGGAAGATCCCACATGCCACGGAGCAACTGAGCCCGTGAACCACAACTACTGAGCCCACGTGCCACAACTACTGAAGCCCGTGCACCTAGAGCCCACGCTCCGCAGCAAGAGAAGCCACCGCGATGAGAAGCCCGCGCAAAGCAACAAAGAGTAGCCCCCACTCACTGCAACTAGAGAAAGCCTGAGCACAGCAACGAAGACTCAAATGCAGCCAAAATTAATTAATTAATTAAAGAAAAAAAGGCAGAGATAGACTGGATATAAAGGTAAATTTCAAATATATACTGCCTATAAGTAATGCCTTTCAAATATAAAAACACAAATTCCTTAAAAGTAAAAAGATGAGTAGATATAAACTGTGCTAACACTAATCAAAAGAAAACTGAAGCGGCTATATTAATATCAGACAAGTAGATTTCAGAACAAATAATATTACCAGGGATAAAGACAATAATTTCATAATAATAAGTAGTTCATCTAGAGGGCATCACAATCTTTAAATGTTTATGTACCAGTAATATAGCTATAAATACATGAAACAAAAACAGAAAAGCACAATGAGAAATAGACAAAACCACAGCTACAGTGGGAGATTTCAATACTCCATCTTGATAATTGATAGAGCAAGTAGAAAAATGAGTAACCATATAGAAGATTTGACAACACTGTCCTTCGTCTTGACCTAATTGACATTAGGAATTGGAAAATGTAGAACATTCCACCCAATAACAACAGAATACACATTCTTTTCAATTGCCCCTAGAACAAACCAATATAGACCATGTTATAGACTATAAAGTAAGTCTCAATAAATATAAAAGAATTCAAGTCATTCAAAGTATGTTCTCTGACCACAGTGAAATTAAATTACAAGTCAATAACTGAAAGCTACATGAGAAATCTCAAACATATGGAAACTAAATCATACACTTCTAAATAACCCATGGGTCAAAGAAGAGAGCAAAAGGGAAATTAGTATTTTGAATCAAGATATGAAAATGTATGGTATGCCAGTAAAGCAGTATTAGGGAGAAATTCATAGCACTAAATGTCCACATTAAAAAAGAGAAAAGTTCTCAAGTCAGTGACCTCCGCTTTATAATATCTTAAGATATTTGAAAAAGAAGAGCAAATTAAACCCAAAGTAAACAGAAGGGAGATAATAAAGATCAGAGCGGAAATCAATGAAGTTGAAAACAGAAAACACTAGGGAAAATCCATAAAACCAAAGGCTGGTTCTTTGAAATGATCAATAAATTGATAAGCATCCAGCCAGACTGAGAGAGGCAACATCACTAAAGACTGAAGAAAACTATAATTCGAAGAGATACATGCACCCCAATGTTCACTGCAGCACTATTCACAATAGCCAGGACATGGAAGCAACCTAAGTGTCCATCGACAGACGAATGGATAAGGAAGATGTGGTACATATATACAATGGAATATTACTCAGCCATAAAAAATGAAATAATGCCATTTGCAGCAACATGGATGGACCTAGAGATTATCATACAAAGTGAAGTGAGTCAGAAAGAGAAAGACAGGGGGCTTCTTTGGCACATTGGTTAAGAATCCACCTGCCAATGCAGAGGACACGCGTTCGAGCCCTGGTCCGGGAAGATCCCACACGCCGTGGAGCAACGAAGCCCATGCACCACAACTACTGAGCCTGTGCTCTAGAGCCCGTGAGCCACAACTACTGAGCCTGCACGCCACAACTACTGAAGCCCACGCACCTAGAGCCCGTGCTCTGCAACAAGAGAAGCCACTGCAATGAGAAGCCCGCGCACGGCAACGGAGAGTAGCCCCCGCTCACCGCAACTAGAGAAAGCCCGCACGCAGCAACGAAGACCCAATGCAGCCAATAAATAAATAAATAAATTTATTTATTTAAAAAAAGAGAAAGACAAATACCATATGATACAACTTATATGTGGAATCTAATATGACACAAATGAACGTATCTATGAAACAGAAACAGATTCACAGACATAGAGAACAGACTTGTGGTTGCCAAGGGGGAGGGAGGGTGGGGGAAGGGTGGATGGGAGGCTGGGATTAGTAGATGCAAACTATTATGTATAGAATGGATAAACAACAAGGTCCTACTGTATAGCACAGGGAACTATATTCAATATCCTGTGATAAACCATGATAGAAAAAAACTATGAAAAAGAATGTATATTTATGTATAACTGAATCGCTTTGCTGTACAGTAGAAATTAACACAACATTGTAAATCAACTATACTTCAATAAAATAAATTTAAAAAAAACCAATATTCCCACCAAGAAAACTCCAAGCCTAGAGGACTTAAGTGGTGAATGCTACCAGACATTTAAGGAAGAAATAACTTGTTAAGAAAATTGTAAAGGACATAATGCTTCCCAACTCATTCTATGAGGCCAGCATTACATTTTTGGTGAAAAAAAAGAAAGCCATTACAGGAAAACTACAGACCAATATCCTTCATGAACATTCATGCAAAAATCTCTAAACTAAATTTTAGCAAATCAAATCCAACACTATATAAAAGTGCATCATGACCAAGTGGGGTTTATCCAAGGAATGCAAAATGGTTGAATATTCTAAAATAAATCAGTATCTGGTTCTGCATGTAAGGAGCTTGGATGTCACCACTCCATGCTAACAACAAGCAAAAAGCTACACGGTTTGAAAAATCAGTAACTCTTCTAGGGTCTGTAAGAGAAGTGAGGACTTAGGGCAAATCGCTGTCCCCCAAATTGGAGAGTCTGATAGCAGAGCCCTAAAAGGGCACCTACAAAAAACCTGAAGCTAGCATTACACTTAATGGTGAAAGACCGAGTGCTTTCCCTCTAAGTGCAGTAACAAGCCAATGATGTCTGCTCCCCTGGCTTCTGTTCAACCTTGTCCTAAAGGTGCTGCCGGTACAATAAGGCAAGTAAGAGAAATAAAAGGCAGCCAGATTGGAGAGGAAGAAGTAAACTGTCTTTGTTCACAGACAGCATGATATATATAAAAATCCAATGGAATCTAAAAAATGAGTTTGGTAAGGTTGCAGGATACAATTTCAGTATATTAAAAAAATCAATTGAATTCTATATACTAGGAACGAGCAAGTGGAAATTGAAATTGAAAAAAGAATACCCTTTAAGATAGCACTGAAAAAAATTGAAACACTTGGAGCTGAATCTGATAAAAGATGTGAAAGACACACATTGAAAACTACAAAACGTTGCCCAGAGAAATTTTAAAAGACCTAAATAAATGTAGAGATACACCGGTGTTCATGGGTCAGAAGACTCGATACTTTGTCAGTTCTCCCTGAAACAATCTATATATTTGATGCAACCCCAGCCAAAATCCCAGTAGGCTTTTCTGTGGAAAGTGACAAAGTGTTTCTAAAATTCATATGGAAAAAACCTAGAACATCCAAAACAGCTTTGAAAAAGAACAAAGTTGGAGGACTTACACTGACTTCAAAATTTATTACAAAGCTACAGTGATCAATACGGTGTGGTATTGCCATAAAGGCAGATAAGTCAATGGAACACAATAGAATCCAAAAATAATAAAACCACACATATAGGAAAAACTGATCTTCAGCAAAGGTGCAAAGGCAATTCAGTGGATAATCTTTACAATATGTGTGCTGGAACACTTGGATATTCATATGCAGAAATGAACTGGGATTCACACCTTACATCACATACAAAAATTACCACAAAATGGATCATAGATTAAATGTAAAACCTGTGACTATAAAAATTCTTGGTTAAACATAAGAGAAAACCTTAGAGATCTTGGATAAGGCAAATATTTCTTAGGTGCAACACCAGAAGTACAATCCATAAAAGAACAAATGGATAAGTTGGACTTCATCAAAATTTAAAACTTCTGCACTTTAAAATGCACTGTTTAAAAAAATGAAGAAGAAAAAGAAGCTACTGATTGGGAGAAAGTATTGGCTAATAATCATCTGATATAGGACTTGTATCCACAATACATAAAGAACTCTCAAAACTCAATAATAAGAAAACAACCCAAGTTTTAGAGTGAGCAAAAGACTTGAACTTAACCCAGAAGATAGACAAATAGCAAATAAGAACACAAAAAGATGCTCAGCATCATTAGTCATCAGAGAAATACAAATTAAAACTATAAGTAGATACGCTACACATCTATAAGAAGAGCTAGAACAAAAAACGAAAAAAACGAAAAACATACCAAGTGTTGAGGATGTGGAGGAACTGGGAGCCCATGCACTGCTCGTGGGGATGTAAATGGGACAATCACTTTGGAAAAACTTTGGTTGTTTCTTAAAAAGTTAAACATATACCTACAGTGTGATCTAGACATTCAGCAATAACAATGGATGAATTATCAATACATGCAACAACATGGATGAAATTAGGCTGAGTGAAAAAAAAACAGACAAAAAAGATTCCACACTGTATAGTTCCATTTATATACAATTCTGGCAAATGCAGCTCCTGTATAGTGACAGAATGCAGATTAGTGGTTACCTGGGAGTCGGGTGGCAGAATGAAGGAGTACAAAGGATCCTGAGGAAACCTCTCAGGGATGATGAATGGCCCTTCTCTTCACGGTGGTGATGGTTTCATGGGTGTTTCCCTGTATCAGAAATGATCAGATTATCTACTTTAAATATGTGGATTTATTGTATGCCAACTATACCTCCTTGAAGCTATCTTTAAAATATATTAATGGCAAAATCTAGTGAAAGGACCACTCTCACTGTGTTCCTTAAGCAAGTTGCTCAATCTCTAGTTTCCTAATCTATAAAGTAGGAATAATGTTGTTGTGACAATTAAAAATAACATGTTGGATATATTTCATATGAAAGAGAGCTCAATTAGTAATGGTAATAATAGAATAATGCTTTCAAGAAGAAAAAAAATTATGTGATTCTTAAATGCTCTGCTCGCAGATATCTGGAGAGATTTCTGTAGAGGGTTGGAAGGCCATTCGCCCTGGTTTCCCAGTTAGGTCACAGTTTCACGTGCAGTGACTTGGTGTTACTGTCGTGGGAAGATCTGACCCACCCATTTCCCCCCCCCACCCTCCTCTCTTTGTCCCTCCTAGTTTGGCCAGAGCTGGAGGGGTCCCTTGGTCCCTGTCACTGCACAGCCCTGCCCCCAGCCAGCCCCCCCGCCATGGTCTGTTTCTCGTTCTCCTAATTTTGGAATCTGGAACCACGTAGACTTGTAGAGATCAGTCAGGAGGAAAACTCTCCGGAAAGATTACAAGGCAGAATGAATGTCAAGCACGTGGCCTGGTTGCCGGCACCTTGAACACCTGTAATCGTTGGCAATTTCGGTTTCACTGCATATGGGCTAGGTCATCGGTTCTGGCTCCTGTGTCCCCCTCACATCTGAAAGCTCTGCAGTGGGACAGCATAGACAGGTTCCCTGTTCTTGGAGTTGACAGTCATGCGAACCAGGACAGGCTCAAAGATGGGGGAATCCAAGGTGAGCTGGAGTCGTTGGGAAAACGTTGTGAAAGAAAGAGGACAAAGAGAACCTGTCGTGTGTGTGTGTGTGTGTGTGTGTGTGTGTGTGTCTGTGTGTCTGTGTGTGTGTGTGTGTGTCTGTGTGTGTTTATAATCCCCAGCCCTTTAGCATGTATGGTGCCTGGCGTGGAAGCAGACCTCATTTCATATTTTCTGGTTGAAGAAGTGAGTGAAGGAGGACAGCTGAGTTCTATCAGAAGCAGAGAAGCTGGAGGACAGGAGCTGAGGCTCAGCTGGGAGTGACGAGGGCCCGTCTGGCCAGGAGAGAGGTTAAGCCAGATGCAGAGGTGGGGAGCGGTGAGGGTTGAATGGCAGGATGAAGATTGCAGACACTGGGTTAGGGGCCTCTCGGGACGTGGCAGGAAGGTCCCTGGAGACCCTGCAGGGGCAGCCCCACCCATGCCCAGGGTCCCCTTCGGCTCTGCTGGATCTTCAGAGGTTGTGAGCACACACCTGCTCCCGGGTCCCCAGACAGGCTGGGCCAAGTGGAGAATCTTGCCTTCTAGGCCCCCCTCAGACTGGCACCTGCTCCGAAGGGGAGGCAGAGGCCCTCTTCCCCTGCTGCAGGGACCGCCCCCCTCCCCAAGCTGGAGGAGAGCAGAGGCCCCACCCAAGGGAACCCCGTCCAGGACACGCACACTGATCCCACACTTAAACCTGCTGCCCCCTCAGCATCCTGGTCTGCACACCAGACCCAACCGGGAGACTATCACCGACTCGTGTCCGAGCCCGTCCCCAGGGAACAGGCTTGGGAACAGGCTTTGCTGACCACAGGGCTGCACGGTAGGGGCCTGGGCCCGCCGGCTCCCTTCCCCTGGGTCACAGCTGACCTGGCGGGATCGGCAGGCAGAGTTCTGAGGAAACAGCATTGTGCCCGGGACCTCGTGCGCCCTGAGGACACGCCCTCGTGCCACTTTGGCTCATTCACAGTTCTGGGAACACATACACTGCCTGCGGCTAAGCGACTTCATCCCAAACCGAGCGGTTTCCCGTTTGACCGCCGCACCGAGGTCTGTGGATACTCGGTGTGCTCGCCAGCCCCGCCAGGGCTCGGTCAGCGACCCTGGCTCTGGGGCTGCCCCCTCCCTTGGAGGTGCATTCCTAACAGAGCCCCCAAGGGCTGTGCCCAAGGGACGCTGGTGCAAAGAGACAGCAGCCCTGCCTTCCGCGCGGCCACTGAGCAGTGGGGCTTTCACCTGATTGCGGACGGCTCGAGCTCCAGCCTCTGGATCAAGACGTCCTGATCCCCGCTCTGGACTGGAAGAGAAAGCATTCCAACCTCTTCTCTTTGCGTCCAGCAAAGGAGCCCCCTCCCCGCCCTCACCCCTGGCTGCCCCCTCTTCCTCAGCCCCCAGAGCCTTGTTCTCTTGCCCGGGTGCCCGGGCAGAAGCCACAAGGCTTGGGGAGGCCCGCACCGCCGGAATGCGCATGCGCCTCAGTGGCCGTGCCTGTGCGCGCGTGACCGGCACGTGAGCGCGCGTGATGGAAGGTCACAGCTGGAGCATGTCGCCCTCTGTCTGCCCATCCAGGTTACTCCTCGCTGCAGGACGAGCTGCTGTCCCCCGCCTCCCTGCACTACGCGCTCCCCTCTCCGCTGCGCGCAGACCAGTACTGGAACGAGGTGGCCGTCCTAGACGCCATCCCCTTGGCGGGCACGGAGCATGACGCCATGCTGGAGATGTCTGACATGCAGGTGTGGTCCGCGGGCCTCACGCCCTCGTTGGTCACTGCTGAGGACTCCTCTCTGGAGTGCAGCAAGGCCGAGGACTCGGACGCCACCGGCCACGAGTGGAAGCTGGAGGGGGCGCTCTCCGAGGGACCCCAGGGCCCCATGCTGGGCTCTCTGGACCTCGTGGAGGACGACACAGTGGATTCAGATGCCACAAATGGCCTTATCGATTTGCTTGACCAGGAGGAAGGTCAGAGGTCAGAAGAGAAGCTGCCAGGTCATGAGAGGCAGGAGGACTCGACAGGTGCAGGGCAGGGCTCAGGGAATGAAGTGTCTCTTGTTTCAGGCCAGCAGAGGGTACAAGCCCACATCACAGAATCCCACACCGTGAGTCGGGTGATGGACTCCAGCCAGGACAGGTAAGGGCTGGGCCGCCGTGCGGGATGCCTTTCACCGTCCTGGGCTTCTGGCAGCGAGTACGGAGGGAACTCGGGCGCCGCTGTCCCCCGATGCTGTGTTCTAAACACACTGGCGCAAATAAGTTCAGTAAGGCGCCAGCTCGCCTCTGAAGCCGCCCAGCCCGCGCTCAGGCCTCTGTCTTGTGAGAGTGGAGCTGTGTCTGCAAAGGCCAGTCCCTCCCCCAGAACCACCCCCCACCCCACCCCCCTCGCCAGCCCCATCTTTTGGCCAGCAGGAGAGAGGCTGAGGGTGTTGGGAGAAGGGAGAGCATCCCTGGGAGAGAGATTGTAAGGCTGGGAGAAGCCACGTCCCTGAAGTACAGCTGAGCTGGGTGCTCTGGGCCCCCGTCGCTGTTGTGTGTTGATTGCTGAAATCAAACCGTATTTGGAAACCTAGAAGCACCAGGGCCCAGGGAAGCTATGTGTGCTGTCACACAGCCTGCGTGTGACACAGCTGATAAGGCTGCCCTTTCTACTTACACCCTTTTGAAGGAGTGAGGCCAGCGGGCTTATCAGGGGCAGGACAGAGCTTCAGCTGTTGAAGATGGTTATTCTCCTGGGTAGCTCCTTACCACCCTTCCTGCGATGAGAAGGCCTGTGATGACAGGTCCAGCAGCAGGATGCCCGTTGGCAGTGCAGGCAGATGGCCTGATGCCCCTCTGAGACACAGAGTCCCCAGGCCACGTGCATGCAGTGGACATCCGCCACACTCCAGCACTGGGCTGAGAGCAGAGTGGGGCTTGGAGCGAGAGAGACAGACAGTGACAGGTATCGCCTTGGCCTCCGGGGCTGGCACAGGAAGGGAGGGGCCAAGGCCCTTTCCTCTGTGTCGCTTTGCTGCCTGAATTTTCCTAAAGCAAGGAGATAGTTCCTGTGCTCCCAGAAGGCTGTGGCCACCCAGGGAGCTCAGATCCAGCCAGGCCGTGGGAAATCTATTCTCCTTTCCTCTTCCCACCCGCATCCTCCTCCCAGAAGCCCGGGCAGACGGCCCTTCCCCAGGCTCCACTCGGTGTGGCCCGCATCCCCCAGCAGGAGGGAAAACGAAGTTGCTTAGGAGACAAGACAGCAAGGATTCATTTAGTGTCCCAAACGAATCCTTCGACGCTTCGGGAAAATCGGGCACACTGAGCCGTGAGGATTCAAGTGAAATCCCACCTTCCAACCGCTGGCGATGGCCGTTCACTCAGCAAGCACTGATTGGATGTTCCCATGTGCCGCCCACTGCACCCCTGTGACAGCAGGGTCCCTAGACAGGGACCAGAGGCCTGGGGGCCGGGCCTCAGAACGTTACAGGATGGCTCTGTGACCTGGGTCAGCTCTCCCATGGGGACAGATGAATTTCATTCACTCACTCAACAGTGTGTATTGAATGCCTACTGTGCGCCAGGCCCCTGTGTGAAGTGCCTCGGAGCACGGCTGTGGCATTGAGCAAAGCAGATAGTCTCTACGCGCAAGACGTTTATGTTCTAGTGGGGAGACTGACGATATAAACAGATAAAGTAAATGGAATTAAAAGTAATTAAAAGAGAGATGCTAATTAATGCTAAGTGCTAAACAGAAGAATAAAGCAGGGAAGGGGGTGGTTGAAATCATGGACGGGGCGGGCAGGGACACCTGAGAGTGACTCGCGGGAAAGACATAAAGGAATTCAGGTGATGAACGACGTGAACGCCTGAGCGGAGCCAGCAGAAGGCCCAGCCAGGGCAGAGGCCTCGGAGCAGCGTGCGGCCCGCACAGTCGAGGGGCAGCGAGAAGGTGCCTGTGCCTAGAGCAGGGTGATCACGGGAGGTGAGGTCAGGGAAGTGATGGGGCCGGACATGTCAGGCCTCGGGGTCCTGGAGAGACTGGCATTTCCTGGGTGGGATGGAGAACCATTGGAGGGTTTTGAGCAGAGGAGCGAGGTGATCTGGCCACGGCCGGCCACAGCCAAGGGTAGAGGCAGGAAGATGAGCTGGAAGCAGGAGTCGATGGTGACGTGGACCGAGATGGTGGCTGTTTGGTGGCCAGGAGTGGTCGTGTTCAGGGTGTGTTTTTGAAAGTTGAACCAAAAGGGTTTCCTGGCAAATAAGATATAGAGTGTGAGAGAAAGAAGGACGTCCAAGACGACACGGGTGTCCTTGGCCTGACACCTGGAGGGACGAGGTTGCCATCTACTGCAGTGGGAGGATGGCTGGAACATGTCCGGGGAGAAGACCCTAAGTGTGAACTTGGCTGGGCTGCCCATGCGATGCCCATCAGAAACCCCAAGGACAGACGTCGAGGAGGCAGTTGGACACGCACACCTGCAGTTCAAGGAAGAGATGCTGGGGACCCACATCTGGGGTTAAGGCCACGGGTTGAATGAGCTTGTGGAGCACGGGGGTGTAGACAGAGAAGAACTGAGTCTGGGGCCTTCCAGGGTCAGAAGCCAGGGAAATTAGGAGGATCCCGCAAAGGGTGCTGAGAAGGAACGGCCAGAGAGGGCGGGAAAACAGGCACATGTGTCCCGGAGGCCGTGGAAGAGCCTGCGTCAAGGGGGAGGGGTGATCATTTTGCCAGCTGAGCCCAGGCGTGAGGACCGTGCGGTGGGAGTGACCTGAGGGGCTGGAGGGTGGTGGGCGGGATGACGGGTGTGGGGACCCCGATGACGGGACCGTGAGCCACGTGCCTCGGGAGCCCAGAGCGTGGAGCCATCCATTCACAGGGTGGGGCCCAGCGCCACCGGTGTCCGTGGCCCTCTCCACCCGGACAGCAAGGATGGCTCACACGGGCCTCTCTGGACAGGGCAGTCGCTGTGCGATAGCTCATGCTCTCCCGACCTCCAGTGGGCGGTACAGGATCCGTCCTGGATGGGCCAGGGCTCTGGAGGGGGAGGGTCTCTGAGAGCGGAGACTGGGGGTGACTGGTGTCCTCGGTCTCTTCCTGGGCCCCAGACTGCAGGACTGGGATGCGGAAGGCTCCATCGTCTCCTATCTGCAAGAGGCCACACAAGGCTCCTGGGGGGAGGAGGCCCTGCAAGGCCCACACTCGTTCCAGAGAACCGTCAGCAGGTCTTGGGAGCACGAAGAGGTCCTGGGCTCTGCACCGGAGCGCGCGCACACGGAGCAGCCCGAGGCCGGCAGGGACCGGAGACCACAGGGCCCCAGCGAGTGGATGCAGGAGGCTGTCAGCACCTTCTCCCACCACGTACAGGTGAGAGCCCGCGGGGAGCCGCCACTGATTCTCCAGCCAGAGGGCCAGGCCTGGGGCAGCTGCTCACCTGCTCAGGCCCCTAGCCGGGCGTGTTTTCCGGCTTTAAAAATCGTGGCAGTGGCTTATCTTTTTCTCTTTCCACGTGTCTGCCTCCTTGATCCCTGAGAGGGAGGGGAGAGGCTCACCTTGATGAGACTTCCAGGCACCTCCCCTCCACTGCCCTCCAGATGCCCAGGGTCACAGGGTCAGAGGTTGGCTTTGCAGGGCCGTTGCCAAAGCCGTAGTTTTTTGTTTTTTGGTTTTTTTTCTGCGGTACGCGGGCCTCTCACTGTTGTGGCCTCTCCCGTTGTGGAGCACAGGCTCCGGACGCACAGGCTCAGCGGCCATGGCTCACGGGCCCAGCCGCTCTGCGGCATGTGGGACCTTCCCGGACCGGGGCACGAACCCGCGTCCCCTGCATCGGCAGGCGGACTCTCAACCACTGCGCCACCAGGGAAGCCCCAAAGCCCTAGTTTTGTTTGCTTTCTTTTTCCGTCGTGGTTTAGGAAGAAGGGCTTAGCACCAGAGACCTGGAGGCCAGGCTAACTCGGGTCCCACCGTGTCTGTAGGGACGAGGACCAGCCACTGTCCCGCCCCAGATTCCCTTGTGTAAACGAGGTAGAGAAAGGATTGTCGCCAGGGTTCACTGGGGACTCCTTGCCCGTGTGGGTGGGCTCCCTGGGTGGAACAGGCTGGGACCGAGGGCGCAATCCCGGCACAGGCTCCAGCTGCCTGCACCCTCCGCCCTCCTGGCCTCCCTTCAGTCCTCCCTACTTATTTATTTTATTTATTTGCTTTTATCTTCACTCCCCATTCCCATAGACATCATTTTAATGTGGTTTTGGAAACAGTTTTATTATGAAAGATTGCAAATAGATACCAAACCAGACAGAACAGTCTGTCACCTTTGCGCGCACCCAGTGCCCAGGCGCTGCCACTGCCTGCTGGCGGCCCCCTGGTTTCATTGCCCCACCCCCACCCCCGAGGGGTCCCCCCACGTTATCTTGACGTTAATCCCAGACATCTTACGAACGTGTCTTTTTAATTCGTGCGTTTTTATAAAGTTCGCGTCGCTGCTCTGTGCACGTGTGGCTTTAACGCGTACGTAACAATGTGCTCCGCCCTCCCTGGCTTCTTCTCTTCGGTCAGCATCGGTTCCTCACCCTCCCTCCCCTCCACTGCCCTCTCCTCCCCTCCCCTCGCTCCTGTCCAAGCCCCAGCCTCGAAGGCACCTCTGAGGACCCCAGGACCAGGCGGGCTCCACGATGACCTGGGCTGCTGGCTGCCACGCGCTGCCAGGAATTAAACAGGGTGGTACTTAGAAGGCGTCCCTGCCGAGTCCGCGCCACCGACGGCTGGGCGGCTGCACCCATTTTTTAACCCCAGGCCACCCCGTGCGTTCTTGGCCGAGGGGCTGTTCCACGGGACCCTCTGCTGCCTCTCCCGGTAGTGAGCGCTTGTCCCATAGCACAGATGGCCCCGCTCCGGGTCTGTGCCCCCGCCCCCCACCCGGAGTCCTGGGGAAGGAGCGTCTCTGCGGTTGACTTTGGTGAGGGGAGGCCTGGAGAGGAAGCAGGACCACCCCAGGGGACCGCGAGAGAAACCCTCTAGGTCATTTGGCCCAACTGCCTCATTTACAAATGGGGAAACTGAGGCCCAGGAGAGTCTGGGACCTCCTGACCCCCAGTCCCAGTGAGCCAGCACCTCCCTGCCTAGGGCGGATGGGAGGGTAGGTGAGCTGTTTCCGTCATCTGCCAGGGCTTCAGGGGATGATAATGAGCCCTGTTTAAGGTGACGGTTTGCAGAGCACCTGTTTGCTAGGATTTCCAGTGAGTCTCAAAAAACACGGGGTCGGGGAGTGGGGTATAACTGGGGGCCTGAACCTGCAAGGCAGCCAGTCCCTCTCTGCGGCCCCGGTGGGCAGCATCTGACCTTGAACTCCTAGGCTGGGCTCAGACCCAGGGCTCTCGTGCCCCCTTGCACGTGTGGCTTCTGTGTCCCAGGTGCTCTCTTGTGGCGATGAGGCAGGATTGTGCCGGGGTCGGAGCTGGAAATCTGACCCTCGTTTCCTTACTCTTGCACGTAGCAAGTTATCAACCTCTCTGTGCCTCCGTTTCCTTTGTGTGAGGTGGGAAAATCAGAGACGTGATGGGGGGTGCTGCAGGCGTAACCGTTAGTGTGTGAAACGCACACAGAGCCCCTCCTGGGCAGCGGGCTGCGTGGGGTGTTTGCTGTCACCACCCCTAGCGGTGGGCTCACAAACCGTGCGACCCCCCGGCACTCCCAGAACGGGAGGAGAGCTCCTGAACCCGCCCCTGTTTGACCGCCGGGGAAACCGAGGCCCAGAGAAGGCGCCACGCTTCCCTGAGCCCCTCAGCGGAAAGCCGCAGGGTCAGTGTGCCGGGTCCAGTTCCCGGTTCTTTCTGCCACGCCGGCTGCAGGCCAGAGAGGAACGGCCTGATCCCAAGAGGGGAATTCCTTTCAGCCTCAGCTGCTGGGCTGCATTAGGGAGTCAGCTCTGCAAAGCTGAGTTTAATGCGCATGGTTCCTGCCCTGGTGTTGACAGCCCAGCCTGGGAAGAGCCTTTAAGGACAGGCCTTAAATAGACACACCAGTGACACGCTTGCATTTGGGGTTGCTGTGCCGCATAAGCGGGGACCGAGGCCAGAGGGGCTGATGGAGTTGCACGGGCTCCCAGGCCCCTCCCTGGACGCCTGCACTCCCAGAGCTGGGCCTGAGCAAATCACTCACCAGGGGCTATTTTTGAAACAAACCCTGCACCCTCCAGGGTGTTAGCCGGCCCCATCCCATGAGCGAGCGGGGTGACATCGTTCTGATCATGGCAGTAGCAGCCCAGGGACACACACAAGTAGCCACGTTCTGGAGGCATCTTATTTTCCCAAGTCCGAATGGGACAGTTTTCCTGGGCAGAGCTGCCTCTAGCTGTCACAGGGCCACCGGCTCTCAGGGCTGGTGTCGCACACGGTGACTTTAACACGCGCCTCCAGCGCCCAGGACATGCACACCTGCCTGCTTCCTTCTAGCCCTGCCGGACAGCCCGGCAGCTGGCTTGGGAGCTAAAATTACTGGAGCCTGACGTCACCCGGGCCGAGGGCAGAGCTGGGCTCTCAGCAGGAGGGCACTCTGGCGGCAGTTCCACTAGGGGCCCTGCAGCCTCCCTCGCGGGGAGAAAATGGAGGGTGTCCCAGGGGGCCTCCAGAGTCCCAGAGGAGAATGAGAGGCTGGCCCCCCGCCTGGTGGCCCCCTGGCTGCGCAGGCCCCGGAGGGCCAGACTGGTGAGGAGGTGACGATGTGGACCTTCATCACCCAGCTGCTGGTCACCCTGGTGCTGCTGGGCTTCTTTCTGGTCAGCTGCCAGAACGTGATGCACATCGTCCGGGGCTCCCTGTGCTTTGTGCTGAAGCACATCCACCAGGAGCTGGACAAGGAGCTGGGGGAGAGCGAGGGCCTGAGCGACGACGAGGAGACCATCTCCACCAGGGTGGTCCGGCGCCGGGTCCTCCTGAAGGTAACCCAGGCGGGGGCAGCGCCGGGATGTGCGGGACGCTGGTGAGGACGCCTGCTGGAAGAGGCCGGGCGGGCCTCGGGTGGAACGTGCAGGGCCGCAGCTGGGCGGCACTCCCTGCCCTGCCCACCCCCGACTCCCCGGCGCGGCAGAGGAAGCTCGGCTCCGGGACTTAGGAAGCCGGCCCCCTCCTGCTTCTGTCCCCAGCCAGCCCAGTGAGGCAGCAAGTCACCCTCTGGGCAAAGGCGCCTGGGGCAGGGGGTTCTTTCCTGTCAAGTGCCGTTGGAGTAGAAATCGGGGGCCTCCCTCCGTCTCCGTAAATCCCGCGTAATCGCCCCTGTTGTGCCCACCCCCGCTGCCGGGGCAGCGCTCCTGGGAGCCCAGGGCTGCCTCCTGTCCTGGGCCCAGGACCCCCCGGGGTGCCCCTCGCGCAGAGCCCGGTTTGGCGGCCGAGTTGCAGTTTCCTGCGAGGATGGGGACTTGCGGGACTGTCGCTACTGCTGGGCCACTTCCCTTCTTCACCCTCTGCCCTTATTCCCAAACTCCCGCTTATCAATCTCGAGTTTTCTCCCTTTCTCTAATTCCAGGGGGATGAGCTTCAGAATATTCCAGGGGAGCAGGTGACAGAGGAGCATTTCACGGATGAGCAGGGCAACGTCGTCACCAAGAAGGTGGGTGCAGAGTCCCCCTGAGCTGGGCAGAGGCAGGCGGGCTAGAAGCTTACAAAGGCGGTGGACTCAGCCCCAGCTTCTTGCTGCTGCCCTAGCAGAGGGGTAGGCACCTGCCGCAGTCCAGATGTGACATTCCTTACAGCCACCTTGCCTGATTCAGCCTGAATTCAGCTCCTCCGACTGGGTTCCAGAATGGCCGGGCCCCGTGGAACCCCCCAAACCTAGTCCTGTGATGCCTGGCCCTGAAAACAGCTGTATGACAGCAGTACGGGGGTCCCTGTGGGCCTCCTGAGATAAAAGGACGTGGGAATGCATGGGGTTGGCAGTAGGTTTACACCAGGAGACGTGATTCTGCCTAACGGGTGCTGGGCACGGTGCTAGGTGTGGGCAGAAGGCAGACCTGTGTTGCTCCGGGGCTCATGCTAGGTCAGAGCAGGACCCCGTCTTCCCTCCTGCACGGGGAGCTTCATGCTCGTGTGTGTTCTCACCTCCCACTGCTTGCACGCGGTAGGTGCAGAGCAGACTGTCGTTGGAATATCTGGATGCGTGAATAGGGAACAGGTGGATCCCAGGGACAGGAACGCCCTGCCCTTCGGGGGCTCCCAGTCCTAAGGGGAAGACGGAGGGCGTAAACTTCCAGCACACCAGGAGGCAGGATGGACCGCCCTGGGCTAGAGATAGAAGTCAGGGGGGGCGGTGGTGAGACCCCGATCATCCATGAGCCTCAGTAAGAACCCCCCGCAAATTCCAGCCCCTCTGAGGCTGCCCAGTGCGAATTCCCCACCCGATGGGGGGTGAGAGGCTGTCCCCGATCTTGACCGCTCAGGGAAGGGCACCTGGGGACAAAGGCTGCTTCTAACCCCCCAGCTCATTCCGGGACCTGCTCTTTTCGAGCTCTGTCTGGCCGGCTTCCCCAGCCCCTTCTGCCCTCCCTCTCTTCTGCAGATCATTCGCAAAGTTGTTCTCCACGTCGATCCATCCGGAGCCGATGGCACCCAGGAGCCCGAGGAGGTGATTTCTGGGGGGCCCCTGGAGGACCCTAGTGAGATGGAGGCCGGTGTTGATTACTTGATGAGTCACGCCAAGGTACTGCCCGAGCTGCAGCCTCCCAGGCCCTCGCTCTTCCGAGGGGCCGGCCCGTGACTCCTGCTGCCCTCTGCGCCAGCCCCCTTGGGGCTCACCTCTCACCTCTCTGCTCCCCCTCGAGCCTCCTGCCCCTGGTGGCACTGTTCCCACCACCTCCGTAGGGCGCCTGTGTTCTCTTGCCGTCTCTGTGTGTGATCTGTCCTGCCTTGTGTCTGCAATGCTGTCTCCAGGTGGAGCTGAGAGGGTACAGTAGCCTGCAGCCGGACCTGATAGAGGGCAGGAAGGGGGCTCAGATAGTGAAGCGGGCCAGCCTCAAAAGGGGGAAACAGTGATCTCGAGCCCCTCCCTGTGGAATGGCCTCTTTGGAGGTAATGCCGTCGTTCTCCATCTTCTCTGCATGGCCTGGTCCCCCGCGACGCCCCGCTGAGAGGCTGCGGACTTGCGCGCCCCTACCCCGCTCCCCCTGGAACTCCCTCCCCTCCCAGCCCCTCCCGCTGCCCAGCATGACGCAGGAGGACCAGGCACCGCTGTGGGCTCCAAGCACAGACTCCCACCTGCTAACGGTGCCTCTGAGCTCCATTGCCTCCGAGAGAAAACAGCAGCCCCTGCTGACCTGTTCCTCGGCAAGCGCAAAAATACAGATTTGAAAAAGTGCTTCCGTGAGTGCGAAGCACTCGGTACATCTCAGTAGGAACGTTACCCTGGAAGCCCAGCAAGGGGGTCTGGAGGAGGAGGGGCGGGGCCCTGGAGGGTGCAGCGGGGTCTGCTAGGCTGTGCTGTTTCAGCGCACGTGGCCAGGAAGAGCTGGACAGGGAGAGGCCTGGAACCCAGCTGTGCCTTGAACCTTGAACCCAAGGCTCCCGTCCTCCTTGGTATTTCCTGAAGCATGTTGCGCCCTTGCTTTCTAGGAAGAGGCAAAGTTAACAGGAGGCTGTGGGAGCACTGCCGGCTGGGGAGCGGGGCCGTGATGTGCAGTGAGGGAGGGAGGGAGGCCGAGAAGACGCGGCGAAGGCTCTCCAGCGGGCTGAGCAGTGCTGGGGGCTTCGGGGCCAGCTCGGACCTCCGTCCTCCCTGAGGGGTCCTGTACTGAGCTGCCCCGAGGCCCTTCGCTGTGCCCAGCTCGGGCCAGCTCAGTACCGGGCGCGTCGGGGTGGGAGTCGGCCGGAAGCAGGAAGCACGTGGCGCCAGCTCCCGCTGGCACCGGGTTATTGTCACCTACACCCCCAGGGCCCGGCTCTGGGCCCGCGGCCAGCAGCCTCCCCTTCCGCATTCGGCAAAAAGCAGGGCCGCCGCCTCCCGAGCCCCCAGAAGTGCTGACTCCGGGCTTCCCTCAGCACTTGGGCAAAAGAAAAAGGTCTGGCCTATCCAGTTATAGGATAAAATTAGACCTGACTTCTCAGCAGCTTAAGGAGGTCACAGTGTTAACCCCCGCACTGCCAGGGGTCCGCCGGGCTGCTGGTTTAGGACGTCAGCTGTGATCAGTCCTGGAAATAGTCCAAAGGTGCAAGTAATTCGAAAAACCAGAGAGTGGAAGGAAAAGTACACCCTTGGGCCTTATGTTCCTTGGGGCAGAGACTGAAGCTTTCAATCCCAGCTTCTGTTTGGCTCAGGTTTTGCTGGTGTTCCTGAACAGGAGAGAGGCAGCCCAGAAGCCAGGCGAGGGGAAGGGAGGAACCCAGACATTTTTCAAAAGATGTTTCTGTAGGTGATCTGCAAAGTGGCTGAACCCCCCACCCCAGGGGATGTGGCTTCAGACCACCGGGCGTGGGTGTTAGGGGACGCGGAGCAGAGCAGCCAGGCTGTAGCACAGGGCCGGGGCCTCTGCCAGGAAGAGGCCAGGGGAGCGTGCAGTGGGGACCGTGGTGCGGAAGCCAGCGTGCGGGAGGGACAGCCCAGGGGACAGCCTGCCGTGCTCTACCCTCTGAACAAGACAAAGACCGCTGAGGGCTCTCTGGTCCTCCAGACGCACCGCCTGCCACTCGCAGGCATGCATGGCTCCCAGCATTGATGGATTCCAAATGACTGCAAACTTGCAAATTCGCCTAATAGCTACAGTTTATTGTACCCCCAAACGTAGCGCTCCCAGCACTTCCCTCCCGTGGCCTTTCAGGGACGCGCGCACAGTGGTGAAGCACTAAATGCCCTGCGTGCCTGTTCCCAGCTGAGGTCAAACAAGGAGGCCTTCTCTCTGTCCCCGTTTCAGCTCACACTCTGAACAATTGCCCTTTTTGCGGTCTATTCAGTGTCACGGTTTTTTTTTTTGCATTTTTATGCTGTTTGTTGGTGATTTCGCTGTTTGAAATGGCCCTGCTGTCTTGTGTTCCTAAGAGCAGCAGGGCCATGATGGGCCGTGCGTGGGAAGTCGTGTTTAGGGGAGCCTCGTTCAGGCACGAGTTATAGCTCTGTCGGACGTGAGTGCAGTGTTCATAAAGCAACAGTATACAGTTGACCCTTGAACAACTCGGGGGTTGGGGCGCCAACCCCCAGGCAGTTGAAAATCCCAGCACCCCTCTCTCTGCCTCAAAAGTAAAGGAACTGATGAAAGACTCACCCCCAGGGCGGGAAGCTGAAACAGCGCGGCTAGAATCCTGGGCTCAAACTCTAGTTCTTTTATTTCTATGTGTTGTGATCTGTAATCCAATACAAACTTGTCCCCACACTTAGTTCATTTAAAGATCTGTAAAATGAAAATGCAGATACTGTATTTATTGGGAAAAAACAATGCAGAAGGGGACCCGTGCAATTCAAACCCACATTGTTCAAGGGTCAATTGTACATGAAATACGTTGTCTTTAAAGAGAGACACACAAGGTTGTGTGTTCATTGGTTGACAAAACCGTTGTGACCAGAGGCTGGCAGGAACCCTGCACTGTACTGTCCTCGGCAGCGGTGGTCCCAGTATTGGCTAATTCAGGGCTCCTGGCGACTTGAGAGAACATGCCTCCTGCGAACAAGGGGTATTGACTGTTTCAGAGAGAGTAAAAGTGGGTTGGGGCCCAGGGTCCAGGCCTGGCTCCTCCAGTTCCCAGGTTACCTTACATGTTGTTTCACTCCCTAAGCTTCCCTCTCCTCGAGGGAGGATGAAATGAGTCCCTCTGTGTGTCACACTGGTGTAAAAAGGCTTAAAAATAACCAGGGTAACTGTGAGGATGGCTGAGAGGGGTAAGAACAGTGTGTTCTGGCGCTCAGCCAGTTGCAGGTCTTCCTTGTAGCGTGACCCGGGGCGGGTCAGCTGACCTCTCCCAAGCCTCAGGCGCCCCAGCTGTGAAATGGCAGTAACGCCGATATTCCCTTTGTACGGCGATCGATGATGGGTTTCTCTTCGTGAGAGGACTTTCTGAATTGTCAAGTCCTAATCCACCAATTCTCAAAGTGCCTTCCGCATCCCAGTCGCCCGAGAGTCTGGTTAGGATGCAGACTCCTGGCCCCTGACCCGCACCTACTGCATGACAGGTCTGGAGCTCGGGATTTGGCCGTAAGCTCGAGTGATTCTGATGCCGATTGAAGAATGGGTTACTAGGACCAATTCTGGTTTTCCTTCCCAAACCTCCCAGAGGTGCCGTGGCACAGCTGTAGAATTTACACCTGAAGGGTGAGCAGAGATGAGTGATGGTGACAGTGTTCAAAGCCGTGGAACGCCCCAAAGGGCCGAACACCCCAATCCTAGGCGCCTGTTCTGATTCCCCTGCAATCACGCCCAACCTCGGGAAGGATTTTGCAGGAGGCCCGGCGTGGGCGTGAGGGGTGCTTTCTGGTTGTACTTAAGCAGTTAGAAAATAGCTGTGGAGTCAAGCCTGATGGGGTGCAGCAGACAGTAGCAGCTGTGCCCAAGTACGTGGGTCCAAGAACCAGGGTGTCGGCGCTACCAGAGGACAGCGGAGAGCAGGCAGCCTGTGCCCTCGGGTTAGAGGCACCTGGCCGGGCGCTGGTGCTACCACCCATGCGACGGCTGTTGTTGTTGTTTTGTTTCCCTTTTTAAGAGACACTTTCCATTTAGGCACTGTGGTTGCAAGACCTGTGTTGGCTCTGACTGACTAGAGTGTTTTAGTAAATTTGAAAATTCGCCTATTAGTAATCTCAACAGGAGGGGGCAAGGAGGCCAGGGGTCGTGTTTTACTTTGCTCTTTTAAGTGACAGCCCACCCTCACTCGCCAGCCCCGGCAGGTGTATCAGGGTCTGGGGCTGCAGGAGAGAGGAGAGAGGCGAGAGCCGCAGACACTGGCGGGGGAGGGGCAGGTGGCACAGCACAGAGAGATGACACGAGGAAAAAAGCCCGACCGGCACGGCCACTCGAAGTGGCCAGAGGCTATTTTCTAAGCGTTTATAGGGTGAGACCGGGTCCGGGGGCACCCAGGGCGGTGGCAGAGTACTGGACGCAGCTGCAGATTGCGGCTCTATTAGAGACTAATAGAGACGCACTGTATTCCCACCCCTGCTGCTGCCGGGGGGCTCCCGCCAGGGCCGTCCCTGCTCCTCCTGGAGCCTCAGCTCACCCAGAGATGGGAAGAACGGTTACGCTAGAATGATCTCTCAGCCTTGAACTTTCTCCTCTGCTCTGTGTCCGGGCAGAAGAGTGGGAGGGAGATGGTAGCCTGTCTTCCCCAGGCTCAAGCTTTCATAACATCTCCTATGTGGCGTGCTTAGCGCTGGGGCAGGCGCTGTGGGACTGGTAGGAAGGGTAAGGGCTTTGCTCTTGCCCTCAGAGTGTTTATACTCTAGCCGGGGAAGTAAGCAGACAAGAGAGAGGACAGACAGGACAGGGCATTTCTGGAGCCCAAGCACGGCGGCATCCAGTACCGCTCAGTATCCTGAGCGCTTCCTAGGTCGTTAGCTCTCCAGCATCACGACAATCAAACGAGGTACGTCCTGCTCCTGCCCTCGTCTTATGGCAGAGGAAACTGAGGCCCAGAGAGTGTAAGTAACTTGACCGAGGCCACACAGCAGGAACTTGGCAGAGACAGGATATGAACGCCGGCAGACCGGCTTCAGAGTTCATACTCTTCACTACACTCTGAGGTTACTCTGCACGCAAGGCAGCAGCAGGAGAGGACAGAGAAGGGGAGGCTGAAGGCTTCAGGAAGGCCTTGTGGAGGAGACGTCTGAAGGGTGGTGGGCAGAACCTCAGCAGAGTGGAGACTGGATGGTGTCCTTGACAGGGGAGCCGAGGACAAAGGCGGCCGTGCGGGCTTTGGACTTGGAGGAGGGGCTTGGCTGGCAGTGACGGGACGATCCCCTCCCGGGCAACCGCTCGCTCAAGCCACGGCAGTAGAAGGCCTGGCCTTTTGCTCTGGGGAGGAGCTTAGCCCCACCCTCCATCCCTGGGGAACCACTCAGGGTTGAGTTCCCCTTGATCACCTCCAGCCTCCTCCCCAGCCCTGGCACTTGTAGCACCCACGACGAGCTCCCTGTCCGGGGACACAGCTGTGCCTCAAGTGACTTCCCACCCCACCCAGGAGATTGTCAGCTCCTCTTAACGTTAAGTCCCTGCAGACAGAGCCCTGGGTGGCTGGGCTTGGAGATGGGGTTGTCCCCCCATCTCCCCCAGGCTGGAAGAGCAGGCCCCACGGGGTGGCAGGAGCCCCGTGGCGCTGTGATTTCCAGGCTGCAGCGTTGAACTTCACTCTGGCAAAGCTGCTGTCTTCCGGCCTAACATACGTAGTCCCCTGGGGAGAAGCCATCTGGTTTTCAAAGATCTCTTTGCCCCAGTAGAGGTTGTCCATCCAAAGGGCACGGGGAGAGGAGCCCGAGGCCCCGAGAGTAAGGGTTGTGGGCCAGAGCCGAAGAGGCCATGTCTGCTCCGTCCCGGGCCCCCAGGTTGGCACACAGGAGACACAATGCACGTTGGCTGAACCAAACCGAGCAAGCCAGGGTGCTGCCACCGCCTAGCCTGGCCCTTGCTGGGCTCGAGCACACGGCCCCTCTCCTAGGTGCTGGGTACACGGGGACATCTCCCCAGGTGACCGCGCGGGCACAGAGCACCCCACAGGAGGGTCTCCCGGGGAGCTCATCGATGGGCACGGAGCTAGTGGCAGCCTCTGCGTCGGGCAGTGCGATAAGGATGGCTGGTGTTTCAGGAAGGTCCGGGCCAAGCTCAGTGCCTTTCAGCTCCTGCCTGGCTTGGGGAGGCTGCTTTTCCTGACTCACCCCTGCCTGAGCCGCCAGCACAAAACTCTGCATAGTGGGTTTTGGCTGGGAGTTGCGCCTCTAGATTCTAAGTGACTCCTCTCTGTGTGTCCCTCAGGATCACACCTCGACACCCAACCCTTGAACTCCACACACTCTGCCACGCACCCGAGAGCTGGACCGAGGCCCCGGAAGCCGCGCACACGTCCCTGGAGGCTTACGGCATGACCTCTGTAAGGGACGTCCTTTAGTCACCTGTTCGCATGAACGACCGACTGTAGACGCATGACCTACAGTCCTCTATCCTGCCTCTGGCGACGGTG
Organism: Lagenorhynchus albirostris; assembly: GCF_949774975.1. Classification (NCBI taxonomy): domain Eukaryota; kingdom Metazoa; phylum Chordata; class Mammalia; order Artiodactyla; family Delphinidae; genus Lagenorhynchus; species Lagenorhynchus albirostris. The sequence continues at coordinate 2,919,247 of NC_083115.1, forward strand.
GATCTCTTTCAGGAGTCTGGACGGAAGCAGCAAGAGGGGGGAGAGAGAGAGGGGGACGTAAAACAAGCGCAGGAGAGCACGGAACGCAACAGCAAACAAGGGCTCTTTTGTGGCTGGGATGAGATATTTTTTTAAATCATTTCAATTTCGACTTGTTACAGGGTACTTTTTTTTCAACCTCATCTGTAAGAAATCCATGTGAGCTTCCTGGAAAGGAAAAAAAAAAAGAAAACTAGACATGAAATCAGTTCCACACCTTAATCCCTTACCCTCATCCACCAGCCTTCCCCACACCTCCACGCTCCACGTGTGACCAGCCCTGCCGCTGCCCCGTGGACCGAACCTTCCAGAACTCTCTACATGGCATCAGGACACACACACGCATACACACACACACACACACACACCCCCCTCTCCCCTCTGCTCAGTATACACACAGATTTTACTGTGACATCCGAAGTTGTATAGACTCTCCTGTGGATAAACTGGAAATTTTTTATGTTGTCGCTCTCTCTCTCTCTGCCAGTTTCAGTATTAATCATCTTCCAATGGAAAATCATTACCTTCAGAGTGCATTCGGGGTTCCTCGTGTTAGGGACTTAAGACTCTGAGGCGAGGACCCCCAGGCTTAGCTGTAGGGCTCCGAGGGAGCCAGTGCCCATCCGAAAGGGTCTTCACTCCCAGCTGGGGGAAGGCCGGTGGCTGTCCCAGGATTGCACCAGCATGTTCAATAGAGAAGAGGTTTTCTATATCTTCAAGCACTTATATCATAGTCCGTGTTCAAAGTGTCAACTGTACAGTAATCAGCCTTGTGTATATGAAAAACAATAAATACTATGCAAACCAATAGAAACACTTTAGCAGTATGTACAAAGCACTAACAGCTCAGCTCCTGAGGACTTCTCCAGGCTGTGGGAGGAGTACAGCCTGTCTCTCAGTGAAAGAGGAAGGAAGGGAGTAGGCCTAGGGAATGCACCTGCCCGTTCTCAGGTCAGCCGCCGCCCCGAGGTCTCCCAGAGCGAACTTGGTGCTGTAAGTCTAGGCAGCCGCGGGATGCGGGGCCTGGGCTGGGCAGCCTCAGTGCCCCCATCTGACCAACACCCCACCCTGAACCCCCTGGAGAGGCAGCGCAGGGGGAGAAACGGCTGACCACCAGGAGGCCCCAGCCTGGAAGGAGACCTTCCTGGGCCAGGGCCCCGTCAGGGCAGGACGGAGACGGCGGCTGGCTGTTCCTCGCCTCGGTGCCATCGGGGAAGAGCCTTAAGTTACACCAGAGCCCCCGGCAGAGGGAGGCCCGAATCAGCACAACGCGCCTGCCCCGCGCGGCACCCTCCGGGCCAGGAGGGAGACTGCAGGCTCTTCTCGTCCGCCCGAGGGCCACTGTGTGTGGATGTCCGGTCACCTTCCTCCCTGCCTCTCTGCCGAGATGTCCTCAGAACACATCCGAACCTTCCAAGTAGCACAGAAGCTCCCTCGATGTCAGAGCCCCCCAACCCCCGAGGCCCCGGCTGGCCCCGGCGCACAAGTGTTCTGGTGGGTCCGGGCGGGGCTGGCCGGGCTCCCCGAGGGGCGGGCGGGGAGTGGGAGCTTGAGCTCGCGCGTCGGTCCGCGAGCTCCAGACCCAACCCCCGCGGGGGCCGCGCGCAGAGCATCCCCCGCGGGGGCCGTGCGCAGAGCATCCCCGCCGGCCGGTCCCTCCGCCCCGCCGCGGCCGGCCGGACTCAGTGAAGGCCGAGGAAGACAGGCGCAGGGCCGCCTCCCGCCGCGATCTGCCGCCGCCGACCCAGTAGCTCCTGTAGAGCCGCGGCCCCGGCCCCGGTTGCGCTTTGGCTCGTCGCTCTGTCTGGCTTGGCTGCTTGGCCCGCCGGCCCCCGGGCCTCGGCGGCATGCTGCGTTCGCTGCTAGTAGGAGCTGTAGGGGAGAGGTTTGGGGTCGCCACATAATGCCTAGAGAATGCTGCAGTCTGCACCTTAGACGCCGTTTAGAAGTTTTGGAATCACCTTGATTTTTTAAATTGTTATGAAAATGATTCTTTTCTTGACTCCCACACGCTCTGTTCTTGGGAGGGACTTCCCACCGCACACCCCACCCCACTCTGATGTATAGACCATTCTCCCTACACCAGCTGAACAAATGTCAAAATTAATAAAGGACTCGACTCATGGCACAGGCCTCCATCTCTCCTTCCCGGCGCATCTTTGGGGAGTGTGGAGAGGGGGCGCTGGGGGAGTCTGGGGGTGATCAGTCTGCAGGGAGGCGCCCACCTTCTCTGGAAACCTGGACAGCCCCTTAATCAGGACCACCCACTCTAGGAGAGGCACTCCCCACCCCGCAGATGGTAGAGCAGATTTCTGTCCCACCTGAGGACCATGTGATGGGGCAAGTCCAAGCTGTTGGGAGGGGGGCGCGCCACAAGTACCAGGGTACGTGGCTGAGCCCACAGTGGGCATACACTAAGGGGGATCCTCCCCCACAGTGCTCCCTGTGAAGGCATCTGGCCACTGCAGGCAAAGCCATTCAGAGTTCAAGAACTTCCAAGAAAATCGCCCTGTTCCCAACTAGCTCCTAACACTTCATGCAAGGCTGGTCACCAAGCTGGCCTCAGTTTCCTCATCTGTCAAATGGGGGAAGGGATTAAGCGATTGCAAAAGTGTCTTCAGTTTGTCATCCTGGGAGTCCTGAACACAAATGCCTTTGTCAAGCTTGGCGATAAATAAGAATAAAATTATTTACTGCAGGTTTTCCTCCTCACGAGTTCCCATCATTGGTGGGGGGTCGGGGGGTGGCCAAGCACAGTCACAGGGTCCTAGGAGCACTCCCCGCCCTCACTCTGATTGTGAAGCTTCTCAGCATCAGAAAAGACATCCAGGCCAAGGGACCAGCCATGGCTGTGCACTGGCCTCGCCCAGAGGGTTTTGTAAAGCACAGGTTCAGGATCACAAATGCCTAGGTGATTCCTGCAGCAACACTGGGAACTGGAGCTGTTTCCCAAATGGTTGTGATGGGCAGTTTCGGAGCACAGCCAATTCAGACCGATAAGAAATTTTCTCGTTTTTAATCCAAACTTCCAGAAAAGCAAGGTCCACAGCCTTGTTGGGGTCTTTCTTGTGTTAACCTACGTCACCTATGCTACAGGGTCATGGCCAGTTCCAGCCCGAGCAGATAACAGCAGCATGGGGAGAGCCGGTTCTCTGTGAGAGGGGAGCCTCCCCTCAGCCTGGGCCGTTGGCCTCCTGCAGGAAACCCGGGAGCAGGCTTGTCTCCACCTGCCAGAGGGTGACCGTGGGCTGGTCAGAAGCGGCTTTGGGACTGCCAGGCAGAGGAGGGACAGAAGTCCATCTGTCAGGCAGCCGCTGTTTCTCCTGTCATTTTGCATGTCCAGACCAGCGACGTGCTGATTGCCTTTTTTAAAAAAACTGCAGGAAAGCATGCTGCTCCATGCAGAAATGACCCAAGTTATTTACTGCATTTTCCCTGTTGGTAAAACAGGAGAGAGACCCCAGTAGAGCCTTGTATGTTGTAAAAATTCATTAGGAAAAGAAAGTCATGTGGGTGCTCGGCGATTCAACCTAGTCTCATCCGTCAAATATTTACTGAACACCAACCTAGAGCCCGGCACAGGCGCCGCCACTGAATCAGCGGCCATCTCAGCCATCAGAGGTTTCCATCCCAGGTGCCCAGCCAGGCAGAACATGACAGAGGCACAAATGAGTCCTCAGAGGAGGAGAAAGGGAGGACAGAGGGATCAGGGAAGGCTGCCCAGAGGCAGAGGCAGAGCCAGGAAACACCCACAGCCAGCACTCCCAGAGATGCCCCGCTCCCACCCCCTGCCCCAGGCTGCCGGGCAGGTTCCCACCCCCAGGCTCTCAGGCCCCAAAGTCCAGCCTCCCCACTTACCCGGCCCAGCACGGAGGAGGGAAGCGAAGCATCGTGTCCAGACTGCACACTCCCCCAGAGGCTTGGGCATGTGCACAGAAAGGGGCCTGGACACCTCAGAACAGCATCCCCTGAGCCCGCAGGGGGGGCCCCCCGGAGCGCTTTTTCCTAGATGCTTACTTGGGGGACCAGGAGCTAGTGGACCCTCTGAGAATGAACATAGGTTCCAGAGCACTCTCTCTTTTCTTTCTCCCCCTCTCTCTCCCCACACCCCCCCCCATCTCTCTCTTTCTCTCTCTCTCTCTCTCTCTTTCTCTCTCTCTCTGGCGCGTGCGCGTGCGCGCACACACACACACACACACACACACACACACACACACACGCTGGCTGATTTTACAGTCAATCTTTCAAAGTGCAATTTGTCTAGGAAAAGCCAATGTGAGGCCCGTGAGGTTTCCACCAATGGCGACGCGGCTGGAGCAGCTCAGCCAGTCTCGGGTCTGTATTCTAATGGGCCCCATCTTTATCAGGGAAATGTTGCTTCTCTGAACTTGAAACTTCTCATGGAGGATCCCTAGACTCTGAGGCAGAGAAGGGGCCTGAGCTGAGGCGGGGGGAGCCACCTCTCCCCAGGCCGGGCAGGGACAGAGGGCTCGCACCTGCCCTGGGAGCACCTGACTTCCCGCGGCTGCCGTGGTCGCGGCCCCGGGCAAGGGCTGGGCTGGATGCCTGGGTGGGAGGGCGGCCTGGGGCTCGGGCAGCTTTGACCCTCCGGAGCTGCCATGGGATTCTGGGCCGGAGCTCGGGGGCTCTAGGGGTCTGGATTTGGGCTTCCCACCTCCCCTTGGCCCTTTGGCGGGGCCATGGAGTCCAACCTGCAGGGCCCGTTCCTGCTGAACAACGCGCCGCTGGCTCAGTTCTCGGAGGTGAAGGCCCCTGTGTGCCCGTACTCTGTGCAGAACTCCTTCTACAAGCTCAGCCCCCAGGGGCTGGGCCCCCAGCTGCCTGCCGGGACCCCGCACGGGATCACGGACATCCTCAGCAGGCCCGTGGCCGCGCCGAACAGCAGCCTCCTCTCCAGCTACCCCCACGTGGCCGGCTTCGGTGGGCTCGGCTCCCAGGGGGTCTACTACGGTCCCCAGGTGGGGAATTTCTCCAAGGCGGGGAACGAGTACCCCACCCGGACCCGGAACTGCTGGGCGGACACGGGCCAGGACTGGCGAGGTGGGCGGCCGTGCGGCAACAGTGAGTACGGGGAGGGGGGGTGACGGGGGACGGGAACGGATGCTCACAGGAGTCCTCGGCCTCCATCCGACAGCCTGGGGCAGACCCCAGGGTCCGGCCCTCCACCTGGTGCAGCACAGGCTTCTCCCCTCCCCCTCCCACTCCGGCTTCTCTCGGATGGGCATCTTGACCCCCGCCCTCACTCCTCACCAGCTGCCCTCCTGGGGAAGCCGGGGTCCCAGGAGACCACACGGCTCACCCCCACCCTGTGTACGGTCCTGCTCACCTTCCGTCTCCCGCCCAGAGCCCGTGTCACCACTTCGTCCAAGCAGGCAAATGCCGTCCCCAGCGAGAATCTGCCACTGCATCACCTTCCCAGAGCCCCCCGCGTGCGCCGGCAGCACTCAGGGACACAGAATGTACCCTGAGCCCATCTCGGTCCCGCTGCCATCAAGGGGGCCTGCTTCCCTCCTCGGGGTTTATGTCAACAACAGCACCCGTACCACCCAGCCTCCGCAAGCAGCTGCTGAGTCCAGCCCCCCTGGGCCCTCGCTGTCGGGGGGCCTCACCCACCCATCCCCAAACCATGGTCTTCAGAGAGTTGGTCCGGGGCCCCCAGGATGCCAGTCAGACCTGGAGGAGGTGGCAGGTCGTGCACAGGCAGGGGGCGCCACCGGGAGGCGGGGGAGTGACAGTGGCTGCAGGAGCCACCCCTGGGCCCGGATCAGGCAGGGGCAGAGGGGCCTCCACTTCCGTCCCACCTGGGGGCTCCTCCACTGGCACAGGGGCCTGGGGCGGCCCAGGGGAGCCCAAAGCAACCTGCCTTCCGCCCACTATGCTGCTCGGGACCCTCACACCCCTCGTCAGCCTGAAACACGGCGAGTCCCACAGGGGGCCGAGACCTCATCTCTTGGACGCTATTCTATAACCTGGTTTGTGGGTGCTTTAGGCCTTGAGCTGTCCCTGCCTCTCACTTCCATGTCCCCCTACCCACACGCACCCCGTTTCCACACCCCTGCTCTTCAACCCCGCATGCACGTATACACACAGGGAAGTATCTGAGTCAGTGGCTGGATTAACACAAGGCGGGGGGACTGAGGGTGACAGCCTCTCAGGAGGCCTCATCTCCTTTCTGTGCCTCAGCTTCCTCACCTGTAAAGTGAGGACATGGGGTGTGAGGGTCGGCTGCACTGCACAAGGCCCTGCACGTGGGCATTCTGCTTCCCCTGGTCCCTATCCGCCCCCCCGCCCCCCACGCCGAGCTCCCGAGAGGCTGCCCTGGCCGGGCAGGGGTCAGTTCTTGAGGCTCCGTGTCCGGACTCTCCATGGGGTTGAAGCCACATGACTCCCAGGCCTGGTGGCAGGGGAGAGCAGTAACTTGGAACTTAGGGTTCTAGCTTCCCAAAAACCTGGAAAAGGGGATCTCAAGAGCAAGGAAGTGGGGAACTCCCAGGCCCCTGGGGCCCTGACGGTGTGTGGAAGGTGCTAAGTCCGTTTCTCGGTGACCTGAAGGAACATCCCTGAGACCCAGAGGAAACTCCTACCGCCCCTCGGGCTGGGCTGCATCACTGCGTAGTGAGGGCATTGCACAAGGAGACCCAGTTCCAAGCATCCTCTGGCCCTAATCAGCTGAAACCTGGGGCAGGCGCCCTCGGGGTCCCCGCCCACCCAGACATGGCGGAGGTGTGCTGCTTGGGTGAGAGGTGCCACCGCGCCCCTGCAACCTCAGCGGCTTCTCCGTACGGGCGCTCACCCTGTGGGAGAGGCAGGACAGGGCTGGCACCCCCAACCCCGCGAACCGCACACTTCCTTCCTCCCACCAGCCCCGGACCCCCTGAGCGACAGCATTCACAAGAAGAAGCACACCCGGCCCACCTTCACGGGGCACCAGATCTTTGCCCTGGAGAAGACCTTCGAGCAGACCAAGTACTTGGCGGGTCCCGAGAGGGCGCGGCTGGCATACTCGCTGGGGATGACCGAGTCGCAGGTCAAGGTGAGTGTGAGAGGGACAAGAAGGTGTCTGCCTGGCAGCGAGGAGCCCCACTCTCCTGGCAACCGCAGCTCAGTGGGAGGCCGTCCTGGTGTTTGGGCACCGCCTGGCCACCTAACCCTGGAGACGGTAATAATGACCCTAACGCCAAATGGCTGTCATCTCCTGAGACCTGTTCTGAGAGCCTTATGTGTAGCAGCCCAGTTAAACCTCACAGCAACCTGGCGGTGGGCCTTATTACCCATCTTACAGGTGAAGAAACAATCTCAGCTGAGCCTCTTGCCCCAGGTCACCGGCTGGTAAGTGAGTACCCTGGATTAGAGGGCTCTAACCTCATGCCTTCCCCTCCTCCGCACGTCGAGGCTAGAAGTTTCAAGAGCTGATGGCAGCCTCTGGGCCGGATCAGAGCTGGCTTCAGGCTTGTTCCGTTAGCCAGGCAAACAAGCCCACCTTGGTTCACCAAACTCGAAAGTGAAGATAACTGCCCCCCACGCCTGCCCATGAAGTCTGAGCCTCTTTGCTCAGCTCGGGGCAAGGCTGCCTCTCACACTGCACACCTCGGGCCTGAGCTCGATGGGTAAGGCAGCTTCTGTCCCCTCAGGCTCCCGGGGGGGACCCCTGGCAACCCTGAGGCTCACTGTTCCCTGAGGGGCTCTGGCGGGGGGCACCAAAGAAGCAAGCTCTGGGCTATGCTGTAACTGCCCGGCACTGTGACAAGGCGACGGGCTTGAGGGGAGAAGGAAGCACAGGGGCAGCCGGGGACCCTGGCCTGGGCTCCCTCAGGGCGCTGCATCTCCAGCCGGCCAACCCCCAGGCAGCTCCCTCCAGCCAACATTAACTCCCAAGGAGAGGAAGCGCCGAGTCTAAGAGGAAGGCCTTTCCGTACCACTCCGCTTCTTTGGGTCCTTTCTGCACGCTTCTGTCTCCAGTAATGAGCACGTGTTATTTTTATATTTGGGGGGCAATGATTCATGAAGCTCAGTGAAGGTCTGTGAGGTTAAAAGCACGTCAGCCCCTTCCACCCAAGTACTCAGATGGCAAAGGAGAGGCAGATTCACCGCAGGGAGGCTTGGAGCTAAGACGAAAGGGCTGCTGCACTCACATTTATTTTTATTTTATTGCCCCCCTCAGAAAAAAAAAGTAGTGTGACTATGACAGCCTAGTCCATTGCTGAACCATTTATTTTACGATCAAGATGAGGCTGGGGGGGGGGGGGGGCTTCCCTGGTGGCGCAGTGGTTGAGAGTCCACCTGCCGATGCAGGCGACGCGGGTTCGTGCCCCGGTCCGGGAGGATCCCGCATGCCGCAGAGCGGCTGGGCCCGTGAGCCATGGCCGCTGAGCCTGCGCGTCCGGAGCCTGTGCTCCGCAACGGGAGAGGCCACAGCAGTGAGAGGCCCGCGTACCGCACACACACACAAAAAGATGAGGCTAGGGGGATACTTGCCACCGAGTGGAGCCGCCCTCCCCAAAGGGGCCCTGTGCACGCTGCATGCCAGCGTGTCCTCAGGGCCCTTCTCCTCCCAGGTGTGGTTCCAGAACCGGAGGACCAAGTGGCGGAAGAAGAGTGCCCTGGAACCCTCGTCCTCCACGCCCCGGGCCTCGGGAGGGGACCGCGCGGCCTCGCAGAATGACGACGACGAGTACAACAAGCCGCTGGACCCCGACTCAGACGACGAGAAGATCCGGCTGCTGCTCCGCAAGCACCGCGCCGCCTTCTCGGTGCTCAGCCTGGGCGCGCACAGCTGACCCCGCCGGCCTCCGCGTCCCCGCGGTTCCCAAAAGGCTAACGGGGGCTGCGGGGGGGGGGGAGTGGGGAGGGGGGAGGATGGAGGGGGAGAAGCAGGAGACGGAGGGGAAGGGGGGGGAGGGGGCCAGTCTCCTAAGGGAGGAGGGGGCAAAGAGGGAGACGTGAACTTGTCCTGAGACCGGGCACACCTTCCGCCGTCCTGCACCTCTGTGGGCCCAGGCCTGGCCCTGCCAGCTCTGCAGATTCTAAGTACACAGGTAGCTGAAAAGCGATCAGGCTCTGCGGCCAGGACACTGGCTGTGGGGTCCCAGACACGCCACCGTGGCAGTTGTGGGGGCGGGGGAGCCTTCCCCCAGGGAAACCGTTGGCTCCGGCAAGGGTCTGTCTCCCTGTGGGCTGACTGCAGAAGAAGAGCTGGCATGTCCAGGGACCCTCCTCGGACCCTGGCACAGGAAGGATCCCACTTGAGGGGCCAGAGCCCAAAACCTAATCCAGGCGGGAGGAAACCCACCCCAGGGAGGGGAAATGGGTCCCAGCAAAGAAGGAATACCCCTGACACCCAACTCAAGGATCGTGCCCTTGGGAGGAGCTGTCCTCCTGTGATCCCTTCTCCACTCTGCCCTCAGAGGGGACCCCCCAACCCAGGACGGGAAGAGATTAGAAGCGCCCACTGGGGTAAGAGGCAGAGAGAAGGTGGGAAACGCCGGCACCCATGTTGCACCCCAAAGCCTCCCACCTGGGCTCCCCTCGGTGCCTGCCAGTGCACAGACAGGACCCCCAGAGAGAAGGGAGCATCCCGCCGGGGAGGGACTCGGGGCAGGGAGGGACCTCAGAACCCCCTGTTCCTCCGATGGGGCACCCCCGCAGGAGAGGAGAGGACCTGGCGGGAGGCGCTCGCGTGGAACCCACAACCCTCCCTTCCCAGGAAGACCCAGCAGCCTGGCCTTGGAGCTGGTGCTGCGGAGGGCGCTGCCCAGCAGGCGGGAAGGACGGGGGCTGCAGCAGGCGGGGTGGGTGAGGCCCTAGAGGAATGCAGCACAAAAGGCACCAAGCAGTCGCCCATCTTCACTGGCTTTTAACAAATAAAGGGTAAAAATAAAAGTCCCAGAAACCTCCCCATGGCTCATGTGTTTCCGAAAGACTGTCTGTGGGGTCCCAGGCGAGCCAGCTGCCGGGGGGCCCCTCCAGAGGGCAGCGTCTCTGCCCCCAGGGGACAGGGCTCTGGGAATCAGGAGACCTGCAGGCGTGGGTAAGTCTCGGTGGTATGCGCCAGGCAGCGCCATAGTACAGAAGCCCGAGAGGCGTTCAGCAGGGTCCTTGACCTGTAGGAGCTCATGGCCTCATGGGGGAAATTATCTGTGGGGAATTCGGTACTGTAAGGAAAAGATCCCGGGGCAGAGAATAGCAGCAATGACAACGACTGAACACCTACTAACTCTTCCCACGTGGAAGGCCCGACGATGTCACGTGACCCCACCGGAAACCCGGGAGGAGGGCTTGTCCCTCTTGCATGGATGAGAAAACACAGGCCCAGAAGGTACCTACACCAAGTTCCAGAAGTGGGATGAGGCCACCTGAGCTGACGACCAGGCCCTCACGTCTACCGCGAGGGGCGGCGCCTTTTACAGGCCTCTCCTGTAAAACCAGAGGCTGGGATGAGATGTGCTTTCAGGACCTTCCAGCTGTAACCGTCTATGCCAGCTCCAGGAGGCCTCCAAGCTGTGAGAAGCCTGCCCCCTTTGCTGTCCCAGCAAGTCCTTCTGTGGTCCCTTGGGCCCCAAAGGGTGGGAGAATGGGCCGGTGCAGTCGGCCTGGAGCGGGAAGGAGGGTGGGAGGGAGACCGCAGCTCGGGGCCTCTTGGAAACAGCAGCACCAAGGCTTCATCATAACCCTGCTGGACCCGGAGGATGGAGGGCCATAGCAAGAAGATATAGGATGCTTCTGAGCTGTGATCCTCATTCCACAATGAGGCCCACACTCGGTCTCTCTCCACGTAAGGTGGGAAGGAAATAAGGACGCACCTGCCCTGTGTGCTCCTGGCCACAAGCTGACATGGGGGTCCTGAGCTGCAGCAGGCCGGACGGCCACCTGGGAGGACCCAAGGACCCTCCGGGTACAGCCACAGAGACGAAAAACTCTGTGAGCCAGACGGAGCCCAGGATTTCCTGAGCACGTTGAGGAGAGTCTGCTGGCCAGAGGAGGCTTTCAACATAATGCAGGTGCAAAGTCATGAGGCAGGCGTGGGGAGAAGCCAGGGACAAGAAAACTGGGCTAGTATGCCTTCTTCGTAAGTGTATTACAATCCTAACACTCTATTATAGCTATAATTCTTGCATGTCTGATTCACATTGTCTGGGGTCAGTATTATATCAAGTGAAGGGAAAATTTTTTCTGCCGAGGAAACATTTGCTGAGCTAAACAAAACTTCCTCCAATGTCCAAGTTCTGGGACACCTGCCACTGGAACCTCTGAGTCAAGGCCTCCAGCCTTCCTGGAGTCCCCCTACCTCACCCCTGCTCCCAAGTATGGGGTCAAGCGAGGAAGAGGCACTGCTCAGGCCTCATCTAGGGACCAGATTCCCAGTTTGAAGGAGGAGAAGAGCCACAGGTGAATGGCCCAGATGCCCGAGGGTAATTTGGATAAATTTTGCCCTCTGTGGATGCGTGCACACTCGTGTGTGTGTGTGTGTGTGTGTGTGTGTGTAGCTGGGAGGAACTCAGGACTATTTCACTTCATCCATCATAAAGAAATCATAAGTCATAGCGCCCCCCTTCTCCTTCTCCATTCCTGGTCACAAAGGGCCTTCTTGTATACGCTGAGTTAAAGAAAACTACACAACTTTAAGAATATTCATGCGTCTGGCAACTTCCCTCTGACCACAGGAGAAACTTTTCTCCTGTGGGATGAATAAAGAGAAAGACGCTCAGCCCTAGGCTCCTGAGAGCGACCGAGTCCTGCCCTGCCAGCAGCCCAGGAGGCTCCCAAGGCAGGCAAGATTCTGCCCTGTCCACAGCCCTCCCGCTTGAGGCTTCCAGTGTAGGAAAGACCTGACGTGTCCCGAGCAGGGCGGGGCTGAAGCTAGGGATGATACTGTCTTAGCAGGTTCCGAATGGCCATATCCCAATGGCAACAATCAAAGAAAAGAATGGGGACTGAAATCTCACTGCTGGCAATCCCTCCTCCTTCTCAGCCACCCCCAGGATTTGAGCCCAGATACCAGCCAGCCCGAGTCTTTGCCTGAGCATGGCAGAGGGGACTGGGTTCAGTTAGAGCTGGGCTCGAACACTGGCGCCACCACTCTCTGTGTCACTGGGCGAGTGACTTAACCTCTGAGCCTCAGTTTACTCATCTGTAAGATGGGAGTAATTATACATACCTCACACGGTCTCTGTAAGATCAGAACTCACGAGCATGCATGGCATATACAGACACCCAACAGTATCTGCTATGTTATTTCAAGAGGGCTGTGGAGGCCGACAGGCCCGAGTCTGGGTCCCCATGTCACCAAGTAGTCGCTGGGTCACCGTGACCAAGTTAGGTAACCTCTTGAAATCCAGTCTCCTCATCTGTAAAGTGAAGCTGATATGGTTATCAGCAAGACCCAGCAGAAGATGCACTGAAATCACCTGCAAGGTGTAAAAGGGGGCGGGCATTCCCATAGCGGCGTGCTCACACCCTCTCCTTCCTTCTGCCAGGAAGCGGCAGAGCCAGTCCTAAGCGGGTCTTCTTCACAGTGGGACAGGCAGGTTCAAAGTCACAGCTACCCATTCCTATAAGTACTCAAGCCCCAGCAGGTCAGCTGCTATCGGGAGGTTATGGAAGGCCTCGCGTGTGACCAGATTCATTTACCTGCCAAAAGCCTGAGGTTCTGGACTCTGGGGCACGGAGTCAAGTCAGATGCTGAGGGCTGGATTCAGTTTGCAGACGTGTTTGTTTGGGGGGCAGAACAGTGCATTTACAGAAACTTTAGCTGGTCTGTAGGCCGAGCAAGCCTGGTGCCGTGAGTGACCCTCACGATTTCCTGGCACATCCCCGGCCTGGTCCCCACAGGGTCCATCCCCGGCCTGGTCCCTGAAGGCATGTGGGTCTATACGTCCCGCTCTGAAGCCTCGATACCCTAAGACATGGTCCATGGACGAGCAGCAGCAGCCTCCCCTGGGCACTTGTTAGAAATGCAGACTCTCAGGTCCCATCTCAACCCTCCCGAATCCGAATCTGCGTTTGTAGCCAGATCCCCAGGTGGTCTGTAGGTGCGAGAAGATGGACGGCGGGCATGACCGTGTGAGTGTGTATGGACGACCCTCCTTTTCTCAGAGCACAGAGCCTGGCCCAAATTAGGTGCTCAACAAAAAACTGTTAGATACATAGAGATGCACTGACCTAAGTTGGGCTTTCTATCCCATCACCAAATGCCCACGGGGACCTGTGCTTCTGCAATCCCCCTTTCTCCTTTGTCAGCCACTGCTAAGAGTTGCCGCCCTGCGTCTCGGCTCTGGGCCTCTCTGAGCCTCGTCCCGCACCTGAGGTGGCCCTGGCCTTGCCTGGGAGGGCTGCGTGTGCCTTGTAGCAGCTGCTTTCTTGTCCCCAGAATGATCTCTCCTTTTGCTCACAGTCAGGTTCCAGCTGTGTTTTACGTGGTTTCAAATGCTATGAATCTACGTACCCAAGGTCAAAACTCCTTGTCTTTCCATTCTAAGGCCAGGGCTGTGTCAGCTGCCAGGTGTATGAGGACCTGCAAGTTACAGAGGACACAAGCGGACTAGATGAGGGCCCCTCATCCAAGGCTCCCTGATCAAGGGCACTGCAGTGCACGGTTACAGTGAACACCGTTCTTCTCGGTATGGTTTCTGATGCTTTATAACTGATGGCCAGTATCCCTGGGTGGAGCGGACACGCCACAGCCGGAGAAAATATTCATTTAGGCAGTCTCCTAAGCTCGCCTGACGCTAGGCCTTGTCAGACATACAGCTACCCAGGGCCTTTCCGGGATATTCTGGGCGGGTGTGGCCCTGGAATATGCCTGGTTAACAAGTGCCCCAGGACTTGGCAGTGGACAGATTTGGCAAATGGTGATCTTAGAAGCCCAACTTGACTTCAGTTCACGTTGGCTCTCCCTGAGTTGTTCTGTGACCCACGCTGAATTCTACAACTTTTCCTTCCTGCCCAGGAGACAAAGACCCACATAGTCAGGGAAGGCAGCAGGGGTGCAAGAAAAGGTGCAAAGGGTCTGGGTCTTCTTCCTCAGGAAGGACAGAGAGATGGCAGGACCCTTCTGGTTTCCTGCTGCCACTGGCATCAGTCCTGTGCCTGTGATACTATGGAAAGGTCTGATACACTCAAACCTCCAAGGGCTCCTGGGAGAGACCCTGCCCTAACTAAGGAATTTGCTAACCCGCTGCCTCTATGTTCTGGAAGAGAAAGCAGCGTTGGCCTTGCAGTTCCAGCGCTGCTTTAGCCGGGACACCACATGCCACGGTGAAAACAGCCAGGGCAGAGGGCTCTGCAGCCCAGCTGCGGGAAAACTGTAGAGTACTGTGCACTGCCCAGTAAACGGCAGCTTCCCCTCTGCGAGGAGGAAAAGGGCACAGCGCGCTTCTGGGGTTTGGGCTCGCCGGGTGTGGACCCCTGCGGCCTCTGATAAGGCCACCCTGGAGAACAACCTACCTGCCATTTTTTTGATTGATCTTGTGTGGGCAGGCCGACCCACCCCCATCTCCGGGCACGGATGATTGACACCACTCTAAGCCAATCAGTGAATGCCACCTCCCTGGTCACGTGACGGATTGGTCCAGGGATGGGCCCGCGGCTCAGTCCCGACCAATGAGCAAAGGACCAGGTTGCTCTGGGGAGTGCCCGCTTCCCTCTCTACCTGGAGCGCCAAGTGGCCTGGCCATTGGCCTGCCCGGGAAGGGGCCAGCCTGGTGGAAAGAGGATCTGAGAGCGGGACTGAACTGGTGACAGTGTTTCAGCCAAGCCTAGACTTTTCAGGAGACAAGACACACCCTTTTGTCTTCAGTCTGGTTGAGCTGGGTTTCTATAATTTACAGCTCAAAGAACACTATTGGAGTAAAAAAATGTTTCTTTTACCCCTGTTGTTTGCTTATAGGCTGGCCCTGCCAGGGAGCCTGTAGGGACATGGGGACAGATGGCCAAAGGGGAGCTGCCCTGGGTTCGGGTTTCCCAGCCTGCCTTCCTTGACAGCTGTCCCTGCACTTCCTCTCTTTACTCCCCAGCTCTCCTCTCTCAGCTCTGGCCCCCGGTAATGGACCATCCTTCGTGACAGGAAGGGACTGGGTTAAACCTCCCATCCCCAGCTTTTATTCTTCCAAGCCGTGATCAGATTCCTGATGAGAAAAGCGCCTAGCCCTGGTGGGGAGCCACACTTATGTTGCGGCCGGTGTGTGGCGGCATGTCTGCCGGCTCAGGCTGCCTGGGAGGAGATGGGCGGTCTGTCCGCCCCACCCCCAAGGCTGAGGAAATCCTCCAGAGACCCTAAGAGTCCAGGATTTGGAGTAGCAGCCGCCTCCCACCCCCTGCCGTGCCACCCCCTGCCGTGCCACCCCCTGCAGCCTCCTCTATCATCTGTCTTGTGCTGCTCTGCTGAGAAGAGTCGAGCTGCAGGCCCCTTCTTGCCATGTTTGAGCTGTGCCGAGTCTACGAGTAACAGAACAGAAGCTGCTCAGATCCAGTCTTGTTACCAGTCACTTGCAGGCCCAGGAGCCTTCTGCCCTAAGGGCTCAGAGCATCCTCGGTGGTCCTGATGCTTCTCTCCCAGAAGCCCCACCTTAGATGCCCTGACCTGGCCCCTCCAATACTCTGTCACTCTTCAGAGCAATGAACCAGAGGCTGACCCGACCTTTGACGACAGCTTTGGGGGCAGGTGGGGCGAGGACCCAGTTTGCACAGGTGGGAAGAGAGCTTCAGAGGACGGGGGGGGGGGGGCAGGCTGGGCGGGCTAACCTCCAGCAGAACCCCCTGGGGCAGGACACATTCTTTTTTTTTTTTTAAATGTTTTGATATGTGGAAATTTTTTTTTTTTACTTTTATTTATTTTTTGGCTGCATTGGGTCTTCGTTGCTGCACACGAGCTTTCTCTAGTTGTGGCGAGCGGGGGCTACTCTTCGTTGTGGTGCACGGGCTTCTCATTGCGGTGGCTTCTCTTGTTGCAAAGCACGGGCTGTAGGTGCGTGGGTTTCAGTAGTTGTGGCACATGGGCTCACTAGTTGCGGCACACGGGCTCTAGAGCGCAGGCTCAGTAGTTGTGGCGCGCGGGTTTAGCTGCTCCGCGGCATGTGGGATCTTCCCAGACCAGGGATTGAACCCGTGTCCCCTGCGTTAGCAGGCGGATTCTTAACCACTGCGTCACCAGGGAAGTCCCCAGGACACATTCTTAAACCAACAGTTGTCTCGTCCTACTCGTTCCAGGGGGAAGGCGGTGATGTTGGCAGTGGTGGAGAGGCTGGTTGCCCCCCACATAGAGCAGCTTGCCGGCCTCTTTCCCACAGCCAACCCAGAAGGCTCTCATTCAGGGCCCTTCATTAGGCCTCTCTTAGTGGGCAAACACACATCATTAATCTTGGTAAAGTGAGTGAAAGCACATTCACCTGTCCAAGCAGGAGAATTAATGTTGTGTCAATAGGAAATTCGTGTTTACCTCTGGCCTTTATGTCTTCCCTTTGCTATGAACACCCCAGGGTGGGGTGCGGGACCGCCCAGATGTGGGACTGTAGTTAGAAGAGAAAAACAAAACCTCACAGCCCAGGTGCTGGCCGCAGACAAGGGGGTGGTAACAGCAGTGCATCGGGGCAGAGCCTCTCTCCCTGCACCGTGGGCCTAGGGACACATGCTCCCTACCCCGCGGGGACACAGTGGCTGAGAGACAACTTTTTCTTTTTCTTCCCAGCACACAAGGCTATGATCTCTCACACCAGCACGGGCTGAATGGGGCCACTGTTTACTGAGCACCTACTAAGTGCCTGGCACTGTGTGTGGTGACTGACCCATATTTCCCAAGAATCCTCCAAAGCAGGTATGCTGCCTTTTTCTCAGATAAAGAAGATACGGCAAGCTGTACAGCAGAAATTAGCACAACATTGTAAATCAACTATACTTCAACTAAATAAATAAATAAATTTTTAAAAAGGGAGGTACTGCAGTGCAGAAAAATGCAATAGGTTAGCCTCGAGGCCACACACGGAGAGCAGGTGGGTTTGAACCCAGGTCCGACTCCAAAGCCAGCATTTCCCCAGTAAGCCTCACACAGGCACTTTCACTGCAGGCGGGATCAGGTACAACGCGCGTGAGGGTAAGTGTAAAGACGGGAAGACTCCAGAAGGCCCTTCTGGGTCGTTCTCCACCGCCCTGCCCCGGGAATGGCTCACTGAGGGAGGGGCAGGGAGCAGCCGGGCTGGGCCACTGACTTGAGTGTGAGGGTGTGTGTGTGCCTGTGTGCCCCAGGAAAAGAACCCAAACCGACCGATAAGATCCCTCCTTTCCAGAGCAAAGCACCAATTAAACACAGGGCAGATGTGAGCAAATAAAGCTGTGGCGTCCAGAGGGAAAATCAATATGAGATTATATGCCCGAGCCCGATCATATACCAATTAATAAGCACGGGTGCGGCCGGGTGCCGGGGGAGATAAGTCTCCCAGCCACAGGCGGGCGCTGCCTGTACCTGCCCCCGGCTCAGATGGGGCTGCAGGCCCTGGTTCCAGAGGGGGCCCCAGACTGAACAGTGAAGGGTCGGGGAAGGAAGCGGAGAAGAAGAGAAAGAGAGCTTCCCTCAGTCAGCTGGGAGTAGAAGGAAGAGGGTGTGATGGGTGAGAGATGCTTGCGAGGGTGGTACCCACTGGAAGGGGACAAGCAACTCAGACCACGCAGACAGGCTGCTTGATACTTCATTTGCCACAGAAGACATAAGGTGCTTGCTTTTGGAGAGTGAGTGGCAAAAAATGGCAAAAATGGGAAAACCGGAAAACAAATTTCTACCCCCAAGAAATGATTTTGGAAGCCCCTGGTTTATTCGGTGCACGTTTTATTTAATTTAGAAAGTACAAAAGAATCTAAAACAGCATGAATATATGTATGTGTATAACCGAATGGCTTTGCTGTACACCTGGAACTCACACAACCTTGTAAATCAACTAGACGCCAATAGAATCTAAATTTAAAATAAATGAATTTTTAAAAAAAGAAAGTACAGCCAAGCAGTTAATCAGGTGATAAAAGACAAGTGGCAAAGGTTTGCCGCACAGGACCGGGTGACCAGCGGGGTGGGGCTGTCCAGAACATTCCATGGACGGACTTCAGGCTCGCTGCGGCTGCCAGGGACAAGGCGGCGTGACACGCAGCCACCTGCCCCAGAGTTTACCAAGTATAGCAGCGCCGCTGCCGCAGAGAGGTGGCTTTGGCGTCAGCGGGACAAGTTAAAAGTGCTGGGCAAAGGGACCCTGGCTGCGGGCCTGGCGCCCAGCCAGTCGCAAGGGCAGTTACAGATGGCGGAGTCCTTGGGGTCCAGACATGGGGTCCAGAGCGAGCACCGCATCCCCGAAAATTACCAACCCTCCTGGGGAAAGGAGATCCAATGTTGTTCTGGAAGCAGAGAACAAAAGTGGAAGGAAAGATGCAAATCAGTGATGAAACAGGCACCTGCTTCCGTCCTTCCTACCGGAAGCTCCCTGCACCCCGAATACTCCCGGACTCGAGCCCCAGAGGCGGAGGCCCCTCGAGAGTGGGAGTTCTGCGGCCCAAGGGCTGCTGCGTGCCAAAGAAAAACGAAATTTGCTAGCCGAATATTTTTTAGACATTTTGCAAGATGCACGGCCTCCCTGACAATTTTTAATGTACTAACTGCCTGGTCCAGTGAGCTGATTAATTGGTGCTGGAGCGATCAATAAAAACCAGAAAATTAAAACAATTTTAAAGTGATTAAGTAGTTTAACACCTGTCTCCCGTCACGTCAGCACAGGAAGAAAAATAAAGCAGGTGTCGAAGGGGCTCCTGAAGCAAGAGAAAACAGCGCCTGCCTCGGAGAAATGACAGATCACGGCTGGGGGATCAATCGGAGGGCTCGCAACCCTTCCCGAGCCTGGGTTGCAGCCACCCAACCAGGCGCCGCAAGAGCTGGGCGCCCTCGGCCCCCCTGCAGAGCCGCTCCTCAGCTCGGGAGGGTCGGTGTCTGTCCAGACCCCCAAAACAGGGCGGGAGGGGGCGGGGGGGGGGAGCAGAACCTCTTGCCCCAGGGTTCCGGATGGCATCTGATGCGAAGGTACCAGCTCACCTCCCGACCCCAGTCCCCGCCCCTCGGCGCTGAGTCTGCAGTACGCGGAGCGTTATGTGCAGTGAAGTGCAGTTTGCGGACCCTGGGGTCACAGCTCTCCGGGATCACCGGGTCTTCCATTCTAGAAGCTTCAGGCCTCCACTCTTACTCTCTAGGGAAACAGAGCTTCCCACCGTCCACCGTTCCCCGCCGCCTCCTGCCTGGCTGTGCCTACAGGAGCGGCAGGTGCCTGCCTGGCGCTGGCCAGATGCCCCTCTAACTCCTTGCGCCGACCTCACTCGCCCCCGACCGCCGCCGTCAGCTGGAACAGAAGCCGGACAGCAGGAGTCACTTCTCTCCCAAGTTAATGTACTTGACTCAGAATCCCCGGAAGGAAACTCACAGAGCGCAAGAAACCCTAAGATGAGTCTTCTCCAGCTGCCCCACTGAAGTCCTAACGCAGAGTTGAATGAGCAAGGACAGGGGAGGGAAGTCGGGGAGAATTAACAAAGGCTAGAAGTGGAGCCCAGGTGAAGCATGGGCCACGTCTCCAGTTTCACCTTGAAAGTGGACTTGAACTGTGCACGTGTAAAGTGCAGAATATACTTACTGTTACTCACGTTCTAGACAGCTGTCCTGTGGCTTTCCGGCCTGGGCTTACCTCTACGCCCCGCTAGGGGTGGGTGGGACCAACCCCTAGGGACAGGACCCAAAGCTCCTCCAGGGAGAGGCTGGGCATCTCGGGCAACCCCTCAGAATGGGGCAGAACGGGCCATGCTCCAGGACAGCCGTGTCACCACTCACCTGCCCTGCGCACCCGAATCCTGCCCACCTTCAGGGTCCCCGATGCCGCAGCTGTCACCCCCAAGACCAGGACAGAAAAGGACCTCAAGCAACAAGAGAAACCTTGCAGCAGGTTTAAAACATTAAAATTTTAAGACATCTTAAAATGTGATTTAAACGTTTTATAATAGGTTTACAAACATTCAAGCCCTCAGCTGAACTTCTTACTAGCCACCCTCGCTTCAGCGGCCCCTTCCCGTTAACACCTGTCACGCTGGTTATGAATGGAAAAGAGGGTGCAGCAGTGGCCTGGATCAGGGCAGGGTTGGGGACGGCCATCAGTTCTAATAAGAGCATTTCCCGGGTCTCATACTGCCCTCCGGGCTGGGAGTTCTGGTTCTGTACCCAGTGGTTGGGCCTCTCTGTACACAAGTCTGTTTGGGGCCATATCAGTCTCAGTGAAAACGTGCCGAACCCTTTACAGCAAATTAAACCCTTTACAGTGAATTTTATGCCAATGACAATCTCACCAAAAAAAGACTCCAATCTTCAGCTCTTTAGCCCACTTTCTAAGATAATCCGTATAGCCAGATCTCCACCTAACACATGAACCACCTCTTGGCATTTCCTGCCACAAGATGTGACTTTGGTGATTTGACCAGGGAGGAAGCTAAGAGGTCCCACCGTCCAACTTTTCTCATGGATCCCAAACGTCTGTCCGTCCAGGGTGACTACTCCAGGGTGCACGGCGGGTCGCCTGCAGCACGAGGGTCTGTGCTGCCCAGGTGGCAATCGCAGGGGCCCAGCCCCGGCACCTCGCCCCTCTCAGAAGCAAACAGCAAGTTCTTGACTCGGCGCCCCCGGCCTGCAGCTGCTGCCTGCAGAGTGAGCCTCAAGGCTGCTGGAGATAAAGTTTCCCTGGGCCCAAGTTCCAAACTCGGCTGTTTTGTTTCTGTTAAAACGCAATTGTTTTTCTCTGGAGTGCCGTGACCGCTCGGCGTCAGGAAGATGTATGAAAACCTCCACTTCAATTCAGCATCCTTTTTCTCCCAGACAAACATGGTCGGATTTTAATAAATCAAAGAGCCACACTGTTTAATAAAAATTTATTGACTTACAAGTGATTATTTATCAAAAGACCATTAATAGCAGGTACCGGAATGATGTGGTACTGGGTGGTGCTGGGAGACTAATAGGAAATCAATGCCGCTGGCCGGCTGGAATGCATATAAGAAGCCCACCCCCTCGACAGCCAGCGCAATTTCACCCGCAAAACACACCTGACGCTACCCCCGCTGCGATGAAAAGTTCCCCCTTTTTATTTATCGTTTACAAATGAAATGATCAATACTTTTAATCTAGAGCAAAATTTATTAACTTTCCCATCGGAGAGAGACATATTGACTGGGGGAGAGGAGGGTTAGCGCAGCGCAAGACGGATGGCGGGATGGCGGTCTCTGGGCCCGTCCAGAGGCAGTGTGCGTGCAGCTGCCCTCCTTGCCCGGGCGACGGGCCACTCAGGGCAAGTGCAACCAGAGAAATCAAGTCTGGCCGCCCGGGATGCAAAGCAGGTGGATGGGACATGCCACGCCATGGACTCTGGTCATCAGGGACCGCTGGAAGCGCCATCCCCCAGACCACTGAGGTCAACTCCAGGAAGGAAACGCCAGGGTTTATAGACCCGGAAGACTTCCACAGGACAGCAGGGTTAGTGCCCATGGCTGGGGAGGTGCTGTCGTGAAGGGCTGAGCTGGGGTGGTGCCCGAGGGCTCGTCCCGGCCTGGTCTGGGCACTCAGGCCTCTGCGGCCCGTCCCCCCAAAACACACACACACACACACACACACACACACACACACACACACACACACACACATTCACATCGGGCTGCAGGGCGGCGACCGGCAGTGGAAAGAATCAAATTCTGAAGTTGGACGTCACGTCAGACTGCTCGGCCAAGCTGAGCTCCCCGAGCCCCGGCCTGGAGACAGCCTTCTACAGAGCTTCCCGTCAGGGGGATCTTACCAGCCTTTTCACAAAGTTCCTTCGCCTACTAGCTGGGAAAAAAAATAGCTCACGTTTCAGTGAAAAAAGTCTTCCCAAGATGCACAATCAAATCCACCCAGCCCCACTACCACCTAAAACCCTGGGGACTCTCTGACATGTTGTGACACCTTCTGAAGGAGTTTCACAAGCCCAGTGTTCTGCAGGAAGCAAGAGGATTCAAACTCATTTATGTCTGAACCCAGATGACTTTACAGCTCAGAGTTGTCTGAACTAGGGGTTTAAAAATTACAGACATTTCAGATGTGGAAAGGGCCTTAGGGGTCACCTAGCCCAAGTCCCAAGTTATGGATCAGGAAATAGAAATAAAGCCCAAACGGCAAATGAGTAGCAGGTCGGCAAGGTGATTTGATGCTGGCCAGTACTCATCCCACTACTTACTACCATTTGGTTTCACTCCAAGACCTGTCCTCCTGGGTGCTGGGATCCCAGAAGTGGGCGTATTTTGTACATTATGTTGCTTTACCTGCTTCATTGTTGTTATTCCTAAATGTCGGGAGGTTTAACCATACAAGACCGACTCAGTTATCCCAAGCCAGTTATGAATAACTGGGGGCCTGCAGGGTCCCCAATTTAAAAGGATGGAGTGATCTGATGATTCTGAACTCTTGTAACAAGCATTAAATAAAAATTTCTATTTATAGGGGTGTAATTCACATCCCTTCTCAGCTGGTAACAGTGAAAAGAATCATTACTTAGTCTCCACAAGTATTTCTTTACATAGCAGCAATTCTAGACCAGGTTCTTGCAGTCCTCTGCTATGTCATCAGCAACAGACAAATGTGCTGAAAAGAATGTGAGAAAACTAAAAGCAAAATGTTTAAAAGTACCTATGAAAATTACGAAATAAACATACTAAATGGCAGAAAGAAAAGGGAACTTTTAAAAATGGAACTTGATCTTTAAGACCAGTTTGTAAAGATCATTCCAGATAGCTTTTTTTTTTAATGGTGTTTTTGTTGGTTTTTAAAATTTTATTTACTTTTGGCTGTGTTGGGTCTTCGTTGCAGTGCGCGGGCTTCTCACTGCGGTGGCTTCTCTTGTTGCGGAGCACAGGCTCTAGGCACATGGGCTTCAGTAGTTGTGGCGCATGGGCTCAGTAGTTGTGGCTCACGGGCTCTAGAGCACAGGCTCAGTAGTTGTGGCGCACGGGCTTAGTTGCTCCGTGGCATGTGGGATCTTCCTGGACCAGGGCTCGAACCCGTGTCCCCTGCACTGGCAGGCGGATTCTTAACCACCGTGTCAGCAGGGAAGTCCCCAGACAGCCTTTAAACACTGAACAGTACTGCCTATAAAAGACTAAAAATCACTGTTTATTCTTGCACATTTTGTAAAACAGTTCATAAGAGGCTGTTCTTACTGTCCTAACAGTGTTTTAGTTTGAGAGAAATGGAATAGAAAGAGAAACAGAGTTTCCTGCCCGTTGGCAGGGGCGGGTAGGAGGAAATGAGAGGCTATCCAGGGGACAGGAGCAGCCGGCAGCTGGGTGGAGACCAGACTGAGGTCAGAAGCCCCTGGAGCCAGGCTCACTGCCACCACCTCCCCACGTCGAGGCTGGAGGGCGGCTCGGACAGCTGACCCTCCCCGCGGCCGCGGCAAAACCCTGAAGGGTGTGGTGGCTGCTCTGCCAGAGCAGGGAGCGGGGAGGGACGGACGGACAGACAGACAGAGAAGTTGGGGGAGAGGCAGCTCTCCCCTGAGGGATGTGAACTCAGGCGAGCCTTGAAGCCATAAGGGGGAAGGGGCCTGGCTTCGGACCTGCCCCCAGGTGACCACAGGCTGGCGCAGGCGGCCAGCGGCTTCCCTCTGCTGCGTGAAGCCCACGGGGCACCCAACCCCCAGAGCCCCCGCCGCTGCCCTGTCCGGGGATTTTCTCGTCGCTGCCCCCGCCCTCACCTCCAGACCGTCTTGCACGCCCTCCACCCGCCGTCACACACCTCCAATCCCACGGCACCCGTATGTGGGGAATCCCAAATCACCCAGAGCTATACAAACACCTAACAGGAGGGCTTTACCTTCTTCCCACCTGCGTTAGTCCCTGTTCCAGAAACCAAGTCTCCGCGACGGCTCAAGTCAGAGAACCAGCCTGCTGCTGGGAAGCATGCTGCTCGGGCCCCCAGCCAGGGGCGTGCGCGTGAAGGAAGAGACCCCGCAATTCAGTCACCATCGAAGACAACTTTATTTACTCACAGAAACAAACCCGGAGCCCCGTGGGCAGCTCCAGCTCCCCTCGTCCCGCCCCACCCCGGCCCTGGAGCCGCAACGCTGAGCTGACCGGCCTCCCCTCGTGGTAGCGCGTGAGCTGCCACAGCAACCCGGTGAGGTAGGTGTCGCCACACCCCCAGCCCAGGGGACAGCGGGGCAGCTGAGGCCGAGCTGGCAGAGTGCGGCCGGAGTGGGAGGACCGGTCCCCATGCCCACCCGGCCCCGTGGCCAGCGGCCCAGGCCGGGGACCGTCAGTCTGCCGAGGGCCCCTGCAGACCACATGTTCTCTTCTCGAGTCTGCGGGGCTCCGAGGCTGCGCATTCCTCGGGGCAGGCCTGGCCTGGTGAGGTCCCCGCCTGCAGGCGGGTCTTGGGGACAGACCGCACCCCGGGTCCCGAGTGGGGATGGCTCTCGCCCAGCATTCAGGCCACACGGGCACGGTGGGGAGGGGTCTTTAATGGCACTCCTCCCGCCGACTCGGCAGAGAAGGAACAAGAAGGCAGCTCATCCTGGGAGCGGCCCGGGCGGCTCGAAGAAGCCCGAAGAGTCCTTTGCGTGCAGCGGCCCATGGCGCCTGCGTCCCGGGCGGAGGTGGCCGGGCGGCAGCGCGGGCTCAGGACCGGCTCCGGTCCTCGTGGTTGCCAGCGATCATCTTGCTGTACAGCTTCTGCTGTTCCTCCTTGAATGTGTCCTTCACCTTCTCCCGCTTCAGACCACCGTCCCTGACGAGAGAAAGAGGAGGGCTGGATGCAAGAGCAGAGAAGCCTCGCGGCCGCCCTGCACCCTGGCCAGGTGTGCCCCCACCGGCCGCCCATGCCACTCCCACCCGGAGAAGCCCCGCGGCTGCCCTGCGCCCCGGCCAGGTGCGCTCCCACCGGCCGCCCGTGCCGCTCCCGCCCGGAGAAGCCCGCCAGAGTCGCAGCGGCTCCCTCGTCACAGTGGCCTCGGAAACCGGCCCTGGGCCTGTGGGACCCACCCTCTCCGCCTTACAACTCTCACCCCTGCCCTGGGGTCAGAGCTCACTCCTCTTATCCAGGGTACTTTCTAATTGCTCACACCTGCCAAGGAGTTAAAAGTTCTTTCTGCTCATTCATCCTCACCTTACAGAAAGCAAAGGAGGCCCTGGCTTTATGGAAGGTGAGCCAAGCTTTAAGAAATACCAGGACTTATAATGAATCTGTAAAACTGATCTGTAAAATAAAATCTGTACAATTCAGACGCCGGGATTCTCCAAATTCACGCAAATGAACACAACGGAAAACACAAGTTCTTACTTCTTCGCGCTCAAGGGATGGTCCCGTAAGGGAATGGAAGTAACGCAGAGTTTGGGGCTAACCACCCACCTCCTCCAATAGCCCCAAAGAAATCCTCTAAACGTGGATTCGCTTCTTCAAAGTCTCCCCCCACCTGACAGACACCCCAAAGCCTTGCCTGCACCCTAGAATCATCATCATCTTCAGTGACTGATGCAAACCCAAGCCCACCGCAGTCTTTCTCTCACACTTTGAGTGTGGAGGCGGGCTGGTAGGAAAAGTCTCTGGTGAAGCCCTCACCACCGGACCCGCCTTACCCTGGGAGCCCTGACACCTGCCACATCCTTTAAAATCCCCAGCAAAGGCCTCCTTTGGAAAGCGGCCACCCTTGTCTTCGTTGGGCTTCAGCGACAGGGAACGTGGGGCAGTGGCTAAACATTCAAGCCGGTCAGACCTGAGCTCAACATGCGACTCCAGGGCTTATTCTGTAGCTTTGAAAGACAGTTACTTAACCTCTCCGAGTTTCAGTTTCTCATCTGAAAAATGGCAGTAATGATTTTCCTACTCATGGAGTTACTGAGGGTGAGGTGAGATGATCAGACCAGCGGCAGCAGCACTGTGTCCGGCGCACAGCAGGTGCCCGATAAATGTCAGCATTTTTAAAAAGGGCCAAGCAGACCTAGAGGCTGCCATACTGAGTGAAATTAGACAGAGAGACAAAATCGTGGTAGCGCTTATATGTGAAATCTAAAAAAAAATGATACGAATGAACGTATTTACACAGAAATTGAGTCACGGATGTAGAAAACTTAACAGTTACCAAGGGGGAAAGGGGAGGGGAGGAATAAACTGGGAGATTGGGATTAACACATACACACTATGATATATAAAAGATAAGTACTATGAAGAACCCACCGTATAGCACAGGGAACTCTATTCTGTGCTCTGTGGTGACCTATGTGGGAGTGGCGTCTGGAAGAGGGTGGCTATACGCATATGTATGGCTGATTCACTTTGCTGTACAGCAGAAACTAACACAAGTGTAAATCTACTATACTCCAATAACAAAATTAATTTTATAAAAAAAGGTTACAGGTCAGTTTAAACGCCCAGTCAGTCAAATGCACTCCAGAGCTGACCCCTGCACTTAAACCTAAGGGTCCCAGGAGGGGGGATCAGTCCCCCTGACCCAGTGTTCAACCACATCAACCTCCTGTTAGCTGGAGTATAACTACCTCATACCCTAGCGTAAGGGTCTGCAAGCCATGGCCCACGGGCTGAATCCACCCGACACCTACGTCTGTAAGTGGAGTGTCACTGGCCCACGGACCCGCTCCTGGACTGCCTCTGGCTGCTTTCCCGCTACAGTGGCAGTCAGGCAGTCGCACCAGAGACCACGTGACCCAGAGTCTAAAATACGTACTGACTCTTTTCAGAAAAACTTTGCTAACTCCGGCTCTAGTAGGTAACAAGCTACAAAAAAAAAGAGCTGGCCTTTCTAAGGATGGTGCAATTTGCCAAATACACGAGATGAGAGAGCCCAATGCTCCTCTGAGGTTTCCAGGTTGGCACGGAGTCCCTGCCCGCAGAGACAGGGCTGTCCCGGTGCTCAGGTGGACTGTGTCCCCAGGAAGGGGCGCCAAACGCACCGCTTCGTCCAAACATCCCGGGCTTCTGAGAGTGAGTCAAACTGCTGACTCTCCAGGACTGGTGGGCTCGTTCTTCACACCAGGGAGAGGAGGATCCTTCGTAAATGGAGTCAACCACCCAGCACCTGCTTCAGAAATTCCCATCCTCCTGGACTCGGCTGCTAAGATCCGGCTCTGACTCACCACAGCAGGTCCACAAGGCCTCCCTGCCTGGCAATGGCGGACTTCACCCTGTTTGCGAACTGGACGGCATCTTCCTCGGCCTCTCTCGTCATGGGAGGCAGGTACCACACGCTGCAGACGATGGCCCAGCTGGTCATCATCCTCAGCAGGTACGTCACCATCCCGTACTTGCTGCTGTTCCAGAAAGCATCACCGAACTGGGGGTCGTACTGCAAGACAAGGGAACGCCGGACAGTGAGAAGTCAGGAGTTCCAACCTGTGTGAGCGTCAACGGCAGCTCTGCTGAACGCTCCCTGCCGTGCCCGGGGCAGGACCGGTACTAGGACGCTGCTCCCAGCCCCCTACGTGGGCGCTTCCGCAGGAGCCCCACACCTGGGCACGTGTGACACCTAGCACATCCACCCCCGAGCGCAGATCACTCAGGGGGACCAGCAGCCTTCCTCCAAGGTCCTCCCTCTTTGATCCAGGGGGCCTGTCTCACTCACAGGTGTCTACTATCTATTCCTCAAGTCCTCAAGCGCATCCGCACACAGAAGAGGAGCACATCCTCCAGGGATCCACGCCCTGAGTCAACAACCCCCAACGTTTCGCCCCACCGGCTCCATCAACCCCTCCTGTCACGTCACACACTCACAAAGACCGACATGTACCTCCACAGAGAGAGACTCTCTTACACAACCGCCAGCTTTCAAAGATCGCTTCTGGTGCCCAGACCAAGGAGAAAACAACTAGAAAGCTCTGCTTGTGTCACAGCGCTTCTAACGGAGCTGCCTGCCTGTGAGGGGGCCGCGCTGCCCCGAGGAGGTCGCAGCGGCCACAGCGGCGGGCGGGCACCGGATACTGCCACTGCCAGCCGCTCCGGGGGAGGCGAGGGCTGTGCCTCAGGGGCATTTTGTGGGCCATGTGGCCGCAGCTGCGACCCTCATTCTCCCCAAAGAGAAGAGCTAGTGCAGGCGAGTCGGGAGGGAGAGCTGCCGCAGGAAGTTACACAGAGGCAGCGAGAGGAACCGGGTCCTGAGGAGGAAGCCTGAAAAGGGCTAGGGCTGAACTGCCACTGCACAGCTGAAGGGCTCTCAGAGACAAGCCGTCACACGGAGTGTGTGACTGTGAAGCAAAGACCCAGGACCCGAGTGAAAAAACCAAAGGAGATGCGGTTCCACGAGCGGCCTCACAGGACCCAGCTGCCACCAGCGTGGAGGACGCCCCTCCCCGGAGACCCTGGGAAGGGACACCAGCCAAGATGCCGAGTGCAGGTTCTCACACTTGGGGGCGAGGGGGCTGGGTTACAACTATATGATTTTTTTTCAGGCCTTTCAAGCCGAAATTTTATGATTCTCAGAATAAAAATTAGAGCATTTTGCCTAATTGCACACCTGACTACAGAAATGAAGACATTTAGACTTAATCATAGAAACTAAAAAATCCGGATGTAACTACAGAAGGCTTGAAGGGTTCATGTTATAACACCATGAGGAAACGTGGAGAAGAACGAGTCTTAAACAGGAGCTAGTGTGTGTGACTGGAAGAAGGTGCTGTTACAGTTTACACGGCATGACTGGAGAGAAACCTTAGCTGAGGGCTGATTCTCTATTCTATGCTGGGCAGACACCGTAGAGAGAAAAACAAGGCAAAAGTTCAAAACAGCAATACATTCCTCAAAGTCAGACAATGGCTTAATTTTGGTGGAAATGTAACAAGAGCTTTAAAACCGCTAAGGTCATGCAAGTTTGGTTACCAATGACGTCTTCACAAAAACTAGAAAAGTATCTGGGAGGCAGAAGTTCTTAATCACATGTGAGCTTTAATAAACCTGTGGGTGGAAGGAAAATTTATACGCCGTGTTCTGGAGCTGGCATGACTGTCCAAGGGTCCATGTTCCAAAAGTGGCGAAGAGCAAGCAGGCTCTCAGTGTGGTCCCCGACCAGCAGTGTCAGCAGCGCCCAGGGACGGGTCAGAAACGCAAGTTCAGAAACTCCAGGCGTGGGGCCCAACGATCTGCCTTTTCACGGCCCCCCCCCCGGTGATGCTGACGCAGCTGCACAGAACCGATGCTCTGGAGTGAGCAGGAAGGGCTTCTGTGCGGCAGCCGGTGTTTAATAAACACGTGGGGTGAGGCACTGGGCTCCCAGGACATTAAACTGTGGGACGCACGCACGCAATGCAAACATCTCTCCCCGTTCCCACACCCACGGCACACAATACGAACAGAACGTTTTCTGCTGCTCCAGACCCAGCACCCTCAACGAATCCCGGGGGCAGCCCTGGTCCAGGGACCTGTAACTGTGCAGCCAGTCTTCATTCACCATCCCTGCCCTGGTGCTCGGCCTACCTGGGAAAGCAGCGTGGCTGGAAAGTGTTCGCTTAACCAAGAAGAACACCTCCTCCCCCAAATGCCCCAGTTGTGCTGCCAGGTGACAATGAGGAATATTTCTTCAGAAGCCTTTGTAGACAAAAGACGCTCGCAAAAGTATGGAGACTAAATTCTAACAGCAACTCTGACTCACTCTTACCCCAATCTGAGACGTCAACCTAAATACTCTAAACATAGTGACAAAGGCTGTGTTTTTTTTGAGGAAGTAGTGTAACAGCGTTCTTTTAGAAATAATTATGTGTATCTATTTATAAAATCAGATGGATACGAGGGGGGAGAGAGAGGAGGAGGAAAAGGGGAAACTGGCTGAGTGCGTCCCATCTTCCTAAGCAAGTTTGGACTCTCAGAGGTTCAAGTTCCTAAAAGGTGGGGCAGACTAACAGGTTCGTTTAAGGCCCCTTTACTTTCACGAGAGGCCTTCGGTCTGTCATATGCCACGCGAACCACGGGAGCCACAGCAGCAGGGCTGTCTCTTCCTCCAGCAGCAAGGACACATCTGCACCTACCTACCCTTACCTCTAACCGACCAAAGGCACAGACCCAGCTGGGCAGCCCCGTGCCCGCAGGAAGCCCCTCAGGTGGACTGCCTTCCACACCGGCGGGGCTTGGGAGGAAAGAGGAACCAATGGGGGAGATGCGCCAAGCTCAGGGCTCCGCAGTGTGGGCTGCTCCATGCAGAGGGGGCCCAGCTCCCCGCTGTGCGTCACAGCGGCGGCGGTGATCACCTGGCCTCAGAGGGCTCGTACCTTGATCGCAACGGGGTAAACTGTGGCTCCAATTTCGAAACTTCCCTTTTTGAACATCATCACAGATGTATTGTTGATGCAGGTTCCTAAAACGCAGGAGAGAGTAAAATGCTATTTCCTTCCGTCCTTTCCCCCAGAGATTAGGAGTTTAAGGATTAAATATAATAATAAAAATCATTCTAATGGCTCTTCAATGAGGATAAACCTGTCATCTCCCCAGCTCCTGAACACACACTGAAAACAGATGAACAGACTACTGCGCTGCTTCCTCTTCTCTTCTTATAGGACCGTCTTCCCTGGTTCCCACGGCAGCCCAGATGAGAGGCCAGAGGCCCCGGCCGACTCGGGAGGGTCCAGGGAGGACCCTGCAGGAAGCTCAAGGAGCCTGTCAGCAACACTAGAGAAGGGGCTCCCGCGACGGGGAAGGCCACACGGCGGCACTCTCAGTCCATATTCTGAATCCCCTGAGTTTTCAGTCCCACGACCAATCTAAAGGGCCCCCACGTTGCTCAGTGAAGACAGGTCCCCCCAACAAGGGTGAGGGCCCGGGCTCCAACACAACGCTGGACTCACCCTCCTGCACGGCCTCCCCACACAGAAGCTTACCCTCCGGGAAGATGAGGATGGGCAGCTTGCTTTTATCCTGCACGTGCTCGGTCAGCCTTTACAAGAGGAAAATAAAACGAAGGGTCAGACAGCCTCACGTCCATCATCACCCAAAGGCGTCTATCGATACCCTGCCTAGACGTGACGCTGGGCGTGGTATAAAAGCAGGTTAACAAACACGACCCTCTCTTTTATAAACCATGGGCTAACAGACAAAACTCCCAAGGACAGGGAACACCGGATGATTACTACTTAATGTGCACAGCTATTCAATGAAGTACGTGAGTCTGTGCACAGGAACCATGGCTCAGACCTAGGACTGTCTAAAGGGCTCACCCTCCACAGAGTCCGGCAAAGAGCAGCCTCGAGAAACGCTCACCCCTGACTTCCTACAGCCATGCTGGGTGGGACCTGCAGCCCCCTGAGACACAGCACAGGGAGCTCAGGGACGACCCACCATCAGCCCCGAGACGCAGCGTAGGGAGCTCAGGGACAACCCACCATCAGCCCCGAGACGCAGCGCAGGGAGCTCAGGGACGACCCACCATCAGCCCCGAGACGCAGCGCAGGGAGCTTGGGGACGACCCACCATCCCTGAGGGGCGGGTCTCGGCTGAGGCTTGCTTCCTCTCAATTTACGGCAAAGCTCTCGCCACCACTTGCACCAGGTTTACTTTTTTTTTTTTTTTACCTTGAAAACAGAGCTGCACTCTGTTCTGTTGCCTTCAGTGTCTCTTCATTTGTGACAATGAATTCATTTTGAGATTTCCCTAGATCCCATATGCATGCCGCAACTAAGAGTTTGCATGCCACAACTAAGGAGCTGGCAAGCCGCAACTAAGGAGCCCGCCTGCCGCAACGAAGGAGCCCTCGTGCTGCAACTAAGGAGCCGGCAAGCCACAACTAAGACCCAGCACAACCAAATAAATATTTTAAAAAAAATCAAATCACATTAAAAGTTCATACAGTGTTCATTACAATGGGTACAAGGAATAAAAAAGGTTACAAACATTACTACCTTGGGTTAGTAATAACACTAGGGTTTTGATACTTTTTCTACTCCATGTTTCAGAAAAACACTACTATGAAAGCAGCTGGGGCTCAGTGGAGAAGGCTGTAGAGGCACAGCTTCCCCTAAGCGCAGACTGTGTGTCACTTGTTTACCTTTTAGCCACCAGGTGGCGATCCTTCACTTCTGAGCGCTCGAACCAGACATGGGGGCAGGCCTTCACCATGGCTCTCTGGATGACGCCCATGAGGCCGCCGTGCACCTGCCCAACCTGCTCTCAGACAAAGGAGCAAGGGCAGCGAAGCCGTCCTCACGCAAGCCCGCAGGTCCCCTGAGACACAGACCCCAACCTCTCACCCCGTAACGCTTTATCAGTAACCACAGGCTCTCACTGTTCAGAAACCACCATTAGACTCTCTGAATTTAAATTCTCCTTCTAATCAGTGATACCAGAGATGTGTAACTATTGATATAAACACAGCTGAAAACCCTAAAACGAACCGTGAAGCAGAGCACACCTGTGTCCAACGCCCTCCCCGGGCGGATTATCCAAAGCCCCCGAGCCCAGTGCCTTCAAATCCTCCGTCCCCACCTTCACCCCTCCCCACGGTGCTCACTCTGCTCACAACATCCAGGTCCCAAGGAGTCCCCAAGGCCACAGAAACAAAGGCAACAACCTAGGTCAGGCCCGTGTATAAAAACGTGCTTACCTGTTCACACCCTTAAGAAAGAGCTCCCAGCCCCGACCAGCCTAAAGGAGCAACAGAGAGAGGCCTTACCATGGCGTAATAGCCATCACTGGCCAAAATGATGACGTCAATGGGAGACGTATGATTGGCCACGCAGATGCCACCATTTCTAGGCCGGTTCTTCCTGCGTTTAAATTGTAGGCAAAGCAACAAAAATCAGTGTGAAACAATTCATCTGGAACTCACGCCTGGCCTCAGCAGCTTCCTCGGCTCTAACGACGCTCTGAGGGCCCGCGGGCCGGCTGCCAGCCCCCCGTGTTACGCCAGTGCACCCCTCTGTCCCACCCCGAGCCCCCTCACCTGTCGTGGTAGGTAATGATGGCCGTCAGGGCTCGTACGCAGATGCGATAGCACATTAGGTGAACGTGCTTACTCAGGAACTCCTTAAACCTGCAACAACAGGACAGAGATTTCTGTTTTTATTTTTCATACATATAGGAAGACAGGAAAAGGTGCTGAGTCCAACCATCTAACCATCACTGCCTATGGCCTTTATGACTGAGGAGTATTTTTACAAATACTAGTGTCTATGGTAAAACTCTGTATTAGCATATTTCTGTCTACAGGTAAAGAAAGAAAGAAGGAAATGATGAGGGCTACTCAAATTCACACAAGGTAATGGGCTTAGAATTCACAGCCCTAGAATTTCCAGCACACCTGAGTCTCCTAGATTCCTTTCCTTCTTGCTGGTCAACACCCAGAGGCAGGGCAAAGGCCAGAGAGTCAAACCTCCCCACCAGCCCGGGGAAAAGAGGTTTGCCAGCCCCATAACTTCCCAGAATGAGCCCATTTCTCTTATTAAAAAAAAAAAAAGCAAACAAACAAAAAGGCTCTACCTACACGTCTTATCCTCTTACCAATTCATCAACACAGCAGAATGCTCAAAACTCAACAACATGCTATAAAACCTGCTGGACACTACGGGCTTGTGGTTTCTCCCTTTTGTCTTTAAAATGGGAAGAGTGTGAGGGCTGGAGGGCAAAGAGAACAGTCACAGATCAAGATCAGCTGGAAGAAAACTTTCCTGCCTATGTCATTGCTGTCGTTGGGTTACTGTCTCCCTCTAAGAGTCTGTGGTTTGGGCTACGCCCAAAGAAGTGGCCTGGCCTTCAAGATGGGAGCCGTCCCCCAGTACCTGTAGACTCGGATGCCCGCGCTCTGCTCACCTCCCGTTTGGCAGGTATCCCACCACTGTTGTGCCCACCACCAGGAGGCTAATCCCCGTGAAAGCAAGAGCTATCCTGTAACGAGAAGACAAGTTACAACACAGCAGACAAATCTGTGCCCCGAGTACAGAACTGGACGTGTGAAAATGGAACTGGGCGTCATGAAACCCCCCCGCAAGATCTGATCACCTGGACCCAGACAGGAGTCCGGGTCCCTAGAAACGCGGGCAGGCCTATCAGAAGCAGAGGGCGTTCCGCTTCCAGGGTGGCAGGACACCATGGATTTGGCGTTCAGCCGACACCCTCTCTGCAGGCACTGGCAGCAGCCAGAACGACGGGACGGCCTACTGATGGCTGCGCCGCCCTCACGCACCTGCTGCCCTGTGGTCTTACCCTTCCCTTTGGCCCAGCTTCACTGTGAAGCAATAGGAAATAGGGCCCGAAGGTACCAGCAGCTGACAAGACATACTCAGAATAGCATGTGGTACAGAAACACTGGGAGATCAATACTGCCTCTGTCCTGGAGAGGAAGCTGCAGGAACAGAATCCGCCAGGCCCGGGGAGGGGCGGCCAGGAAGAACATCGTGTTCCCCGTCCCTGTGTTTAGTCAGTCCAGACAAGCAATTTGTCTTTGAGAAACCCAGCTACGTCTGATACGCAGACAATCCGAGGGCCCTGAAAGGACAAGCCCCGGTGCAGCCTTCCGAGAGCCAGATGGCCTGGCCGGTGAGAGAACGGTACTGTCCTCCTCTCTAAAGTGGGAGAGCAAAGCGGAGGGGCCGGGGGCACGGGCAGGCAGATCAGCATCGGGCTAGGCCCTGCCTCACCTGAGGGGCAGGAGGAAGCAGTACCGAATCAGCACTCCTAAGCCCCAGAGCACGGTGAGCCGAAGGCTGATGTACTGGAAGTTATAATTGGTCCTGCTCAGCAAGTTCCAGGACTCCAACTCCTCTGCCGAGAACCTCTTTGTCACCTCGTCGTCCATGATGGTCTCCACCCCTTTCCGGCAGAAGTAGAAAATGTCAGAGAGCTCAAACTCGCGAGTGTTGTCCAGAGCCTTACTGCTGCCACTCCGGCGAATTTCCTTGATCTCTTCTTCTAGTGACGTGGGATCTTTTGCAATGATTCCTGCAAGAGAACAGCCCGGTCAAGCGGCCCGCTGGGAGAAGGCACGCTGGGAACGCTCAGGGTGCTCACCAGTGACGAGTGGGAGCGGGGCGAAAGCGCGTGGGAACGCAGCTCCAGGGGGCCGCTGCGCAGGGGGACGGACACCCCGTCTTACCGTTGGTGTAGGGCTTGTAGAGCTGGTGGTTCTTCTCCTTGGCGCCTCGCTCCATCCTCAAGGTCGCCCACTGTGGAGGGAACAGCCACACACCGCGATGAGCCCCTTCCTCGCTCGGGGGCACCTCCACTTCCGTTCCGTGACAGACTCCAGCCCGGTGCCCCGAGAGCAGACTGCGGCCGAGAGAGCACTGGCTCTGGAAGGAAACTCGGAGCCCTCTCCTCCTAGAGGACACCCGTCCCAGATAACCTGGACCGAAAGCCACGTCCCCGGCGGTCACGAGCAGGGAACTAGGAGCTGGGGTAAGCTGCTCGGGCCTCGCTTCTCACGGCCTCCCAGGTCTGACAGTCCACGGACCTCATGGGTTCCTTCGTTTCTGCCAAACAGCAGCGCTTCACCAACAGCAAAACCAAGCACCCTTTAAGCTACTGCCTGCCACCCGGTGCTGCCTGCCTTCCAAATTATTCCAAGAAAGCAACAATTTTAGTTTTCGAGTCGATAAAGGATTTAAATAATATGTATGTCTGGACTGCCCATTCACCCTCTGGGTAACCTTTAACAGGAGACCCCACAAACTTGACACAGAAAGCCTGAGAATAGCTTAGTGTTTAAAATAAAATAAAATTTAAAAGAAAAAAAGGTATTAAAAAACACTATTTGGAGATAAAAAAACAAAAACAAAACTAGGCTCAAATCCCAAGTTTGACAGTTATGCTGTGTCCCTTAAGCAACTCATTCCAACACTCTGGGTGCTAGTCTTTTCTATCCACAGAACAGGATGATGGTCCTTCAACCTCCTACTTCACGAGGATCCAATGAGACCATATGTGGCAGAACTCGGGAAACGGCAAACCCCCCGAATTGTCCTCAGTATCACTGAAATAATATGGGCTCCAGGAAAGTGAGGCTCTTCCTAGATCCTCCCTTCCTTCATTAAAATCCTTTTAGTTGTCTGAAGAGAGCCAGAGGCTGGGTCCCTCCTGCTCTCAAATGCTGAGAGGCAGACACACGGGCTCCTGTCCACCCTCCCGCAACGTGGTACCGCAGAACAGAAAGTTATGACCGCAGTGAGTCAAGGAAACAGAACGGACATTTTAAAAGGTGTGTTTTCACACTTCTGTTTCCACAGTTCTGCAAGGTAGAAAAGAACCCCATCATTCCATGACGCAGCAGAATCCACACGGCACAAAGCCTCTGGTGAGACTCTGCTGGCAGAGCCTGAAGTGTTAGCAAGGCATCAGAGCCAGGAGCAGGACACGAGCTTAATCAGCCGTCTGACCTCATCTGGAAGTTTCTTCAAACACCACTGTCTAGAGAAAACAGAGTTTACAGAGTCACCCAGTTAGAGTCTAGGGCAGGAAAACTCACAGCCCACTTCAGGCAGTTAACCCCTGATGGCGTCTGGCACAGGCGATTTCCTTCTAGAAGAAAATGTAAACCTAGCTCCTACAACGGAGGAAGATGAATTCCATCTGGGAATGTCATCGAGGGAAGAGGTGGCTAAGGGGCGAGAGAGCTAACAACAAGCCCGGCACACCAGAGCTGAGGGCTGTCCATTCTGGCCAGGACTCTGCACTGGAGCTGCAAAGCACAGAGCCAGAGAAG
Source organism: Lagenorhynchus albirostris (assembly GCF_949774975.1). NCBI lineage: Eukaryota > Metazoa > Chordata > Mammalia > Artiodactyla > Delphinidae > Lagenorhynchus > Lagenorhynchus albirostris. The sequence continues at coordinate 2,956,011 of NC_083115.1, forward strand.
CTTGGTTCTGCACTGACAGTTCTGATACTTGGATCCGCTTCTAAGCGGCAGGTAGCACCTGCCTTCAGGCCGCTGGATCACTAGGACTCAACGTCCGTGAGGACGCCTCACGACGGAATGTGCGGGAAGGCTGTGGCTTCTGTTTTAACGGGAAAGGTGCTGGTTGCATGAGAGTCTAGCCCCCAGCTCTGTCACAAACACCCTCCTGCCCTCCCGCTTTGTACTCGAGCTTTACTTTCCCGAACTTCAGGCACACCTCAAAATGTCTCTGCGCTGAGGAGAGAACCGTGCAAGGTCAGCAGAGCAGGGGAGGAGCGTCGGGCGGGGCCGCCAGGGGCCAGCGCTCGCGACGGGCTCCTTCGCCTTGCTGCGGTGACTCCCGGGAGGGCGACGGAGAGCTACGCTTCTCCGGCTTCACTTCAAGAAGCACCGCGTCCAGACGCCCAGAATAAAAGCGAGAGCTCCGGGTTCAGAGGTCATTTCCCCACAACCCCCTCCGTTCCCTTGATCCGGGATGTTCAGGACCAGATTACTTAATTATTCCCTTTTCAGCACCTCCCAGACAGAGACTGTTAGGGGCAAGGACAATGCTGCACTCGAGCTAACAGTAAACCCAACACTGCCTCGCAGGTGAACGCAGGCCTGGCCCCGAGAGGTGTGGGCGGCACCACAGTGCATCTTTACTGCACGCTGTTGAGCACTGCGGGTTAGGAACTGAGTGCACCGGAAGGCCTGACAGTCTCTGCAGCACTAATCTCAGCGGAGACCCGCCCCTCTTCTCAGCCAGCCTCCACCGCACTTCGCACGACCGCACTAGAGACACCCAAAGAACCAGACCCCAGCACCCGTCACCGGCCACCGCCCAGCCAGCGACGACATCCCCTCTCCCTGCTCCGCGGGAATCTCTCAGTAGCTACTGTCAAATCAACAATCCTGACTGCACAGCGGCGTCAGCCTCACGTTTCCAATCACCTGCTGGGCATGACCGTGTGCAAGTCCCCCCATCCTCACACCCGGCCTGAGAGCGAGAGGCAGCCTCACACACCTGACCCCAATGTGCTCCCCTCCGCCCGGCCCTCCTTCCATGGTCCCCAAGCTTCCCCGCCTGAGAAGGGTCCTCCCTGGCTGCTAGTGTCAGGCCACCCCCTTCATCCACCCGCGGCTTCTCCCACCTACAGCTCTCTCCCCCGCCTTCCCCCCTCCAGGCCGTGTGGACGCGCACTCCCGTCTCACCATGCAACATCCCCTCCAGGCCCCCAAAGGCTCTTCTCTCCTGAACTAGGTACTGCCTCTAAACCAGACCGCACTTTCTCGCCTCTACCCACTGCACTTCTAGAATGCTTTCTCTCTTTTAAGATCCAGTTCAAAGGCCAAATCTTACATGAAATGCTACCTAACCAATTCCTGCAGTCACAGTTCGTCTCCGCCTGTGTATTTTAACTGGCGTCACATTCTGAATTAGTTCTGTATGCAGACATCTGTCTTTCCTACTAAACTATAACTGCCTCGAGGGGCAGGAGGCAGAACCCAGCGGAAGCTGACCAAGCGCCCTGCACTTCGCAGGCAGTCAGTAAGGGCTGCATTTAATTTACCAGCTCCCAGTATTTCTCTTCATCAAGGTCTCCGTATGAAAGACAGACCTGAACCTAAAACCACTCCCTAGCACCATAATCCCACTCTCATCTCCTTCAGTTCGGCCTTTAGGCTACCCCCGGTGATGCTGGGACGGGGGGTGGGGGCACGGACCCATGTGAAGGAGGCCTTACTGCTCCCACTCCCCAGAGGAGGACGTAGATTGCAGGGTCTGAGGACTTCGGTCAAGTTCCAGAGCTGGTAAAAAAACCCTCCAAAAAGTCACCCTATCCCACCCGGACCCCGCGACCTGTTCAGTCTCTTCACCCCCCTCACAGCCATCACTGGTTTCCGACCCATTCCGCTGTGGAGCTCGACGCCACTCATTACAGCTGGCCCATCATCACTGTACTGAGGGTAAATGTGAAGCACAAACATTAGGACAACTAAGGTACTTTAAGTAACACGCTGCCCTCCGCACACAACCATCTCCCGTAACTCAGCATTAAAAGAACCTGCACTGAGCTGTCTTCCAGGAGGAAAGACCTGGAGGACCCGCCCACGCACACATCCCCCCTTGGCAGGTACCCCAAGGTTCCTTTATATGGGGAGATGAGCTGATCGTGGGAAACCATTTGTCAAGCTGCGCCGACCTAGGTTCCCCAAAGGCACAGGTATGTGTACTGCACGGACTACCAGACATCCAGCTTGGATCATCTTTATGAAGATTACCTACTAAACTGTAAAACTGGCTTATAAGATCCCAGAAGAAAATGCAGACATAAAATTAAATGTACATGCCATGAACACAGCCATAAAATACTGCCAAGACTGAAAGGTAACAAAAAAATTTTTAAGGTGTTGTCAGCTGTGAGACATGAATGAATGTTTAAAATTCTTTACTATTATTTGTCTGGTCATCTACTGCTGTGTAACAAACCACCCCATAACACTGGCTTAGAATACCACCACCATCTATTCTGCTCATGAATCTGCAAACTGCACAGGGTCCGGCATCGGCTGGGTGTCAGCTGATGCTGGTTGTCACAGCTCCCCTGGGACTGGAATATGGAACACATATACGGGGCCTAGGCTTCCTCACAATGTGGCAGCCGGGCTCCAGGGGCAAGTATCCAGAGGCAGACGGAAGTTAATACTGCCACTTCTAACCTAACCTCACACGTCACACAGCGTCACGGCCACCACATTCTATATGTTAGAAACGAGTCCCCAAGGCAGGTCCCCAACTCAAGAGGAGGGCAATCAGACTCCACCTTTTGATGGTAGATGCTAGAATCACTCGGGGAGCTTTTTAAAAATGCCCACCCAAACCAATTAAATCAGAATTTCTGGGGAGATTCTAGTGCTCCCAAACAAGTATTTTTTAAACACTCCCCAGGTGATTCAGATGCATAGTTAGGAAGAGACCCATGGAATTAAGATGATCTCTGAGCTTCCTTCCAACTGCAAAATTACATATAGCACCCCAGTTTAGGAAGGGATGAAGAGGATAAAAAAAGGCAAAATAAAGGTCTCGTCTTTATTAAAAAGCACCCACAAGTTTAGGTGTATTTTATTTTATTTTATTTATTTCTTTTTTATTTTTGGCCATGTTGGGTCTTTGTCGCTGCGCGCAGGCTTTTCTCTGGTTGTGGCGACCAGGGGCTACTCTTTGTTGCGGTGCGTGGGCTTCTCATTGCAGTGGCTTCTCTTGTTGCGGAGCTCTAGGTGTGCGGGCTTCAGTAGTTGTGGCACACGGGCTCAGTAGTTGTGGCTCGTGGGCTCTAGAGCACAGGCTCAGTAGTTGTGGCGCACGGGCTTAGTTGCTCTGCGGCAACTAAGGGCTTCCCTGGTGGCGCAGTGGTTAAGAATCCGCCTGCCAATGCAGGGGACACGGGTTTGAGCCCTGGTCCAGGAAGATCCCACATGCTGCCAAGAGGCTGAGCCCACGTGCCACGACTGCTGAGCCTGCGCTCTGGAGCCCGCAAGCCACAACTGCTGAGGCCCACACGCCTACAGCCCATGCTCCACCACGGGGGAGGCCACTGCAATGGGAAGCCGCGCACTGCAGCAAAGAGTAGCCCCCGCTTACCGCAGCTGGAGGGAGCCCACGCACAGCAACGAACGCAGCCAAAAATAAATTAATTAATTAATTAAAAAAGGAAAAAAAAAAGATTACCTGTCCCATGGATTGGCCCAAAAATATATGATTATAATCGACATTAAAAGCCACAAGAACGTACATCTGAAAAACACAGTCAATAGTAATAAGGACTTACTTGGCTATGAACTTTAAAATACTAATTTGAGGGGACATTTTCAAAATGGAATAGGGAAGGTACATGGATTCTAGGTCTTTTGTTCCACCCAAAGTGATCCAAATTTTAAAAATTTAGCTACTACCAAAGAACTCTGGTCTGATTACTCCTATTTTTATGTTTTAAGAATAAGTACTTCCATAGGTCTATGAATTAATCAGTTGCTTATAAACTTGAATAAAAGCTAGACATCACTCACTGTTGTCTCCTAGAAGTTTATCAGCTGTTCTACTCACTCTATACTGATGTACGTTTTTCAGTGGCAAACGGGCATGGGTAGTTACGTGGTTCACAGGAACCCTGGGTTCTACTGAAGATTTTCAGGGACTGAAGTTTAAGAAAATTACATTTCCTGATTAATTAAAACAAACACTAAAGACTGACAAGATTACTACTTCTCAAACTTTACTGTGCACCTGGGGCTCGCTGGAATGCTGATCCTAATTCAGTGGGTCTGGAGGGGGCCTGTGACTTTCTAACCAGTGCATTTAGAGGGGGCCTGTGCATTTCTAACCAGTCTTGGGTGACACTCAGCTGCTGGTCTCAGAGCACTCTCTGAGTAGCAAGACAACCCCAGAGACCATAGGTAGGGCTCAGAAATCTTACTGTTGAATGTAAGTACTTAAGTAAGTACAAGCGCACCACAGCAGCATTACGGACAGCAGCCGGAAGGTGAAAACGGCCCGTCAACAGATGAATGGGTAAGCGGATTATGGTACAGACACACAGTGGAATACTACTCGGCCATAAAAACCGAAGTACTGAAACATGTTACAAAGTTATGCTACATGACAGGAGCCAGTCACAAAAGAGCACACTTTATGTAATTCCATGAAAATGAAAGATCCAGAATAGGTCAAGCCAGAGACAGAGCCCAGGTTCACGGCTGTCAGAGCCAGGGGAGGGGAAAGTGGAGGGCAAGTGCTTAATGACTGTGGGGCCTCCTTCCGGAGAGCTGAGAGTGCTGTGGAGCCACACAGAGGTGGTGGCCCGGCAACGCTGCAACTACCGCGAATGCCAGCGAACCTTCCCTTTAAATGGTTACCTTTAGGTTCTGTCAACTTCACCTCCATATTTTTAATGTGAAAAAAAGTCATATTCTTATATAAAATACCAAAACTCAAGATTCAGTAATATACCTAAAAATATTTCCTGCTGTAATGTAGCATTTCATACAGCTCACTTCATCTTCCAGAGTCACTATTTCTTCACTGGTTAAGTCTATCACTGATAGATACCCTGGGCCACTGCAGAATTACATACAGGGAACCAAAGGAAAACGACTGAGACTATTCTGAACCGTAAGATACTATCTGAACAAATATAACTGCGCTGTGTTTCCTATTATGGTCTCAGCCATGGAAAAGATGAACCTGAAGATCTGGTGACTACTGAAAACAGATCCTGCTAATAAACCACCACATCTCTGAAGAGACAGTTAAGAGGCTTGTGGCAGAGATCAACTTCCAGGAAATATCACTTCTCACTCATTTCCTTCCCACTGTGACCAGTTCTGTTCACTGGTATAACGACTTAAGTTCTGACATATGTTAAGAAATATACTCTTCTCCTCCTCTTTCAGAAAATAGAAAAATTCATCAAATGCCCTTTTCTGTTACTTCTTTTTGTCTGAAGTGCAAGAACGTATTAAGATAAACATCTGAAAGAGAGAAAAGACTCTCCCATACTTATCAGTCAGGGAATATGCCAGCAGCAGCTTTGAGTTGCAGTATCTGTTACATCACTGCCCGGCAGTGACTTTTTCTTTCATTCTTAAGGCCCTCCATTTGAAATAAACAGGCAAGGTGTGGGGTCATGGAATAGGTGCCTTTGCTCAGACAGACCAAACACACAAGTCCCTTAGCTCAAAAGAAAGACCGCTGAAGGCTTTCACAAGCTCACGTTTAGTTATTCTTTCTACTCAAAATGCCACTTCCTTCCCATTCTCCCAACTCTCCCCACATCCAGCAGCGAGTTCACAATCAACCAGACAAGAACAGCTCTTTTTGCTAATGGTACTTCTTCCCTCCTCCGTGAAGCAACCATTTGTAAACAGCACACTCACCGCAAAGATCTTTAACAAAGTTTTCATGTAGAGCTTTCGGATACCAAAGGAGACTCCGAAAACGGCGGGGGCTATGATGAAAACCAGGAGGAGGGTGAAGAGGACGGTCAGGGAGATGCCCAGGAGGCTGACAATCAGGCTGTCAAAAGGCAGCAACAGGAACATGGTGGAGGATGCAGGCCAGGCCAGCGCCCTCCTCCCCACGAACAAAGCTCGGCCTCAGATGGTCCTCTCCGACAGCACCGGCCTAGGGAGGGGCACCAACTCCATTCCCAAGTTCACCTCACTCGACGGCCGGAACAGAGAGCCTGGGAGTAGGATGAGAGCAAAAGGGGGCCCCCGAGGCGGCCAGCCCCCCCCCAGAAGAGACGGGCTGCAGGGGTGGACGGGGCAGGGTCAGTCTTCAGTGCCAGCATCCGAGGCCAGACAGAGTGTCTGGGCGAGTGAGCGGCGAGCGCGCGATCTGGGCTCTGCTACTCTCACGCTGCTTCCAGGAGTTTTACTTTTTCTCCTGTCCAAGAGCATTTAGCAGATAAATCTCTCCTGAGGATGTGTCACTGCCAGAAGTACCAAGAAGAGCTCAACTCGGCGCCAGGAAAATCCTGATAACTCCCGCGGAGGAGGGCGACTGCTGGCGCTTCCCACAGAAGGCTAGCGAGCGTGAGTGTGTGGACGTGAAATAACTGGTCTCCTTACAACTCCTTCATAAGCTGAAACTGCGTCCATCATAGAGGGTTCACACCTGGCCCCGTGCTTCCCCTGGAGAGGCTCCGGGCGCACTGCTCCCAGGACCCTCCTCCCTGGAGAGCTAGAGGCCGCGCCAGGAGGCCGCAGGTGCTAGCACGGCACGCCTCACGCTGCCTGCGGTGCGTGGGATTCCAGACGCGTCTGGCGCTCGTTTCCTCTGGATACTTTTCTCCCTAAGGCGCCCTTCTCAGCGGTGACCCGGGTCCTTGGCAAGAAGTTGCTCACATGCTGCCGAAGCTGGAGGTGGAGACAGAAACACCATCCGTCACACAAACACAAACCAAGGGGAGACACATCACGATGCTCTGGGGTGGGGCCCGGTGCGTTTTAGGGTCAGCCTAGAGCCTGTGCCGTTCTCACAACATCAAGGTCAAAGGGACTGTGCAGAGCAACAGGTGGCAGACGCGCGTGTGGAGGAGAACCACAGATGTTTCATAGTTCTCAACCCCGGTGAAACGACGACCTGTGGCCGCTCAAACTTTTCTAATAGAAAATGTATGCATATTTGGGGTTAGTAGAGGCAAACTATTACATATAGACTGGACGGACTACAAGGTCCTGCTGTAGAGCACAGGGAACCATATTCAATGTCCTGGGATAAACCATAGTGGAAAAGAATACGAAAAAGAATGTGTATGTATAACTGAGTCACTCGGCTGCACAGCAGAAACTAACCCAACATTGTACATCAACTATACTTCAATTAAAAAAAAAATCAATACCGTAGACTTCAAACAGAAGAAAAAGAAAATACATGGACATAAGACGCATCTCAAAAGACAAGGAGGGTGTACTAGGCGGAGTACACGTGCCTCCTACCTGTCCCCCCACTGCCCAGAGTTCTTGTCCACAGATGCAACCGCATCACCACCTTCGTATTCTTCCTGAGACGTTCTACGCACACACGAGGAAATGACTCTGGCCCACCTCGCGCCCAGGCAACAGTAATGATGGCACACCACAAACACTGCTTTTTGTTTTGTTTTGTAGCTTAACGTGTCTTGGGAGAGTGTTCCCGCAGTGCACACGGAGCTCCCTTACTCTCTGAAGGTGCATGGTTCTCAACTGTTAAGAACATTCCCTGATTTGGTTAACTGCTTTCCTGAGGTTGGACACCAATGTTTCTACCCTTTTTTTGTTATAAATAATGTAATGAATGTGCCTACACGATTTAGCATACAAAATGCACATGCAAACATATTTGCAGGATCAATTCCTAGAAATGGAATTGCAGGGGAAAAGGAAATCTAGGTTTTAAAAAAATAATAACTCTTGTTTTTATTTATTTCCCCCCAGATTTACTGACATTTAACTGACAGGTAACACTGAGCAAGTCTGCAGAGTACAAAGCATGACTGATACACCTACATATTGTACACCTGCATATCGCAACGTGACACCCACAGAGTATTAGCCAAATATTTACCTTTTGTGTGTGTGTGGTGGGAACATTTAAGATCTACCCTCTCAGCAACTTTCAAGTATCTAATAGAGTGTTGTTAACTATAATCACCACACTGTACATTAGACCCCCAGAACTTCATTTTATAACTGGAAGTTTCTACCCTTTGCAACATTTTCCAACTTCTCCTACCCCTTGATCCTGGGTAACCACCATTCTTTTCTCTGTTTCTACAAGTTCATATTTTCTGAATTCCACATTTATGTAAGAATACACAGTATTTGTGTTTCGCTTCTGACTTAGGAAATACAGTTTTAGTATTACAAGATATTGTCACGTTTTCTACATAGATTAACTCCTCCAGCCTTCTGGCCACTCTTTTTTTTGTTCTTTAAGACTATTTACACTGGGGATCATGCTTGGTGTTGTACATTCTATGGGTTTCAACAAATGTATAATGACATGTATCCACCACTAAGGCACCACACAGAGTATTCTCACTCCTCTAACAATCCTCTGTGCTCAGACTATTCACCCCTACCTACCCCAACCCCTGGCAATCACTGGTCTTTTCACTGTCTCCATAGTTTGGCTTTTCCCAGAATGTCATATGGTTGGAATCACAGAGTATGCAGCCTTCTTGGCTTCTTTTACTTAATACAGCCACTTATTTTTTTAAATTTCACTATTTCAATTTTATATTACTCATTCTTAACCACAAGTTACCACTCCAAGTTCTGAACTTGGGAACATCCTATCATGTCTCTCTGGCAAACATTTTGGCCTCACGCCAATCACCTTCTGGCTCGGTTCCAATACTTTTAGACGTTCAAGAAATGGAACAAATGAACAGGTCACTGACTTCACCTTGAGTTCTGTCCAGTGCTGTTTAGGATTCAAAGCCCTTTCTCATGTTATCTCACAACCTGTCAGTATGTATTCTTTCCATTTTACCAGTTAGGAAACTAAGCGAGGGAGACACGGATCCCGTTCTCTGACTCCTAACTGCTCCCATTACATCCCACACACCTAGCAATGAAATTAAAAAGACAACGTTTCAGTGGCAGGGATCCTCCACTTCTTCCACTTTCACGTGACCATAATCATTGCTAACGTTTACTGACTGCTCACAGCACGGACGCTGAGCTAATACAACAAGCACTGTGCACACGCCGTCCTCACTGAATGCTCACAACAACCCCACAGGGGAGTTACCATCACGGCTATGAGAGGTGAGGGAGCGGAGCTTAGAGGACAAAGTCACCCGGAGCCACACAGCTATAAATGGCACAGGAGGAATCTGGACAAGTGCGCCTATCTCACGGCCCCGCTCTTTAACCACCAGGCCCTCCTAGCTGTCAAACCACCTTGAGCTACATTAACACTTCCTTCATGCCGGGCCTGCTCGATAGAACTTCCTGCCATCAGAGGAAAACCACAAGACAAATCTGGATTCACGCATCGGAATTTGGTGTTCTCAGAATCCAAGGTACAAACCTGCTCGTTCATTTTTAAAAACTGGCCAAGCTGACAGTACATGCCAGATTTCTAATGACATCCCAACGGACGTTCAGGAAATTAGAGGTATTTCTGAGACTTAAGTCAATTCGCTGAGTCACTGTATTCCTTAAACCTGTCCAATTCCAGCCTAATTCCAGGGCCACACCTCTGTCCCACTCTCCCATCCCTGCCCCACTGCACAGCTGCTGTCACATTAGCCAAGGTTACCTTAAGTTCCATGAACCAAAGGTGACCAACACCGGGGTCACTTTGACGTCCCAAGCCAGAGCTTAGATCTCTTTCCTCTGGACCACAATCAACTGAGAATTTCCAAGGTTATTCTGGGTTCGTGTCCCCAAAACATCAAAGTAAACACATTTAGCAATAATTTCGTCACCTAGTTCAGAAGTGGACACACCAGGCCCACAGGACAAACCTGGGCCAGTTTTTACAAGGCTCGTGTCCTAGGAACGGTGTTTACATCTTTAAAGAGTTGTAAAAAAAAAAAAAAAAAGAATAACATGTGACAGAGACCACGGCCAGCAAAACCTCAACTACTTACTATCTGACCCTTTAGAGCAACAGTGTGCAGACCTCTGTCCCGGCTGCTCTTTCCTCCCCTCCAAGGCAGTGACCTCCCCCTCATTGCCCTCCACTCCCCGCACCCCCAGAGACTCCAGGACTCGCAACAGCAACTAGCCAAATGAGTTCTGTGGCCAACATTAAACAATCCTCCCGTGAATTCTTAGAGGCAAAGATGAGGCCAGCACACTGTGGTTATCAAACAGGCCTCCAAACATCTTGCCGGACTAGCGGACCAGCCATCACAGCCAGAGGTGCTGGCGTCTTAAGGCCCCTTAACACAGACTTTGGTCTCTGGAAATATCGGGAAACTGCTCACATGAGAACTCCATCATACCACAATTTCTAGATAAATGCTCTTGTAAGAGAGGCTATCACTTTGCCTCAAGTAAATATAACCACGACTCCTTGGCAGGAGGCAGGGGAAGCTATCAGCTCAAAGCACTAGTTACCCCTTCTCTTCCATTCCACACCTTTCAGCCAAATCCACTGAGAGTCGCTTGGACCAATGTTCCCCCAACAGTCCACATGGTCCAGAGAAAAAGAGAAGACCCAACCAGTTCTGAGCCTTTTAGGAGGGAAGATGGCCGCATCCTAGGAATGTGGCAGTCCACCACCAAGCTAATGAAACTCTTCAACCCACTGAATGGCAAATCTGGGCCCTCAAATGGCCCACTTTCCAGGGCTTCTCAGTTCTCAGGGTGACGACATCAGGGCACATACTGTGTGCCACACACCATGTTAGGCATTAGGCACTCAGTCCTAGAGACAAGTATTCAGCAAACAGGCACATACACAGTCATCACTGCCCACTTCGATGACTGTCAACAAGAAGAGAGTCCTAGGTGGAGAAAGAGGAACCCTCCTGCACTGTTGGTGGGAGTGTAAACTGGTGCAGCCACGATAGAAAACAGTATGGAGGTTTCTCAGAAAACTAAAAACAGAGCTACCATATGATCCAGCAATCCCACTCCTGGGCATTTATCCAAAGAAAACAGAAACATTAATTCGAAAAGATCCATGCACCCCAATGTTCACTGAAGTATTATTTACAATAGCTAAGATACAGAAGCAACCTAAGGGTCCATCAAGAGATAAATGGACAAAGAAGATGTGGTACATATATACAATGGAATACTATTCAGCCATAAAAAAGAATGAAATTTTGCCATTGGCAGCAACATGGATAAACTTGGAGGGCATTATGCTAAGTGACATAAGTCAGACAGAGAAAGCCAAATGCTGTATGGCTATCACTTACATGTGGAATCTAAAAAATACAACAAACTAGTGAATGTAACAAAAAAGAAGCAGACTCACAGATATAGAGGGCAAACTAGTGGTTATCGGTGAGGAGGGCGAAGGGGTAATATAGGGGTGGGGAACTAAGAGGTACAAACTATTAGATATAAAATAAGCTACAAGGGTATACGGTACAACACTGAGGATATAGTCAATATTCTACAATAACTATAAATAGAGTATAACCTTTAAAAATTGTGAATCACTATTTTGCACACCTGTAACTTACATAATATTGTACATCAACTACACCTTAACTAAAAAAAAAAGAATATAAGAGTCCTGGAAGAGAAAATAAAGGAGGGAACTTACAAATTTAAATCAGGGCTTCTAAACCAGTTCTGACTCGATCACAAGGCAGAGACTATTACGATTTGCAGCTATAGAAACTTCTTTTCTGCTAGCTCTCCATGACTCTGTGCCACATCCTACACTTCAGGAGACCATACCTACTACCAGAATATGTCCAGAGACATGCCACATACGAACTCAAAAAGGAGAAGATATGCCATTTCATTAAAAATAAGTGCTTAGGCTACACCGGGATAATGCATTTTTAGAGCACACTAAGCACAATGTCTGTTATATATATTAGATCTCAATAAATGGCACATATTATCACTTCATTACGATCAGAAGACACCCAGAGCACTGCCTGCAGTTCTAAGTACCAAACTTTTTAAGAGGGCTAGATAGAGTGGAAGGCATTTCAAAGTATGTCACAAAACCCACAAACCAAAAACTACTCCGTGGTGCCTAGCAAGCACTAAGTGCTCATACAAAGGGGAGCTGTAAAGCCAAGAAATGTGAATTAAAAGTACAGTGAAGGGCGAAAAAAGTTTCTTATAACCCACCCTATTGGTGAAAATGAGAAAATACCCTCAAATACTGCTGACTAGAGTGTACAACGGTACAACCTCTATGCAGAAGAATTCGGCAATCACCGTCAGAACTTGAAATGCATATAACCTTAGATCCAGCAACTCTACTTCTAAAAACTTACGCTAAAGATAAACTGCAACAGTAGTTCTCAACCAGGGGCGACTGACTGTAGCCCCCGGGGAACATCTGGTAATGTCTGCAGACATTTGTGATCGTCCTAACTTGGGATGCGGGGCTCCTGGCATCCAGCGCTGACTGTGGACAGGGATGCTGCTAAACGTCCTAAAATGCCCAGGCCGCCCCTGCCACAACAAGGAAGTATCCAGCCCCAAATGGCAACCGTGCGGAGGCTGAGAAACCCTGTGCAAAAGGAGGTATGTGCAAGGTTACTGACTCCAGTACTGTCTGTAATATCAAGAGAAACATCACTGTCCATTAGTCAAGGATATAGTGGAATACTCGTCATCTGTTTAAAAAAAAGAGAGAGAGTGAGACATCTACATATGCACCGAGAAGAAACAACCTCCCAGTGAGATGCAGAACAAGGTCCACTGCAAATACCAACTGTGAGGGAGGGAGGAAAAGGACAAATACATACAGGGTGCGTGTGTACCTGCAAAGACACACATCTCTGGGAAGAGACACAGGAGACTGGCAATGGCAGCCGCCTCTAGGAATGGAAGGAAGGCATCACTTTATCTTTTTGGTACTTTTAAAACTGTATTTATCATTTTTGAATAGGTAACGGACTCATGATTCAAGAATCAAAACAAACACATCAGGGTTTGAATCCTCACTCGATCACTTAACTGGTAGTGTGACTGTGACTTTGCGTGAATTACTTAATCTCTTTAAACTTCTGCTCAACATCTACTAAAAAGAATGTTCACATTTCACAGTGTCTGGAACAAGGTAAATGTTCAAAATACATTAACTGTTATTACTGCTACACTAAGTTCCTGTTATTATGAAGGAGAAGGGGGCACTGGAAGGTATTTCCCAAGAAGTCATGACATTACACTGACAAGAAATCTCTTTCAACACCACTCCTGCCTAAAGGTGTTTACAATCCCTAAGGTAGCTGTCGCAAACCACAACTTTATTAGTGAATCACTGAGAATTCTAATGCAAGCTCCTCTAATGGCTTAAATTATTGAGGCTTGGAAGAGTTGAGTGACGAGACAAGCTACAAAATTGGCCAGTAACAGAGGCAGGACTAGAACTTATATCTTCCTCCCAACCCCTCGTCTTGTGGTCTTTCTGCTCCCCAGGCTGGCCCCTCCTTTGCTTTGGGGCAGGTTACACTTGAGAGGAAAGCCATCCATTTTTCCTAGTTTACTCTGTCAGGTCACAGACCCAGCAAATGCCCCCATTCTGATGTGACGGTAAATAAATGCACGTACACAGAGGAAATGTATGCTGGGGGGAATTTGATGTCAAGCATGTCAGAGCAGTGGAGTATAAGAAATATGCCTGAATAGGACGCTGCTGCTTAGGAGGAAGGGTGTAAAAATGTTTCCAAGGAGTTGGGACAGCACAGAGCTGCTAGGTGAAGTGAACCTGAACTGCTGAAAAACCAGGGATATGCTTACGGCCAACAGCAATCCTGGATAAAACAGATGGTCCAAGACAAAGCCAGGATATGTCAGGCTCAAGGATGACTCAACTCACTAGGAAGAAGATAGGAACATGGTCAGTTTCAGGGTCTTGGTCTTAACTAAGGTCATTCTGACCCTAAGTACTTTCTCCTTGCCCAGAAAGGCCTCACGTCAGCTGGACCTGGGTAACAAGAAACGTGGTACCAAGTTCAACCCAAAGCAACATAACCTGCAAAGCTGGAAAAGAAAAAAAGGACAAAGATACAGGAAACACTGACATTCTGGGGCCATCAGTTTAAGAAAGGACAATTTCATTTGCTGGGACTATTAAGACCCGAGAGGTTTCGTTACCCAACCTGAACGCTGCTCTCAGAGTTCCATTTCAAAATCAGTGCTCTGACATCTGAGTACTGTATATGTAACTGGAAGCAACTTCCTGGCCTTCTTTTTTCAAAAATTTGTGTCTGGTTTATTTTACTTAGCATAATCACTCTGAGAATCATTCATGCTGCTGCCCGTGTCCCCATTGCTGAGCTGTTTCCCTTGGTAGAACAGGCCACAGCTTCTTTATTCACTCACCTAGTGATGGGTCCTTCCAGCTGGGGACTGTTACAAATAAAGTCGCTACCTACAAACCTTGCATGGACATACTTTCGTTTCTCCTGCGTAAATACCTAGGAGTGGAATGACGTAAGTGTACGTTTAGCTTTTAATGAACGGCCAAACCGGCTTCTGAACTGGTTGTACCATCTTGCATTAATTCTCACCAGCAGTGTCTGAAAATTCCACGTGCTCTACATCTTCACCAACACTCAATATGATCAGTCTTTCTAATTTTAGACATGCTAATGGATGTTAGGTGGTATCTCACGGTTTTAATTTGTTTCCCTCATGACCAATGATATGAAGCATCTTCCATGTGCTTATTGGCCATCTGTATATCCTCTCTGGTGAAGCGCTCAGATCTTCTGCCTACTTTTTATCAGGTTATTTTATTATTGAGTTTTATCACTAGCCATTTTTTAAAAGTCAAACCTTCCCCCCCATGACTAAGCAGTCTCTTTACAATGAGAAAGCATTTCATCACAAAGGCACAAAATTTGTGAAACATCAGACTTCTTGGTTCAACTTGCCACAAGGTTGAAACAACCCTAATTGTGCAAAGAAAAGTCACCAAAACCACAAACTCTACTTTAACCTCAGACCTGTATATTACCAGGAACATAAAATGCTCTTTCATCTTTATGCTCAGCTGACAGTGATTCTGCACTGTCCAACACAGCCGCTGCTAACCACGTCTGACCCTTGAGCACTGGAGATGTGGCTAGTCTAAACTGAAACGTGTTGTAAATGTAAAACAGACTCCGGAATTTCAGTGATTTAGGGTAAAAAAAAATGAATGTAAAAGATCTCGTTAATAATTTGTACACTGATTACATGTTGAAGTGATATTCTAGATAATCTGGGTTAAATAAAATATATTATTAAACTTATCTTCACCTGTTTCTTTTTACTTTTTTTAAAGTGGCTACTACAAAATTTAAAAAACTATACATGTGGTTTGTGTTATGTTTCTATTGGATAGCACTGACCACAAAGTTTTAAGGCAGACCCTGAAGATAATGTATCTCCAACTGGTAACGGAAAAAATACATATAGTATCTTCCCCGCCCTACTCCTCGGAGATGTGAAGAGAACAGTGCAAAGGAAGGGGCTGAGAACTGGACTCAGGAGTCGTCTGAGGTTGGAGGCCCAGCTCTGTTACTCTCTGCTCTGTATGACCTTCAATAAGTCATTCACCTTCTGTGGATTTGAGTTTCCCCACCAGCTTTTTGGTTTCTGTTTTTTTAATTCAAAAAGTCAACAAAAGCGTTATCATGTGCCTACTTTTTACAAAGCATCATTCTAGAATTGCAGATCTTGAGCTAACAGTTTAACAGAAGGCAAACACACTAACAACTATTATGAAGACAAAATAAAAAGAGCTCCCAGAGAGCAAACTAGCCTGTAGGGCTGGGTGGCGTGTGCATGTATCAATGTGTTTTAAAAGATAGAGTACCTTTAAGGACTTACGAAAAACTCCAAGCACTTACAACACTCCTCCTAACTCTAAAATTCTGTGCTCTTAAAAAGCATTCATCATGCTATAGAGTAAGCATTATTATACAGGGAACTGATGACATTTGCTCAGGTCCTCCCCATGAATGTAGTGATACAGTAAGAAGTAAATGACATGCCACGATGAGGTTGTTTTACGTGAAGAAACAATTCTGCAGTACAGCTCAAGCTTAACCAGGACCAAATATTCTCCAACACACACCAACCCCTCAGCCAAAACATACAATTCGCCCACCAACTCATGTCTTCAGGGGCAATGATTTACCAAGACACCCTGATGCTGTTCATTTGAGCGGCATTTCCATAAACTGGATGTGCATGACAACTACTGTATTTAGGTCACAAACTCACAGAAGAAAAGTCCATCCTGAAAATAAATTTATGAACAATTATGTCATATCATATAAACTGAACTTACAAGCACACTCCAAGAAGTCTACATACAAGGATTCCCTTGTTCACAGCATCCCTCAGGCAGCATTTAAGGGTAAAAAAAATTGAGGCCCAAGTACTGAACTTAGCTGTCTTTCCTGAGGTATGGAAACTTAACTGCCTAAAGTGTGCTAGGAAATACAAACCATGGTTTTGTTTAAAAAAAAAAAAAAAAAAAAGCCTAACCCAGCCCAGGATTCTTACCTGATCATGGCAAGGAAGGATGTTTTTATGGGAGGGCGCTACTGTTCTCTCAGCCACAAGAGCATAGCATCAGGGGTACACCCCCTAAAAAGCATTCCAGTTTCCCTTAGTCACTCTTCATTCAATAGCTATGAATGTCATCTAAATCTTTTAAAGCTTGTACTTATTCTGTTTGGATTTCCACTTTTAAGGTCAGCATCTTCCCATGTTTCCTAAAAGCTATGATGAGAACTCTTCAACTTGTCCCAAATCTAGCTTAAGAAATAATTTAAGGCCTATCCCCTAGTTTCATTATTCCATATTTTGGTGGAAAGGTTCATATTTGCCTACCCAAGCCCTTCATCGGAAGAGTTTTCAGTCACAGCCCTTCCACACACTTCTCTTTCCCAAAGGAAACAACATAAACGCAAGCAGCATGGTACAGGAGAAAGACTAGATGCGGAGTTGGTAGATGTCTTTTCCAGCCTCAGTCCAACCTCTCATTCTCTGTAGATCTGGACAAGTCACTGAACCTCTCTGGGCCTTGAGGGCTCATCAAAAATGAAAAAGACAAGATGATCTGGAAGTTCTCATCCATACCTTCTGTTTTAACCTGTCCTCCAGCCGCTTAATTAATTTTTAGATGCCCTTTTCTGGTGCTTCTCCAATGCTATTATGTATTTTGGACTTGAAGTACTTGTAATAGACTATGTCCCAATAAAACTAAGTTATGGCTTTACTCCATAAAGCCATAAAGTAAGATTTTTATTTTGACTCTCAAGCTACTTTTTTTTTTTTTTTAAAAAAACTTGGCTCATTGAAGGAACATGGTTTTTTTTTAATAGATGTTGGGGGTAGGAGTTTAATTAATTTATTTATTTTTGCTGTGTTGGGTCTTTGTTTCTGCGCGAGGGCCTTCTCTAGTTGTGGCAAGCGGGGGCCACCCTTCATCGCAGTGCGCGGGCCTCTTCACTATCGCGGCCTCTCTTGTTGTGGAGCACAGGCTCCAGACGCGCAGGCTCAGTAGTTGTGGCTCACGGGCCCAGCCACTCCGCGGCATGTGGGATCATCCCAGACCAGAGCTCGAACCCGTGTCCCCTGCACTAGCAGGCAGACTCTCAACCACTGCGCCACCAGGGAAGCCCTCTCAAGCTACTTTTGACATCAAGGATTTATCCCAGAGATATGGGGGCGCGCGGAAGGGGGATGTGGATTAGACATGCTCAGTCACAGGTGAGTTCTTGAGGCTGGATGATGGGTACATGCTGGTTCACTATTCTATCTACTTTTCCATGTCTGAAATTCTGCATAATACAAGGTTGAAAAAAACATCACTGTCAAAGTGAGAAAATAATACCGAACTGGCATTAATACAGGACTCTTTTCTACCATCTCTGGCATAAGGACAATTGCTTTTCATACAGTTTCCCTTGGGTTGAGATAGAATCTACAAGACATGAAACTAAACAGGCGTACTCAAACTTCAGCCAAAATTAAGGAAAATGAACCAGAAAGCAAATTCTTCAACGGATCTCAAGAAACTTATCAGCGAGAAGGTCCGCGGCACAGAGGCCTTGAGCAGTGAGGCACTGGTATGTAGTACAGCATGGAGCTTACTTCCACAGAACTACAGTATGTTTCATACGGTATATTTTCCCTAACTTTTCAACTGCGAAAGTTAAAGCCCTCTGTGACACGGAGGGTGAGGAAATAAGACCCTCCGGTAGGAGGATGCTTCGCAGGGCGTGAAATCAAAACGGAGAGGCAAGGGATATCGAGGGTTAAGAAATCCTGAAGAAAGCAAAATGGGGATCCTCTGGAGAACAGGAGCGGAAAACGTACATCCCAGGGACACCAAAGAACTTGAGCGGTCACGGTGAAGGCCTTTCCCCGTGATCTTTCACCCTCCCGAGCGCGCGGAGGGCAGGCCGCGGGGGCCGGGATTCGGCAGGACACGCGGGGGCGCGGGCCGGAGGGCGCCGCGGGGACGGGCGGGCCCGCTCTACCGCAGGGAGGGCGGCACGTTCCGGCGCCGGGAACCCCCCGGCAGCGGCAATGGTGCCTCCCAACGCCGGGGGGTGGGGGTCGCAGGGAGCGGGGTCGCTCGACCGCAGCCCTCACGGGCGCCGGCCCAAACCCCAGCTCCCGCAGACGCCCGTGACCTTCAGGAACGGGCCAGCCGGACCGTACTCACCTTCCTCGAGGCTCCAGGAGGCAAACCCCTCCGGGGACCGTCCGCCCCGCCCTCGCCGCCGCCGGCCGAGGCGTGCGTAAGGACGTGCGCGCGCCCGCCCTTTGTCTATGCCGCCTTGACGTGACCCTCGCGTCCAGTCCCCACCCTCCCGTCGTCTAACCTCACGCCCAGTATCCACGCGCTGGCGCGCGCCCGGTCGGGCTGGGCGGGGCCCCGAGGGGCGGGGAGATGGGGGCGGGGCGCCGGGAGATAAGCAGACGGGGCGCCAAGTCTTGGGCCGGGGAGGCGGGGAGGCGGGGCGCCGAGGGGAGGGGCGCTGGGGAGGCGGGGCTCCGAAGGGCGGGGCGCCGGGGAGACGGGCAGACGGAGAACCGAATGGAGGGCCGAGGAGGCGGGGCTCCGCGTCCCGAGACCCAACTGGGCGCGCCCGGTACCCTCCAAGCTGCCACCTGGCGGGCGAGGACCGCTGCCTGGGTCTGGCCAGCTGCTGCAGAGACCGGTACTGTGCGCGCCGGGCCCTAGTCGCCTGCTCCTCGCCTGGCGCGTGCCCCCGAGACTCCTGCTGTGATAAGGGGAGCACTTCCTAAAGAGAGGTCTCCATGCTTCTGAGCTGCGCCAGGGCCCGAACGCTGGCTGCTTCCCGCAAAGAACACTCTTATAGGTTCTGGAGAGAGTGAAATCAGCCCTGATTAGCGAGAAAAGGCTTGAAGTCACCAAATGGCCTTGTCATCTTGGGGCTGTTGTGAGTATACAGTGAGATACGGATCGGTATGGAAAGAACTTAGCTTGCGGCCGGCACGCTCAAGAAATATTAGCTGTCATCACCACCACCATCATCATCCGAGTCTCATTTGCCAACTAGCGAAGCCAAGGAGTTCAAGGGTGTAGGCATCTCCCTGTTCCCTCGCAGCTGCAACTTTCCAACGTCTGCCTCAACTTGTAACTTAACCTCTCTGCTAAAGTCTAGTTGCTGCCTGCTAGAGTTTGCATGTGTATTGCTCACCATCTCTTTAAACTTCAAACGCCTAACCCAAACCTGTATCATCTGCCCTAAAACTGGTTCTCCTTAAAAAAAAAATTAGCCCTTTTCCTTCCTGTTCTTAAAAGATCAAGCCCTCCCTCCTAGTTTATTCTGCACACTGTTGTCAGATTGCCAATCCATGCTAAATGATCTGATAGTAAGGCTTGAGGGTAAAGTCCATATTCTTAGACCTCAAAATCATCATATAAGAATGATGGCTCTGCTCTCAAACACTGGACCGCTCATCCCCATGCTAAATGCTACCACACCTGTGGGACTTATCCCATATTCATTAACTCAATCATTTATCCATTCATTTAACAAATTTTGGTCCCAATGATGCAAAGCCAAACAATGCATGGCTATGTCTAATTTTCAAATAGATTAAGTTCCATAAAAGGAGAAACTGGACATCATCAATGCGAGGCATAGGGCTTTAAAGTGGCCACCACCATCATAAATGCTCTTTGAGTTCTTATATCTGCTCTACTTTCTTGATCCAGAATCAGTCAAAATGTAGAAGTCATCCATTCACCTGCTTTGCTCATATATATTCATGTTTAAATTTCCTCACAATTCTTACCATACACTACATTTCTTTGTACATAATAATTTTGAAATTTAAAAATGTTTTACACATACTAGAGACTGAACACAAATAGTGTTGACTGATTCTTTGCCCAACCAAATAGTAGACTCAGTTGTTGGGTATCAACACACACACACACACACACACACACACACACACATACACGCACACACATGCGCGAGAGAATATGTACACGTTCCCTGAGACCATCTCTAAACTTCTTGAGTGCAGGAAGGCAATCAAACTTCTCTCCAAAGCAGAAGCCAATAAGAACCGGGTTAATATAATTCCCTTAGGCTCCAAACTTTTGTTTGCAAAGGTCAGTGATCTGGTCACATCTCTGTCATGGTCATTTCTAGGCATGAGGAATACAAATGGGAGAGAGAAAATGAGCAAGCAGCTTGAAAAGTTAGACACAAAGTAGGTTTACCTACAGAGGAGGCCTCTTGCCTATAGCATGATCAGCCTATATCCAACAGTAAACTCCTTGTCACGGTGAATTGGGACTTTTAGATTATTGTTAAAGGAATTTTCACATTCTAGAATGAATATACTCTCATACTACAAAAATTACCTGAGTAATTTAAAAAACCTGATGAAGGATAGTCCATTAAGAGTAGGGGATCACAGTGTTTAAGAGCTCAGCGAGAAGTTTAATAACCTCCCACGCCGTCCTAACTTTGAACTCATTTCCCAAAATGCGCCTCTGCGATCACTGTGTTTGCTGTGTGTATGTCACACGGTGCTATGAACTGGGCAGATACTCCTTTTAAAAGATACTCCTGGACTTCCCTCGTGGCACAGTGGTTAAGAATCCACCTGCCAATGCAGGAGACATGGGTTCGAGCCCCGGTCTGGGAAGATCCCACATGCCGCGGAGGAACTAAGCCTGTGCGCCACAACTACTGAGCCTGTGCTCTAGAGCCCGCGAGCCACAACTACTGAGCCCGTGTGCCACAACTACTGAAGCCCATGTGCCTAGAGCCCATGCTCCGCAACAAGAGAAGCCACTGTAATGAGAAGCCCACGCACCGCAACAAAGAGTAGCCCCCACTCGCTGCAACTAGAGAAAGCCCACGTGCAGCAACGAAGACCCAACACAGCCAAAAAAAAAAAAAAAAAATGACACTCCTTCCCCCAGCAGAATAATCCCGTTCGTGTGCTGTATAACTTCTCTCCCATCCAAGTCACCTTTGTGTGTGCAAAGCCTTTGACATTTATTGAGAGGTGAATCCACAACCAGCAACAGAGATGCTCATTTCCAAGCCCCTAGAGAAAAGGCCAAATTAAGCAAAAGTTGGGTTCTTTTTGAAAAATGTTTTCATTGTGGTGAAATACACATAAAATTGACCATCCTAAGCACTTCTAAGCGTACAGTTGAGCAGTGTTCAGTATATTCACGTTATTGTGCACTCAATCTCTAGAAATTTATCATTTTGTAAAAAGAAAACTCTGTATCCATTAAACAAATACTCCCTAATCTTTTTCCCCCAGCTCCAGGCAACCAACCATTCTACTCTCAATTTCTATGACTCTGAGTACTCATATCTCATATAAGTGAAATTATACAATATTTGTCTTTTTGTGACTGGCTTATTTCAATTAGCATAATGCCCTCCAGCTTCATCCAGAATTTCCTTCCTTTTTAAGGCCGAGTAATATTCCATTGTATGTGTAGACCACAGTTTCTTTACCTGGTCATCCACTGGTGGGCATTTGAGTTGCCCCCACCTTCTGGCTACTGTGAATAATGCTGCTGTGACGTGAATGTACAAATATCTGAGTTCCTGCTTTCAGTTCCTTTGGTTATATACCGCAAAATGCGATTGCTGAATTGTGTGGTAGTTCTCTTTTTAACTTCGGGGGAACCACCATTTGAGATGCTATTCTTTGACATATGAGTCTGGAGCTGGGAGGAGAGATCCAGGCTAGTAATATAAATTTAAGAATCCTCGGAATATGGATGATATACGTGTTGGATCAGATTAATACAAGGACACTCGGTCTTAAGTAGGACTTTGCAGTTAAGAGCAAAATGAAAACAAGCTTCTCAGGTTGTATCCACACTGTGGTCCTCAGTGTGAATATACACAGACTCAATTCTGCCAATTCACAGCAGGATGATCCGGCTCTGGGGATTGCTCTGTAGTAATCAAGCCAACAGGAGACACTGATAATAAGATAAGGCTTATTTATTAATTTAGGTGGCTAATTGAAAATGCTTAATTCACTCGAATAATAGAATAATATAACTGGGATCATAGAATCCATAGGTCAGTTCATACCCTTAGCGGTAGGAAATCTACTTGGGGAACCAAATCAATACCGATAGGTTGCTGTTGACGATAACATTTAAAAGAAGAAGAAAGGAAATGTGTGACTGTAAAGGCTCTGGCAACCTGATACACCCCCGAAATTCTACTTGTACAGCATTCTACCTGCCACGTAGCTGAAAAATCCTTGGTTGAGCAAAGCATCCTCTTGGATGAATACGGGAAACTACTCCTCTTCGCCAGGCTCCCCATTTTC
The DNA here is from genome assembly GCF_949774975.1 of Lagenorhynchus albirostris. NCBI lineage: Eukaryota > Metazoa > Chordata > Mammalia > Artiodactyla > Delphinidae > Lagenorhynchus > Lagenorhynchus albirostris. The sequence continues at coordinate 2,979,045 of NC_083115.1, forward strand.
TAAAATTCACACCCATCAGCCATTATCACCTCCATTAAGGCTCTCCATTTTCTAAAATTCACACCCACCAGTCATTATCACCTCCATTAAGACAATGGGCTGCCTTCTAGAGAGTCTCAAGAAAAGAAAAGGGGAGCTTCAGTTGCTTTAATTCAAAAAGTCTGGTGGAAATTACATATGTAAATAAGGCCACTTAAGCTGACTAAAATGCAATTTCTGGCAAACATCTGCTCAGCTTGTAGGGACTCATGATAGCGGGCAACTCCAACAGGAAGTGGTCTCTGATTTCTCCCTCGTGTCCCCTAACACTCTTAGTTCCCTGACCAGAGATTGAACACACGCCCTCCTTCCCCTGGCAGTGAAATCACGGAGTTCTAACCACTGGACGGCCAGGGAATTCCCTGTTCATTTTTATTATCTATTTATATGGCTGGCTTCCCTCACTGGACTGTGATTTTTTTTTTTTTTTTTTTTTTTTTGCAGTACACGGGCCTCTCACCGCTGTGGCCTCTCCCGTTGCGGAGCACAGGCTCCGGACGCGCAGGCCCAGCGGCCATGGCTCACGGGCCCAGCCGCTCTGCGGCACGTGGGATCCTCCCAGACCGGGGCACGAACCCGTGTCCCCTGCATCGGCAGGCGGACTCTCAACCACTGCGCCACCAGGGAAGCCCCGGAGGACTGTGATTTTTTTAAATTCATCTTTCCATCCCTAGTAGTTAGTATCTGGCACATAGCACTTGCTCAATCAATGTTTGTTGAATGAGTAAAAACTACACAATGTAACCATCAGAAACTTGACAAATTATTTACGCAGTTAATGAAATCATGAAATGAACTAGTACTGAATGCATGAAATTTGGTAGACAACACACATTGTGTGTGGGGAAAAATAGTAAAAGGGGTTCTTAACAGCAAAAAGATCAGAGCTCAGTGAATGGAAATATTACCCAGATAAGAAAGGGTGTTATAAATTAGACCAGTTTATCTTAGTCTGGAGTCTTCAGAGGTCAAGAGGGTCCTGAGCCACTTTCATTTTTTTTTGAGATTATCACTATGAAAAAAGAATTACAGGATTAGTATTGTGACATATAGTGCATGTGCATATTTCCAAAATCAACAATTCTAACAGAAAAGGGGGCAATGAGCACAGTTGTGCAATTTACAAGATAAGGCTTTATAAAATACCAAATATTAATTCAAAGTGCACTACAGGCTTGCAAAATTCACAGATGATGATGAATAGCATCTTTTTTCAATCCTGTTAGCTACGGCTGCGGTGGCATATATAACATCATTGGAGATAATATCAAAAACCTAGATTCCAGGTCCGCATAATTGTGAGACCAGACCCACATGGTCTTCCAGACTTCCGCTCCCCAGTGGTGAGTTCTGACATGAGTAGTACTTTTTCAAAGGCTCATTGATGAGATTTTAGAAACCTTAATTTCATTACAAATGTATTACAACACATTTCTAGGGGTAAGTCACCTTTATAGCTGGCTACTTACTTTTTCTGTTGACACTGATGAAATAAAAATTCACATTTTAAGGCAAGACATAAAATTGAAATAAAATAAAAGTAAACAAAAATGGAACATAAAATAGAAAATAAACAAAAAGTTAAACATAACATATAAAATAAATATAACAAAAAACCCCACAAAATTTAAACATAAAATCTGTCCTTTGAGGCCTCTTCTCTCCCCTCCAGTGTGCACTGTGCATCTGTTTTATAAGTTAACCAGACCTCTCCAATGGCAAAAACACTTGCCACATAGATCCATTTTTCTTCTTCTGGTGCCAGCCATGTAACTCCTTAGAAGATAACATTCCTTCCTCAATCTTGTAAGGGGTCATAATGACCCACCACTCACCTTGTATGTGCCGACACCTTTGGTGAGCTTTCTGTACAATGACAATATATTGTTTCCCTTAAAGACAGTGATTGGTGTAGAACAGACTGGTCAGATGACCTGGGGAGACACTAGGCCACACCTAATGGAAGTTCTTAGCTTAAATACTGACTTATGACCTTATTAATGCTACTAGCTATATTATTGATACTTGCATTCTGCAGATTTTACAAGATTATTGTTTCTTGCAAATGTGTGACTGAGTCTCAAATAAAGTTAATGATTATTAGGTGACTTGAAATGATTGATGAACTATATAGTTCTATAAGATCAACGACTGTAATATATTGTAACTCTAGATAAGGGAAGAAGCAAGAAGAGGGAACCATTTCCTGGACCACAAGAGACTAGTAAGACTGGCGATCCAGAGGCTCTGAGCTACTATGAACAGGACCAGATGCAGTAATAGCACATTGAGAGGCCCATCAAGAAAATCCTCGCCTGACCTGGGAATGAGCATTCCTGGTGACGTGAGACAAACTGGTCATGAAATGCTTCCCAAACCTTGGTCGAAATTAAGACCGCAAGGGAGGGGACTGTAAGATAAAGAATGCTGCCCACCATCCAGTTCTACAAGAATCAGGTCATTAGCACTGCAGTCGCTGACCTACAGGACACCCTGAAAGGAATTCTGGGGGAAGATCAGTATGAGGCACTTTGTGCTCTGTGAAAACTGGCCAAACTGGCCCTGAGGCAGTTAGATATTTTCAGGAGAAAATTTTATGAATCCAGTTTCTTGCATCTTCCCATACTTAGAAAAGCACTAAAACCATTAACGAAGATATCTGTTCATCGTGAACAGCAGTAACCTTCTACCAAGATGATTGCGTGGTTGCGTAAACCATTTGCCAAAATCACACATATACTGGCTTTCCCCTTTACCTCTTCGAAAGAGTCCTCAGAGCCTTCTAAAAGACTGTCTCCTGGGTTATAATCCTCAGGTTGGCGTGAATAAAATTTTCCATTTCTTTCTTCGATTGACTGGTTTTTTTTTTTGCGGTACGCGGGCCTCTCACCACTGCGACCTCTCCCGCTGCGGAGCACAGGCTCCGGACGCGCAGGCTCAGCGGCCATGGCTCACGGGCCCAGCCACTCTGCGACATGTGGGATCTTCCCGGACCGGGTCATGAACCCATGTCCCCTGCATCGGCAGGCGGACTCCCAACCATTGCGCCCCCAGGGAAGCCCCAGGTTGACTGTTGATTAACTTTTTCATGGACAAGTCTTACCAGCTTTAGTTTCAGAGAGCATTCGTTCCCCAATCCTGACAACATACCCTGTGGGGACCACCTACCCTATACCCGATCATCCCTTAATGGAGTCAGGACTAGAGGCAGGATATAGGGATGGGGACGAAACGGGGGCGGTCACAATAGCATCCCTTTTCAGATGAGGAAGTTGCAGCTGTGTTCACACTGTCCCTGGAAGCCTGTGTGCTTGGCTGCCTCTCTCTTTACGATGTTAACCACCTGGTTGTTTTACAGAGTGAATTGGCCAGGGCAGGCCCTTTAGGGAGAAAAATAAAGAGAAGGTTGCTTGCTCGACCACTATGACTGCATTTATATAGCCAGCCACTGGCACAAACAATTGTAGCCCAACAAGTCAAGGATCAGAGCAGATAAAGATTTTTTAAAAAGCATGGTTATTTAAAATTTGTCATCCATGAACAATAAACTGAGGAAATGAACAAACTCTGAAAAGAGATTAAAATCTTCCAAAGCCTAAAAATATCAGAATATTGTAAACTGAAGCTAGAAGCATACTTGGCATACTTGGCACAAATACTCATGTATTATACCAACCCATACATTCTGGGCGTCTCAGTGGTGGCCAGGCTCGGGGACAGCAGTGTACATGGCAGGCCTGTCCCAGCCTCCCCCAGACCTGAGGGAGTTGTTGACTGAAATAAAACCCCACGACGTGAGAGCTGTTTCAGCTTTATTGGGGAACTTATTAAGGACTATAGCCTGGGAGACAGCCTCTCAGATAGCTCTGAGGCACCTGCTCCGAAGAGATAAGATCAGTATACGTGTGATTTTGGCAAAAGGGTATGTGCACTCAAGCATACATCTCAGCAGAGGGTTACTGCTAGTTACAAAGAGCAGGTGTCTCAGTTAATGATTTTAGTGCTTTTCTAAGGAGAGGAAGATGCACGAATCCAGGTTCATAAAAAATGTCTCCTGCAATATTTCTAACTATCTAAGGGCTCATTTGGCCTGTTTTCGCAGAGCACGAAGTGCCCCAACCTGGTCTTCGCCCTGAATTCCTTTCAGAGTGTGTTGTAGGCCAGCGACTGCACTGGCTAATGACTTGATTCTTGTAGAGCTGGATGGTGGGCAACATTCTTTACCTTACGGGAGGCACAGTTCAGTCAGCAGTTTCAATACGGGGTAGTAAATACAACAGGGAAAGTGTGGGTGGCCATGGGAGCAAAGGTCAGCCTTCTGGGCCTCAGTAAATTACGGCTTGAAAAAAACGGTACTAAACCATTAATTTTTTAAAGTCTACCTACTTTAAGGTAGACAAACTTGTCCCTGCCTCTTATCTGCTGAAGAGGGGAAAGGTCAAGTGTTTACAACTTGAAAATACTTTAACAAATATTTCTCTTGGCCAAAGTTGAAGAAGCAAGACGATTCCGAGTTACCAGAAAACGAGACTTTTCCAAACAGGGAGGGAAGTAAAAGAGCCTGCTTCTGCGCTGCATCCTCCTGCCTTAATGCAAAGAACCCCTCCCTCACCCCTCCTACCCTCCACACCATCCTTGCGGACACTCTCTGCCAGGCCTTTGAACAAATTATATAGAAAAGCTTTCTTTACATTTCTTCTGTTTCCACACTCCAAAAGCTTTCCTGCAGAGGGTGAAGGGCGCCATTGGTGGCATCTTCCTAAAGGAAATCTCATCTCTTTGGTCTACTTCCTGACCTTGTGAGACAAGAATGCAAGGCATTCAAGGCTTACTGGACGACTAGGAGTTGCGTCATTCCTGTCTGCCCACTGTGATGCAGGAGCTGTAAGGGTCTGAGATGGGCTCCAGGGGAGAGAGGAAAGGCGCACGTCCTGGGCAAGAGATTCAAGCTTTGCACATAAAAAGTATCCCCGAGGGCTCTGTCTGTGGGCCCTCGCCGAGTTCAGTTTCATTCCGATGAGCAGGACTGTGAAGTAGGCGCCAAGCAATAATTCTGACCTTGATCATCGTCCCTCGAAAGCTCTGAACACACTCTAAAGAGGAGTAGGACTGGATGGTGCCCCCGCCTCGGGGGGCCTCGCGGCAACACCGCGCGAACGTGTTGTCCTTTCCGCCAGCACCGGGCGTGTGACACGCGGCGCTTCAAGGACAGACCCCAGGCATCCAAGGCTATGCGCATCTGCAACACCTTCTGGAATACCAGCCCGCGCGCCCGCACCGCGCCTCGCAGGAGGACCCCGGCCCCGCACACTGCTCCCGGCGCCCGAGGGGTCTGAAGACGCCTCCCGGGATCCCGGAGTCCTGCCCGTGGCGGGGCAGCCCGGAGCCTAGAGGCTTGGCTCTGGCGAGCTGGGCTGTGCAGGGCGCGCGCAGCTGGACCCGCGGCAGGAGTCCTCCTCTGAGTTTCCGCCCACAGCATCTTCAAATCTGTGCACCGACGTCAGCGAGGGCCCCTTGGTGTCTGCGAACACCACCCGCTTTCTGGGTCTCCGGGCTTCAGGAGGTGATGCCAGGCAGGAGCGGAAGGATGACCGGGGACGCAGCTCCTCTGGGACGGTCCGTGGGGCGCTGCTGCGGGGATGCGCTGCGGCGGAGGCACAGGTGCATGGGGCGGCGCGCGGGTGACCCGGCAGCACCGGGACCTTTGAACAGAGAAGGAAGGGCCTTCTGATGACAGGGCAGAAGGGCCAGGCATTCTCAACTGCAGCCCGCCTACCCCCTTCCCCTCGCCCCATCACTGCACTTCTCCTCCCCTGGGTCGCCGGCCCACACGTGTCGGATGAAAGTGGATACAAAGAAGCGCAGGCAGGAAGGGGCAGAGCGTTGCGCGCCCAGGGAGCTCCCAATTCCTGGACGCAGGAGCGCTTATCCCACTCGGGTCTGGGCAGCAGCGGTGGCAGAGATGTCTCTCCTCTTGTCTGAGACCAGGTTCCCCAGCAAGAACTATTTATATGCTCCTGACACCCCAAGGGCCAGCCGCACTGAGGCACCGGCCCGGGACGCAGCCAATCAGGCCTTTCATGTCTTAAACACTTGGTTGGGGAAATGAAAAGGTGACAAGAAGCGTGACTCAGACACTCTGCGCAGGCGTTGGCACTCTGTCCCTGACCAGGCAGGCTTAGGGTCACCTGTGATAGGGAGAGGAAGGACGGTGATGAGACTGAACCCCTTTCAGCTGTGAAAGACAGGCTTCCAGTTCCAGGAGTGAGAAGTTTCCCCAGGGTTCCCACGGCACTCTCTCTCCTCTGCTTCTGTGAGAGTCAGCCTTGCTGCTTTTCCTTACGCTACTCCAAGCTACCCACTTTCTGGCCGCTTTTCTCCACCATGGTTTCCTCCCAATCACACTTCCGTTACTGCCTTCTCTCTCCATTTTGGATTCTGTGTTGATGTACTACTCGATACAGGTGTGATCCAAAGAGACTGGGGGGTCATTGGGTGTGGCACTCATTGACCAATACTGAGAGCTGGCACAGAGCCCTGGGCAATGATTTCCGGTTCAGTCCGTTGTGGCTGGAGTTACAGGGTCATAGAATACAAAGTACATCCATAACGCATCCCACCTGTGTACCTGGATGGCACTCGCGGGCTTTGAGCCTCTGCTGGATCAGACTGTCTCAGGTGGTGGACCAGTTTCCTGGGGTTCTAGTTCGTGGGTCACCCATCCGGAGGGCATGGGATTTGATTTTATCTCAATTGCACCCCTCCTACCATCTTGTTGTGGCTTCTTCTTTGCCTTTGGATGTAGGTTATCTTTTTTTGGTAGGTTCCAGTGTGTGTTTTTTTTCTTTGTCGATGGTTGTTCAGCAGTTAGTTGTGATTTTGGTGTTTTTGTAAGAATAGGAGCTCACGTCCTTCTACTCCAACATCTTATCTCTTTCCTGGGGTTCTTACCTTGGGCATCCTTCTCAGTCTCCTTTGCAGACCCAGTATACTCTCCCTACCCCTTAGGCTTTAATGTACCCCAAGTCCTCAGCCCTCACATTTTTCACTTTATACCTTTTTCTTGGATGTCTTTATCCGATTTTGACAATAGTCAATTATTTTCCTATGCTAACTCCCAAGTCTCTGTCTTTAGCCTGCACCTTTCTCTTGTGCTCCAGACTCCTAGATAATAATGCACTTCTTGATCTGGGTGGTGGTAAGTCAGGTATGTTCTTTGTGTAACTTTCTGTATGTATGTTCTACTTCAATCAATCAAAAGTTTATTTCAAAAAAAAAAAAACAGCAAGAAAGTAAAGTTGTTGGTTATAAAGTGGTTTGGAGATTTTATTCTTACAAAAATGGCCTCAGAGTACATATAGGCAATGTGCGTTTTTCATATTAGTGTATTATAGATGTAGCCTATTTTCCACCCTGGTGCATGGGAGTCCATCATATGGGTCCACCATACTCTACTATTGACATTTAAGGGATTCTCAATGTTTTTGGCTAATAAAATAGTCCAACCAACATTCTTGTATACATACATTTTTGTACATGTGTGAGAATTTCTCCTTGACAGATATTTAGAATGAGTACTGTTAGTTCAAAGGTACACATTAAAAATTCTGTTAAGTATGGCCAACCTGCCTCCAGAGAGGCTGAATACATTTATAATTTCACCAATAACCTTGAAGAATTACCCTTTTTCCATACCTTCACCATCACTAAAAATGATCAAACTTTAAATATTTGCCAATATGATAGGTGAAAAACAGTATCTCATGATTGTTTTGATTATATTTTTAAACAAAAATGGTATGTATTATTTTTTCATGTATTTATTGGTCATTTCCATTTCCTTCTCAATCAAATGCATATTCCAACCTTTGGCCAATTTTTATAGTAAGCCATTTGTATATTTTTAAATTAAGTCGTAGTAGCTCTTAGGTTAATAAATGACATTGGCAAGTGGGCTATCTAGCTGGAAGAAAATAAAGGTAGACCGCTACCTCACACCAAAAATAACTGAAGAATTTAATTAAAAAAATATCAGTCATAAGAAAGGATTATCGGAGAATATTTGTATAGTTTTGGGGTGGGAGAAATTCTATATGGCTAATGACACCATAAAAAAATCAACAAACAAAAGACTAGGAAAATGTATTTGGAAATATTTGACCAACCAAGGTGATGTTACTTCTTCTTGAGTCAGTTTTGATCCTTTGTATTTTCTTAGAAAATCAGCCATTCTTCTAAACTTTAAATTTAAACTTAATGATGTGAAGTTGGGCATAGTGTTTTATTAATTTTTTAAAATCTCTGTGTTATCTGCAGTCCTTTTATTATACTTAATATACTTTATTTGTGTTTTCTATTTTTTTCATGATCAGACTATGTTTCCTTTAATTTTTTAGGCAGTGATTTTCTTTTTGTACAGCTCGTTATCTTTTGTTTTCATTTTATGATTTCCCTTTTTCTTTTTCTATAATACTTTGTTTCTACTTTCTTCAGCAGAATACTTTATTTCATTTATTTGCAATCTTTTATGTTTTCCAAGAAATGCATTTAAAAGTGTAAATTTTCCACAAAGACAACCTGTACATTTTTTTTTAACTGTACATTTTTATACACAGTACTCTTATTGCCATTTACTTTTAAATAGGTTCTAATTTCCATTTCAGTTTTCTCTTTGACACAAGAATTATTTTGAAGAGTGTAATGGAAATTTCTAATTGGGGGGAGGATGTATTCTTCAAGTTGCTTTTGTGCTGTATTGTGGGTCATCCTTCCTTCCTTATGAAACTAATACTTTTGGATCTCTACTGTGTGCTAAACATTGTGTCAGGTGCTCAGGTACAAAGGTGAACAAAACTGGCAAGGTTGCTGATCATCTTGGGGTTTAATTCCTAGCATTCAGAAAATGTGGAATTTATTGAGCTTTTCTATGTTGGCTAGTATGTGAACAAATTTTCTTAAAAAAAGCAAGTGTTTTCTCAGTTTGTTCAAATGAGGTTCCCCAATTTGATCTTCAGATTCTGAGAAAGGAGAGTTCAAGTCTCCTATGAGGTTTGCGTTTTTCTCAAATCCGTATATTCTCCAACAGTTTAGGGTTCATATTATTGTAACACTGTCTTAGTCGGTGTGTGAAGACTCATCACTATTATATCTTCTAAGTGATTTCATCCCATATCAATGGATGATAAAATTCTTTATCCTATCTAGTCTTTTTCGCCTTGGAGTCTATGTTGATAATTCTATAGATACCTCTATTTTGCTTTGTCAATATCAGTCTGTTACAGCTTTGCTTATTTCTCTGTTATCCACTTTTCCACTATTTTAAGTGTCAAGTTACTGTAGGGGAGCAGAATGTAGTTGGACTGTGCTTTTTTAGATTTGGCTTCTTTTTTTCTTGTACTTTCAGTAAGTGTTTTCATGACCTACGTTGTGTAAGTTTGTTTTCCTCTGTTTGTATTGGCTGATGCCAAGCTCAGCATGATCCTGGCACTGCTATCAAAGCTTATGTAGATGGCAAGAGCAGTTTCACAGGCAATTTTTAAAAATTAATTAATTTATTTACTTTTGGCTGAGTTGGGTCTTTGTTGCTGAGCATGGGCTTTCTCTAGTTGCAGCGAGCTGGGGCTACTCTTCGATGCGGTGCATGGGCTTCTCATTGCGGTGGCTTCTCTTGTTGCAGAGCACGGGCTCTAGGCACAGGGGCTTCAGTAGTTGTGGCACGTGGGCTCTAGAGCACTGGCTCAGTAGTTGCGGCACACGTGCTTAGTTGTTCCGCGGCATGTGTGATCTTCCCAGACCAGGGCTCGAACCCATGTCCCCTGCATTGGCAGGCGGATTCTTAACCACTGTGCCACCAGGGAAGCCCCAAAGCAGCTTGATTTTTACAAGACTCCATTGCTTTCCCCCCACTAGTCATAATATTATAAATTTTTGGTCTTCTAACATTCACTAAAAAAAACTTGCAGGCTTCCCTGGTGCCGCAGTGGTTAAGCATCCACCTGCCAATGCAGGGGACACGGTCCGAGCCCTGGTCTGGGAAGATCGCACATGCCACAGAGCAACTAAGCCCGTGAGTCACAACTACTGAGCCCACGTGCCACAACTACTGAAGCCCATGCGCCTAGAGCCCGAGCTCTGCAACAAGAGAAGCCACCAAATGAGAAGCCCGTGCACCGCAAGGAAGAGTAGCCCCAGGGCTTCCCTGGTGGCGCAGTGGTTGACAGTCTGCCTGCCGGTGCGGGGGACACGAGTTCGTGCCCCGGTCTGGGAGGATCCCGCGTGCTGTGGAGCGGCTGGGCCCGTGAGCCATGGCCGCTGAGCCTGCGCATCCGGAGCCTGTTTACCGCAACGGGAGAGGCTGCAGCAGTGGGAGCCCCGCGTACCAAAAAAAAAAAAAAAGAGTAGTCCCAGCTCGCTGCAACTACAGAAAGCCCGCGAGCAGCAACAAAGACCAAACGCAGCCAAAAATAAATAAATAAATAAAACAAAAAAACTTGCTTAATTCCTTCCTTTTTCTTTTCAGTTGAGTAATTCCACAACCATTTCCTCCTGGATTTTTTAATCCCACAAAACTAATTTGCCCCTTAAAAATCAGGATCAAATTGGGTCATCAGATCTAGTATATGCCTTGAATTACCACATGCAAATTGATGGTCTCATTCATCACCATGTCCAGACCCCCAGCTGTTCTGGTTAATTCATTAAATGGAGCAGGTTCATTTTAAAGGTCACTGAAATCTAAGCCATCAGTGGTTGGCTGTGAATCACAAGCAGTGAGGAAAGCCCAGGTTCCCATCTGAGAGAGGACAGGGCTATACATTTCTTAGAGGCTCCCAGGGATGGAAATTCCATGGGTCTCTTGTTTGCTGTCAGCTTGGGGTGGTAAAACAAAATACCATAGACTGAGTGGCTTAAACAACATTTATTTCTCATAGTTCTGGAGGCTGGAAGACTTGGGTCACAGTGTCAGTGCAGATGTGTTCTGATGAGAGCCCTCTTCCTGGCTTGTATATGGCTGCCTTCTTGCTGTGTCCTCACATGGTGGAGAGAAAGAGGACTTTGGGCCATTCATCTTCTTGTAAGGGCACTAATTCCATCATAGGGGCCCCACCCTCATGACCTCATCTACACCTAATGACCTCCCAAAGACTCCACCTCCAAATACCAACACCTGGAGGTACTGGAGCTTCAACACATGAATTTTGTTGGTGCAGTGGTGGGGACACAAACATTCAGTCTGTAACATTGCCCAGTCTACAATTTTATCTTCCTTGTAGTCTAGAGACTTCCTCATGTTCAGAGAACACTTCTTTTGCTGTGTAAGTAATTATATTACTGTTTAGTCCTTTTAAAGAATGAACTATTTAGCATTACTCTAAATATAACTATTTAGCATTACTCTTTATATTTTTTTTAACAGAGGGATTGAGTAACTTTTTTTTTTAATTTAAAAATTTATTTATTTTTGGCTGCATTGGGTTTTCGTTGCTGCACGCAGGCTTTCTCTAGTTATGGTGAGCAGGGGCTACTCTTCTTTCCGGTGTGCAGGCTTCTCATTGCAGTGGCTTCTCTTGTTGCAGAGCACAGGCTCTAGGCACGCGGGCTTCACTAGTTGTGGCACATGGGCTCAGTAGTTGTGGCTCGCGGGCTCTAGAGCACAGGCTCAGTAGTTGTGGTGCACAGGCTTAGTTGCTCCATGGAATGTGGGATCTTCCTGGACCAGGGCTCAAACCCATGTCCCCTGCATTGGCAGGCGGATTCTTAACCACTGCGCCACCAGGGAAGCCCCCATCACTTTCTTTACTCCACTTCCACCTTACAAAATTGTTCTACATTATCCTGTACCAATGAATGGCATTGTTGTTTTCACAGTTACCCAGATCAGATGGGTAGCCAGCCTCCTCTCTCTCTTTTAAAAAAATATTTACTTTCTTATTTCTTTTAGCTGTGCTGGGTCTTAGTTGCGGCTTGCACGTGGGACCTAGTTCCCTGACCAGGGATTGAACCCAGGCCCCCTGCATTGGGAGCTAGCCACTGGACCACCAGGGAAGTCCCAGCTTCCTCTCTCTTTTACTCAAATTCCCGCCCACCTCCAATCTAAGTGCTCATCCGCTTCTCTCAGGCTTGCTCTTTGCTAACATTCTTTTTCAAATCTGCAGCGTTACTCTGTATTCCTTCTAGTTCCCCCCTGAAATGTTTGCATTCGTGTTTTATCTCCATGAGGATGGTCGGTTTCCAGCCTGTGTCTATTAGTTCCACCATCTGGAGGACCTGCGTCTCTGTTATCTGTTCCCCCTTTGTTTTTTTTCCTTTATGGCCAGTTATCTCTATGTTAGATATTGTATTTGAAAAATTATGTATAGAAATCATTTAAGGCCTAGGATGTTCTCTTTCCTCAGAGATGATTTTAGTCCCATCAGGTGCCTGGATTGCTTTGATCCAATTTACGAGTTTGAAATTTTCAGGACCATCCACTGGATTCAAAGCTGGCCTAAAATCTCTGTGTGAGGGATTGGTGTGCTTCTAATTCACCTGCACTTGTAGAGTCCTGGTACTGAATGAAGGGTGGTTTACCAGAACTCTCAACCTTCACAGGCCCTGGACTCTAACTTTTCTGTTACTGAACCCATGTCCAGCTGCTTGCCGCTCAAAAGCCAGCTCTCGAGAGAGACAAGTGTTGGTAGGAAAGGAAAGGTTGCTTTATTTCGGAGGCGAGCAACCAGGGGGGAGGGTGGACACCTGTCCAAAGGCCGACTCCCCGCCCCCCAACAATCAGGGAGCCAGAGCTTTTTTTAGAAGATGTTGAGGGTTGGAGTTTATTAATTAATTAATTTATTTTTGCTGTGTTGGGTCTTCGTTTCTGCGCGAGGGCTTTCTCTAGTTGTGGCAAGCGGGGGCCACTCTTCACCGCAGTGCGCGGGCCTCTCATTATCGCGGCTTCTCTTGTTGCGGAGCACAGGCTCCAGACGCGCAGGCTCAGTAGTTGTGGCTCGTGGGCCTAGTTGCTCCGCGGCATGTGGGATCCTCCCAGACCAGGGCTTGAACCCATGTCCCCTGCATTAGCAGGCAGATTGTCAACCGCTGTGCCACCAGGGAAGGCCAGGGGGCCAGAGCTTTTATAGACAGAGGGAGGGGGCTACATGCAGAAACAGCACAGTCAGCTCTGACAGTCATCATGAAATTGGTCATGTGGTGGCCTGACCAGTGTCATCTCGATTGTTTTAGGTACAGTTAATCTTCAGTTCCAGGGTCGGTTTGTTTCCGTTTCTTTGAGGCCAATTCTTGGAATTGTGGCAGCTTATGTCATGGCTACAGCCTGGTCATCATGGAGTTAACTTCTTCCATCTGGTGGGGGTTTCAGTATCTACAAGACAGCTCACAGGACATGGCTCAGAAAATTATCTATAGCCCTTAAGGAGGAACTAAACATCCTTAACTATGCTTAATGACTAAACTGTTATTATTTGGTCTCCTTTGACTGTTTTCCTCTGTTTCTGCATTTTCTCACTTCTCTGATTAAACTTATTCTTCAGCTAAAGTTTTTCCACAGACAAGAGGTAGGCTGAGGACATGGGGTGGGGGGCAGGGAAGGACCAAACTGCTCCGTTTCAGTTGCACCAGGCCAGGGGTGCTTAGCCTCTTCTGTCCCTTTGGCAATCTGATGAAGCTGTGGACGCCTTCTCAGAACGATGGTTTTAAAAACATAAAATATGTAGAGAACAAAAAATAAAAGAAGAAAATAGAAAAAAATTAAAGGGGAAAAAATATACAGAGTTACAAAGGAAGCCCGTTAAATTGAAATACAGTTACCAAAACATTTATAAAAACCTTGTGATAGAGTCATATGTGTGCTTCCTTATTAGAGCATTAAATAGCGAGTTCAAGCAGCAGGTCTGAAAGTGACTGCAATTTAGAAATAGTGATGAATGTAAATGACATTTTGTTTTTTGGCCGTGCCATGCGACATGCAGGATCTTAGTTCCCCAAGCAGGGATCAAATCTGTGCCTCCTGCAGTGGAAGCGCAGAGTCTTAACCACTGGACTGCCAGGGAAGTCCCTAAACATTTTGAGATACGTACAGCTGTAAATGTGGTGTGAAAATAGCTGATTTCTGTTGGTGACAAAGTCACAGGCATGCACACATCACTGAGGCTTGTGGCCTAGACTCAGAAGGAAAATCTAAGCTTCATTTAGAGGTTAGTGAAAAGAAAATGTAATTTTTTTCTTAACCAAGTTCACAGACCCCTGAGTTGACCTGTCTGTGAACCCCAGATTTAGGGTCACTGCGTTTGCTGTAGGAAGCGCACTGCTGTTTCACGGCTACCATGTCGCCTTGGCAACGCTAGACTCACTCACCTGTCCTGACTTGTTTTCCTCTAGACCTTGTGCAACAATTTCTCACTAGCTCATTAGCCATCTGATGTTTTTAGAAAAATGCTTTTTCTATTTTATCCAGTGTATAAATTGTCTTCAGCGTGAGAGTTGACCACGGAGATGCCGGCCCATCGCCTTGTGTCTCCACCTTTATGTGCTGCCGGGTCCTCATTTCTCCTCGCCTGGATTGCCAGCGCAGCCACCTGTTTCTAACTCCTCCATTCTCCACAGTCAGCAGAGGGGTTTTTCTAAATGCAAATCAGATTTCTACAATGCAAACCTGATCAAATCAAAGTCCTTCAGAGGCTTCCAAATGTTTTAGTGCAAAAATCCAAATTTTTTAGCATGGAAAATCAGACTCCTGTAAAACTTACACATCATGCATGTCTTATAAGCCTCCTATGAGACCCTGTGAAATGGGAAGCTGCTCTCTGGCTACACCCTGCCTCTCATCCTATGCTCTTGCAAGCTCCAAGCCAGCTCCTCGGAGGGCCCAGGATGCTCTATGTGCCCATGGCTTCTGTGCCTTTCAACATGGCATTTCCACCCAGAACAGCCATCGCCTCTTCCCTCCTTGGCCGGGCTAACTCCTTGAGTGCTCAAGTCCTGGCTCGGCGTCACCCCTTCTGGGAAGCTTTGGCGATTTCTTCACCTTTGGAGGCCTTCCCATGCTCTCTCTTAATGCTCCACGCCCATTCCTACTGTGATAAAAGCATGTTCTTCTGGGATTTGTGCTCTGGTTGGTCTCTCTCACTAGACCACATGCTGTTTCAGGTCAGGAGCCTTCTTCCTCTGAACGCACAGGGTACAAGCAGGTTACACACACAGTGTCTGACCCTATGTGTTCAGGTACCAATTGAATAGAGTTACAGTTAGCAACTACTATTTTTTTTTTTTTTGGTACGCGGGCCTCTCACTGCTGTGGCCCCTCCCGTTGTGGAGCACAGGCTCCGGACGCACAGGCCCAGCGACCATGGCTCACGGCCCCAGCCGCTCCGCGGCATGTGGGATCCTCCCGGACCGGGGCACAAACCTGCGTCCCCTGCACTGGCAGGCGGACTCCCAACCACTGCGCCACCAGGGAAGCCCGGCAACTACTATTTTTATCACATCATTGACGTGACCTATTCCCTCTTTTTAGAGTTCTAGAGTGACAGGACTCTACGACTCTTGCCTTTATCACCACTTTTGCTGATGTGCCTCACTTAGGAATTTGTGTTTTGTGAAATGGCTCATTCTCATATATATTTTATTTTATTTTAAAAATGTATTTATTTATTTATTTGGCTGCACTGGGTCTTAGTTGCGGCGTTTGGGATCTTTAGTTGCAGCATGCGGGATCTTTACTTGTGGCACGTGGGATCTAGTTCCCTGACCAGGAATCAAACCTGGGCCCCCTGCATTGGCAGCATGGAATCTTAACCACTGGACCACCAGGGAAGTCCCCTCATACATATTTTTAAAAATTGGGGACGCAAAGTTACTCATATATGCCCAAGTGACTACTCCATACTTATTTATCTTTTACTTGATTCTTCCCCAAATTGGGCTCTCTTTTTAAATTAAGACAAAATAAAATAGAAAAATTGGAGGTATAAAAAGGAGATCAGAGAGTGTTTAAGGAAAGATCCAGGGCAATATTACAGGCAGCTGCAGTGAGACAGTGAAACAGGAATTGCCTCTGTGCCCCTTGCTAGGAAGGCTAACAAGGGGAAGTGATAGGACTCATCTGTCTGATAAAAATAAATCATAGGGCTTCCCTGGTGGCGCAGTAGTTGGGAGTCCGCCTGCCGATGCAGGGGACACGGGTTCGTGCCCCAGTCTGGGAAGATCCCACATGCCGCGGAGCGGCTAGGCCCGTGAGCCATGGCCGCTGGGCCTGCGCATCCGGAGCCTGTGCTCCGCAATGGGAGAGGCCACAACAGTGAGAGGCCCACGTACCGCAAAAATAAATATAAATAAATAAATAAATAAATCATAGACATTTGAAGAGGCAAACTTTTACTTGCACTAAATTCTAAGAAAAATCTATCACATGGATCCTTATAAAGAAAAGAACAGGTCATGTAATTGACCATGTCTTCAATTATAATTTTTGGAAGACAGAAGATGTTGCTCACAGGGCTATTTCTTTGCTAAAAGCAAGGAACTTATACCTTAGCCCAGGGGTATTGCTTTCCGGCATCAAGTGTGATATGGAAATAAAACTTGGGGGAACCAAGAGAAACAGACAGATGATACTGTCCTTACTCTCTCTCTCGTTTCCCTTATTAAACGGTGGCCATGCCTTGATTAGCAGCCTGCTCATCACTGAGCCCACAGTGTGCAGACATGCGATGTTGTTGATTGGAGATCAGGAAGCTTTAGGTACCAGAAGATGGCAAAGTTGATGATCTTTCATAAAAATGAAGGAGGCGGGCTACAGTCTCATTCAGACTGAAGAGCAACCGACTTGCCCAGAGGTTGAGGGCAGCCATGCCTGCGAACAGAGCTAAGCTACTGCCGTTTGTTAACGATGAAGTCAGATGAAGCATATGCCATTTTTCATTTAGGTTATTTTCATGACCTGTTCTGGAAATTAGATTGCAGCCATGCCCAAATCATCTTGTTGGCCCCAGTGTTACTAATGTGAAATTATTTATACCTTACTTAATTTCCCAAAGAATCTTGGTGGGATTTTAAGAAAGATAAAAATGTAAGTATGAAAAGGAGATTAGAAACCATTTAGGGGAAGAGAAAATACAATTTAACCAGGAAGCTGGGATACGATGGTGAGACTAGTGCTTATCTTACAGGGTTGTTATGAGGATTAAACAAGGTAATTTGTGGAGGGCAATCAGTCCACTGTCCAGGACACAGATGCTCAAAAAATATTCATCTCCTTCACCCCCTTCCTTTCCTGTAGGCAATAAGTAACCACGGAAGCTTTTTAAGAGAAGCAATGACATGGTTAGAATTATACTTGAGGAAAATTGCAGGTTCAGAGATGACAGAAGCAGTTAGTAGAAGTTTTAAAAAATTTACATTTGAGCTGGGAACAACTTTGGGTCCCAAGCAGTACCCCACTTAAACATTCACTGAAAACATTCTGTCATATACAAAGCTCTGAACCCAAGAAAATCATTTCCTTTCAAACCTTTTAGTCCCGGCTGTTAGGACAATTTTTCTTCTGAGTCAAACAATCTCATATTTTCAGATTTACTTAGGAAGTCTTCTTAGGATTCCTTGTAAATTCCTTGGGGCAGAAGTAGTCATTTACTTTTGTCCTCATTCTCATAGAACCTAACAGAATTGGACAAGAAGCCAGGCTTAGGTAACTGTGCTCTGAATTGATATTGTTTTTCCTTGTCTTAGCCAGGAGAATTTGTGAGCATCTTGGTATATAGAACATGACCTACTTAAAGCAGAAAATACTCCCATGTTAAGAAAAATGCCATCTCCTCTGAAGTCATGCGAATGGTAGTGGTTATTCCCCCAAGGAGTCTTTATGGAAGACTTGAATTTACTCCAGTGAAGCTCTCATGGCTCAAAATACTTCTGGATCTTCTTTCCTTTTGTGGAGAGAGTATTACAAGGTAATGAAGAGGATGGAATCTGGAACTCTGAGCTCACCGGGGTCTGAACCCACCTTCTCTACCTAGTAGCTGGGTGTGGCCTTCAGTGGATCTGTCTGTTTTTTCCATCTATAAAATGGGGATATCAGTATTACCTACCTTACCAATACATGAAATATTTAAAAAATGTATTTAACAGTAGGAACTGTTGACTCTCGGACAGATGTAAAATGAACATGTGCCAATGATTTTATTTAACTTATTAAAAAAATTTTTTTTATTGGGGTATAGTTGTTTTACAATGTCTTGTTAGTTTCTACTGTATGGTGAAGTGAATTAACTTATTTTTTTTAATGACAGAATCAGGAAAATGTTAAAACCAGTTCAAATGAGGATTTAGCTTTATTCTCTACAGGACAAAATTCATTTGCATTGCCATGAATGGGAATCACTTGCATAGCAACAGTTAGGGAATATTCACATTACTATCAGTTTTCTATGAATTAACTTCTACCTCTAGAGAGTCGTAAAATAGCCTATTCAAAGACGTGGTCACACACCCTACAAGGCTCAAGCATCCCATTGAAAGGATATCTAGTAATCTCTTTTGTTCATTCCAAAAATCTTAAGTTTTTCCTTGCGTAGTGTGGTTGTAAAGATTTACAGGTTTATCTACTTAAAGCATATGAGCGTCTGATTCATAGTAAATAAATCATAAACATTAGATATTACTATTGCCTTCAGAATCTACAGTGCCTCTGATATTCTATATTGATAATCTGTACTGCCTTTGAATACCCCCAGTAGTTGTTTTTCTGCTGCGGAAAGGATATTCAATTTTTTTGAAACGACTAAGTTATTTGAAATCAAGTCTGTTAAATATTAAGAATACTGATTTTGCTTTTTAAAGAAATGAAGGGTTTTTTTGGACAAGGTGAGAGTACTTTCAGAGCTAGTTGATTAGATACATTAAAAAAAAATCAATTCTCAGAGGATTCTGGGAGGTGGCAGAGCAGGAAGTGCCAGGAATCTGTCTCTCCACCCAGACAACAACTGCAATGGCAGAAATACTCAAGGGAGTCCTGTGGGGTAAAATGAAAGGACACTAGACAGTGACTTGAAGCTATATAGAGAAATAAAGATCTCAAAAAAGGCAAACACATGGGCAATTATGTAAGCTACCATCATTTTAACAATGGTTTGTAACTGTACTTTTTGTTTTCTACATGAAGTAAGAGATTAACACATTTTAAGAAAAAAAACTCCCAAAAATTACTAGTGTAAAAGCTAGTATTACTGTAACTTTGGTGTGGAACTCTAAATCTAGACTAATGCATTTCAATGAATTTTTAATTTATGTTTTTGGGCATACAATGGATAAAGACGCAATTCTGTGACATCTGCAAATGAAAAGGGTGGGGACAGAGCCGTAAAGGAGCAGTTTTATAAAAACTTATTGAAGTTAAGCTGATATAAATTCAAATTAGAGTGTTAAAGCTTTACCATGTTATCCCCATGATAACCACAAAGAAAAGGGCTATAGAGTATAAAAAATGAGAAAGGAATTTAAACATTTCACTACAAAAAAATCAACAAAACACAAAAGAAGACAGGAATGCAGGCAATGAGGGACAAAATGGCTACAGGGCACATAGAAAACAAACAGCACAATGACTGAAATATGTCCCTTCTTATCTGTAATTACCTTAAACGTAAATGAATTAAACTCTCCGATCAAAAGACAGAGATTGGCAGAATGAATAAAAACACATGACCCAACTATATGCCATCTACAAGAGACTCCCTTGAGATCCAAAGACACAAAGAAGATGAAAGGGAAAAAGACATTCCATGTAACTAGTAACCAAAAGAGAGCAGGGGTGACTATACTAATATCTGACAAAATAGACTTTAAACCACAAAAGGTTACAAGAGACAAAGGACATTATATATTAATAAAAGGTTTAATACAGCAAGATGATATAACAACTATAAACATTTACACACCTAGTGACAGACCATCAAAATACATGAAGCAAAAACTGACAGAGTTGAAGAGAGAAACAGACAGTTCCACAAAAATAAAGACACCAATACCCACTCACAATAATGGACAGAACACACGGAAAAAAAAACGGAGGACTTAAAATAAGCTAGATCTAACAGACATATATGATACAGAGACCCCACCCAACAGCAATAGTATACACATTCTTCTTAGGTGCGTATGGGGCATCTTCTAGAACAGACCATACATTAGGCCACAGATTAAGTCTCAATAGATTTGAAAAGATAAATATCATACAAAGTATCCTCTCTGGCCACAAGAGGATAAACCTGGAAATCAATAACAAAAGTAAAACTGAAAAGTTCACAAAATTATGGAAGTTAAATAATACACTTTTAAACAACCAATAGCTCAAAGAAGAAATCACAAGGAAAATTAGAAACTACTTAGATACAAATGAAAAGAAAAACAAAGCACACCAAATCTTATGTGACATAGAGAAAGCAGTGCTAAGGGGGCAATTTATAGCTATAAATGCTTACACTAAAAAACAAGAAAGAGAGAATCAACAAACTAACTTTATAACTTAAGGAACTAGAAAAAAGAAGAACAAAATAAACCCAAAGCTAGCAGAAAGAAGGAAATGATTAGGACTAGAGCAGAGAAAAATGAAATAAAGAACAGAAAAACAACAGAGAAAATCAATGAAACCAAAAGTTGGTTCTTCAAAAAGATCAATGAAATCGACAAACCTTTACCTTGATGGATTAAGAAAAAAAGAGAGAAGACTCAAATTACTAAAATCAGAAATGAAAGTGGGGACATTATTACAGATTCCACAAAAATAAAAAGGATTATAAAAGAGTTCTATGAACAATTGTATGCTAAAAATTGGATAACCTAGATGAAATGGACACACTCCTAGAAACACAAAACCCACCAAGACTAAATCACAAAGAAACAGAAAATATAAACAGATTTTATACCTAGTAAGCAGATTGAATGAGCAATCAAGAATCTCCAAACCGGGGGCAAAAAAAAAGCCCTGGACTTGATGGCTTCACTGTGAATTCTACCAAACAGTTAAAGAACTAATACCAAACATTCTCAAACTTTTCCAAAAAACCGAAGAGGAGAGAACACTTCTTAACTCATTCTATGAGGCCAGCATAACCTTATGCTAAAGCCAGACAAAGACACTACAAGAAAAGAAAACTACAGCACAGGGGACTATATTCAATACACTGGGATAAGCCATAATGGAAAAATATATTAAAAAGAATGTATATATGCATATAACTGAGTCACTTTGCTGTACAGCAGAAATTAACACAACATTGTAAATCAACTATACTTCAATAAAAAAACTACAGACTAATATCCCTTATAAACAGTGATGTAAAAATCATCAAAAAAATACTAGCAAATAGACTTCAGCAGCATATTAAAAGGATTATACACATGACTGAGATTTATTCTTAGAATGCAAGGACGGCTCAACATATGAAAATTATCAATGTAATAGGTCATATCAGCAAATGAAGGAAAAAACACAAAATCTTTTCAACTGATGCAGAAAAAGCATTTGTCAAAATTCAACACTTTCATGATAAAACCACTCAACAAAATGGGAAGAGGAAACTACCTCTACATGATAAAAGCCATATTTAAAAACCCACAGCAAACACCACATTTGATGGTGAAAGACTGAAAGCTCTTCCTCTAAGATCAGAATGCCCGGCTTTACCACTTCTATTCAACATAGTACTGGAAGTTCTAGCCAGAGCACTTAGGCAAGAAAAATAAATAAAAAGTATCCAAATTGGAAAGGACTAAGTAAAATTACCTGTTTGCAGATGATGTTTATCTTATATGTAGAAAACCCTAAAGACTCCACAAAAAAGTTGTTAGAACTAATAAATGAATTCAGCAAAGGAGCAGGATAGAAAGTCAACACACAAAATCCAATTGCATTTCTATATGTGAACAATCTGAAAATGAAATTACAAAAACAGTTCCATTTAAAATAGCATCAGAAAGGACAAAATACTTAGGAAGTAACTTAACCGAGGAGGTAAAACACTTATACAATGAAAACTGAAGGACACTGCTGAAAGAAATTAAATAACACATAAATCAACGAAAACACATTGCATGTTCATGGGCCAGAAGACTTAATATTGCTAAAATGTCAGTACTACCCAAAGAGACCTACAGATTCAATGCAATCTCTATAAAAATCCCAGTGACTTTTTTTTGCAAAAACAGAAAAAACCCATCCTAAAATTCATATGGAATCTCAAAAGACCCCCAATAACCAAAACAATCTTGAAAAAAGAGGAACGAAACTGGAGCACACACACTTCCTGATTTCAAAACTTACTACAAAGCTACAGTAATCAAAAGTGTGGTATT
The DNA here is from genome assembly GCF_949774975.1 of Lagenorhynchus albirostris. Lineage (NCBI taxonomy): Eukaryota > Metazoa > Chordata > Mammalia > Artiodactyla > Delphinidae > Lagenorhynchus > Lagenorhynchus albirostris. The sequence goes on from NC_083115.1 coordinate 3,001,431, forward strand.
GGCATAAAGACAGACATACACACCAATGGAACAGAATAGAAAGCCCAGAAATAAACCCTCACATGTATGGTAACATTATTTTTGACAAGGGTACCAAGACCATTCAGTGGGGGAAGGACAGTCTTTTGAACAAATGGTGCTGGGAAAACTGGATATCCACATGCAAAAAAATGAAGTTGAACCCTTACTTAACACTACATACAAAAATTAACTCAAAATGAATCAAGGACCTTTAGGTCTTTAAATTTATTTAAGACCTAAGCAAATAAAACTCTCGGAAGAAAGCATATGATAAAAACTTCATGACATTGGATTTCGTAATGATTTCTTGGATTTGACACCAAAGGCGCAGGTGACAAAAGAAAACATCAACAAATTGGACTTTATGAAAAAAATTTTTACATTTATGCATAAAAGATACTATCCACAGAGTAAAAAGGCAACCCACAGAATGAGAGAAAGCATTGGCAAATCATATATCTGATAAGGGATTAATATCCAGAATGTATAGAGAACTCCTAAAACTCATCAACAATAAAAACAACCTGATTAGAAAAGCACAAAGCACTTGAATATACATTTCTCCAAAGAAGACGTAGGAATAGCCAATAAGCACAGGAGAAGATGCCGAATCATTAGGGAAATGCAAATCATAACTATAATGACATATAACCTCACACTCATTAGTACGGTTACTATAAAAAAATAGCAAACAGGTATAGGCAAGGATGTAGAGAAATTGAAGCCCTTGTAAAATGGTACAGCTGCTGTGGAAGAGTGTGGTGTTTCCTCAAAAAATTAAAAACAGAATTACATTATGATCCAGGAATGCCACTTACGGGTGTATAGCCAAAAAATTTAAAAGCAGGATCTCGAAGATATCTGCACACGCATGTTCACAGCAGCATTATTCACAACAGCTGAAATGTGGAAGCAACCCAAGTGTCCACTGACAGATTTATGGATAAGCAAAAGGTGGTCTATACGTACAAGGGAATATTATTTAGCCTTAAAAAGAATTTCCGACATATGCTACAACATGGATAAACCCATGGTTTCCCAAGGTTTCCCTTATGCTAAGGGAAATAAGCCAGCCACAAAAAGACAAACTATGATTCCCCTTAATGAGGTACTTAGAGTTGCCAAAACCGTAAAGACAAAGTAGAATGGTGGTTTTCAGGGACGGTGGGAGGGAGTTATTGTTTAGCGGGTATAGAGTTTCAGTTTCACAAGATGAAGCGTCGTGGGGACGGGTGGTGGTGAAGGATGCACAACAAGGTGAATATATTTAATACCACTGAATGTGAACTTACAAATGGTTAAGATGGCAATTACGTTATGTGTATTTTACTATAATACAAAAAAGAAAAAAATCAATTTTGAACAATTCCAAATATTTGGAATGTTTAGCCTCCCATGATAAATTACTTAACATTATATGAAGGTTTTTTTTTTTTTTTTTTTTTTTTTTTTGCGGTACGCGGGCCTCTCACTGTTGTGGCCTCTCCCGCTGCGGAGCACAGGCTCCAGACGCACAGGCTCAGCGGCCATGGCTCAAGGGCCCAGCCGCTCCGCGGCATGTGGGATCTTCCCGGACCGGGGCACGAACCCGTGTCCCCTGCATCGGCAGGCGGACTCTCAACCACTGCGCCACCAGGGAAGACCTATATGAAGTATTTTTTAAACTGAAGTATACAGTAGTTGATTTACGATATCGTGTTAGTTCCAGGTATACAGCACAGCAATTCAGTCATATATATATGTACACTCTCTTCAGATTCTCTTCCCTTACAGGTTATTACAAAATATCGAGTAGAGCTCCCTGTGCTACACAGGTCCTTGTTGATTATCTATTTAATATATAGTATAGTAATAAATAATCCCAAACTCCTAATTTATCCCTCTCTCCCCCTTTCCCCTTTGGTAACCATGTTTGTTTTCTATGTCTGTGGATTTATTTGTTTTGGAAATAAGTTCATTTGTATTTTTTTTATTACACATAGAAACGATATCATATAACATTTATCTGAAGTACTGGTGTATGATGTGCTCACTTCACAATCCCTCTGAGAGTTTCATGGTTAGCTCAAGTCCATCACAGAAGGAAGGTGGATGTGCATGGGGTTGGGGGCACTGAAGCCTCAATGTTTGGGCACAGAGTAAACACAGCGGGTCTTGCTCCAAGGTCACAGCTGGTACATGTTTTTGCTGCACCTGCAGATATGGACATGCAAGCATTTCTCAGGAATCTCACTGGCAACAAGCTTATGATAAGGTATGATGCTACTGTTTGAAGTAAATGTCCCATCCTGCTTCCAGTGATGAGTTTTTAACCATAAAGCAAAATACTCCCCACAAATTGAAAATGTTAAAGACGTCACACTAAACCACATCATTTCCCTTCACTTGTTTTGAAATTCAACTTCCTCTTTATTTCGAAATGGCTTATCTAAACCAGTCTTCCTTTGCAGAGGTGACCTAGGAAATGAAGCAATGAGCTCTGTGGCTTCAGTGATGACCTTACTCCTCCGTGCTACACGGCATGAACAGGGCGGGAGCGGGTGACATGATGCAGCCCGGTCCTCTCCTTTCCACAGCAGAGGCAACGGTGACATGGGACCACAAGGTGGCCCTGAGGAAGGAGACTTGGGTTCAGACTTATTGCCTACCTTGTTTCCCACCTATTTACCTATTACCAGCCCTGCCTGCTTCTCAGGATGCTGTGAGGACCCATGGGGTCCTTGCTAACAAAGCCGTTAAGTGATCTGGGGCCAGCCTGCCTCTCGGACCTTAATCCTGCACCCTTCTGCATTGTGCCCACTGCCTTCTAGCCACACCGACTGCAGGTAGAATTCATTTCTGCCTCAGGGCCTTTGCACAAGCTGCCTTTTCTGCCTGGAAAGCCTTTCGAGTTCTGTGTCTGGCCCCTTCTTGTTATTCAGACCTCAGCCTAATTCAGTGAGATTCACTGAAATCAGTGAGAGCCTCTCAGAGCACCCAGTCATGCTGGTGAGTCCCCGTGAGCCCCCCGTTCTAAGTCTCTTCAAGGCACTTCTCCCACCTGAGCAGGGTCAGTGACCATCTCCTTCTGGCTTGGAGCCCCAGTGTGGTGGACTGTGCCCGGCATACTGTGTGCTCACTGCACATTTATTTAATGAATGGCTGAAGAAGGTGAAAACGCTCTGGAGAAAACAAAGCACTGCGTGAGATATAAAATGTTTTTATTAACGAATAAAACCTTCCTTGCTTTCACTTAGTGATTTCTCTTGGAAATGACAGCAATATTACACTGATTACTCCAAGAGCCAACATCATGTAGATGAAAACCTGCCTTTGCATCGAGCAAGAAAGACTGGAAGGCAGTTGCTCTGTATCACGTTTCAAGGGAAGACGATTCGCGTGTGTACATCCCTCCTCGGGCGTCACCGAGACACGGTCCACTCACCGAGGTTAATTTCATCTATTCCCCTTGAGAAAGTGAAGAGCCTAAAAAGGAGCAGCTGCCGCTGAGGTGGCGGCGTAGGGGAGCTGCTGCTGCCCTGCCCCCGGGGCCCTGGTCAAGGCTGGCACATGGCCTGCAGGCTGGCCCGGGAGACCGCCCGACGCTGCAGCTCGCCACGGGGAGGATGCACCTCGCTAGACTACACGCTGGGAAATGCCCACGGGCTCCTTCTGCCATGAAACCAAGACCTAGTTACTAGTTTATTGGTTGTGATGCTCAGTTAGGCACGACAGAAGTTGGCTTTAAGTGCGAGAGCAGAGGCCCCAGAAGCTGAGTTTACACGAGTCAGTGACATACTATACAGGGCGGCCACACGGTTTAATCTATTTACACTCTTCCTACCAGGAGGGCTGAGGGAGCGCTCCTGCAGCTGTCAGGTCGGGGCCCACCAGTCCCCTCATCACAGGCAGCGAGGCCTTTCTCTGCACCCCCTCGGCCTCACTTTCCTCAGTTCAAACACCACCACGAAGGGCGCTTCCGTGTCCCTGCCCAGCCGCGGGGTCGGCAGAGCGATGACCCCACCTGCTGATCCTGGCTGGAGCAGCCAGGGAGGGATCTGCCCCGAGCGGATCTCAATGCCCCAGTGACCCATGGCACTGCCAGGAAAAGTTCCCGTCCTCGGGCACCGGCTGACACGTGGGGTTTCCAAATACGTTCTCCAACGTGCCATGTCCTCACTCTTGGTTAGTTGCTTCGGGTTTTAAATCAGCTGTACGGCTCCAGAAGCGACCAGGGGTGCGATGGTTTTGTATCGGATCAAGTGCTGTGAGCCCTCCTCCAGGTCGATCACATAGTCCCTGGAAGAGAAAACAATGTACCCGCGGAGCTCGGCTGCAGCCCCATGGGGAGGAACGCTTCCCACCATCCACAACGCAAACGCCACTCACCTCTGCTCATCTGTTTCCGGTTCTACCAGTATGTTTTCTTGTCGCTCTTTCACCCTCAGAAACACATATGAATCCAGATCTGGTTTGGGAACTGCCAGGAGGACGATAGTGTGATCAGAAAATGCTCAGCTGACAAGATCGGGATGGAGAAGCTGCTGGGATTAACTGCCTCAGGCACAGAGGGAGCCCTGATGTAAAAGCTTCTCGGGGGCAGGGACCTGAGGAGGGATCTGGCTCCTTCTAGAAACAGCACGCTTCCCTCAAGGTTTCACACAGCACCCGCTCATTTGACAAGTGATGAGGCCCTAAGATCTGCAGGGTGCCTGGGAGGAAGAGCGAGGGCCATGGGAGAAACACGCGTGACGTCTTAGGAGGACAGAGTGTGTGAATCGGGCCAGAAAGTATGTCTGTATAAAGGGTGGGAGGACTGGATGTTAGGGAGGCTGGGTCACACGGTGATGGCCTTGAACGTCAGGGAGGTGAATACGGGCTGCGCGCTGTAAGCTTCCCTCCCTCTCTACCACCAGCCAGCACTTCACCACGAAGTGCCCCGCGCTGGCAGCTCTCCAGCCCTTCCCTGCCTGCGGCTCCGTTTGTGCCAAGAGGACCCCATCACCTGCGGGGTCCGGAGAACCCACCGGACAACTCAGTGTTCAGAGCCCAGCTCAGGTGTGGGGCTGCCCTCGGTTCCCTGTCTACGGGAGGGGGGTCAGGATAACTGACCACAAAGGTCCAGGGAGGGTCCCCTGGGCTGCTCGGGGGTTCTGGGCCTGCCAGAGACACCAACTTCAGCAGGGTCAGCTGGGCCCACTGGGCTGCTGCTGATGTGAGGAAACCCTCGAAGGATGCTCGGCTACAACGCCCTTCCACGACCCTGCCACTGTGGTCTCCGTGCTCCAGGGGGCATCTGGGCTACGTGAGCAAGGCTCTGATCTCACGAGGGCAGGCTGGCTCCCAAAGAGCTCCAGCCCTAGGCGCCCAGCTCTGGTCCTTGGAAGGGACCCAGGACAAGCGACACATGAGCGTCAGGAGGTGTTGGCCAGCATCAAGTAGAAGCAGCTCTGGGGCAACGGCCTGGACCCGGCTCAACTGGATATGACAGGTGGTGCTGGGCAGTGATTAGGGACGTGGTCCTTGCCCCACTCGTAAGTGCAGACAAAAGAGGCTAAACTGGACACGGACTGGGCCTCCTGTGTCCCTCAGGCAGTTCACCAAAATGACCAGTTCAGAGTTCCACAAGCCCAGCACGCGGTGGGCTTGCTCCTCGTGTCCCCTCCACGATGACACGCTGAAGCCCCGAACCCCAGTACTTCAGGACGGGAATGGATTTGGAGGCCAGACCTCTAAAGAGGCAAAATGAAGCCGTCAGGGTGGGGTCCTGATGCAACCTGCTGAGGAGAGGGACAGACAGCAGGGTGCGTGTGCAGGGGGCGGCCGCCTGCAAGCCAAGGAGAGAGACTCGGGGAAACCAACACTGTCAGCACCTGACCATGGACTCTGGCCTCCACATCTGTGAGAAGATCCATACCGGCTGGTCAGGCGCCCCCGTCCTGTCGGTGGTACTTAGCTGTGACAGCCGGGGCTAAGTCCCCCGCCAGCGGCAGGGCTCAGGGCGCGACCCCCAGGCTGGGTCGGCGAGGGACGCTCAGGGCTCGGCTGTCGTGAACTCAGCTTGGGAACCTGTGGACTCCAGGCCCCCGTGAGGTCCTGTGTGGACACGGCGAGCTGGGAAAGGCCGGGGAGGAGGACTGGAGGCCACAGGCCAGGGGGCCTGCTGGCTGACCCAAGGTTAGGGGTTACCACCAGGGCCCCCCCCCCCGTGGCTCGGCAGACTTTCAGGGGACCAAGCAAGGGGGCGAGAGGCAGAGGAGATGGCCGTGCTTCCCCCCCTGGCGCCTCCCTGCCGTCTGTCCTGCTCCCCTTCCTACAGCCGGGAGGCTGCTCACAACTGAAGATCAGGAGCACTGAGGGACCCCCGTAGGCATCCCAGCCTCCCAGCTAACTTCCCCCCCCCGAGAAGACAGGCCCTGCATGGCCTGGAACCTGTGAGGGGAACGCTGCTGCCCCCGGAGACCAGAGACCCCAGCATCTTCCTCGCCCAGAGGAGCCGAGCACAGCATGGACCCTCGGGAGGTGACTGCGTACGAGGGTGAGTCTGCACTTACAGTGGCAGCTACGAGAATTTCCTCTGAACCGGAAGAACACAAAAGTGATGCTGAAATCGTTAGCCCGGCGCCTGCTTTTCACGATTTTTGGTTTTTAACCCAGAACCCTTCCCCTCTGTCTCTTTTCTGCTGATCTATCTATGCACCTATTTGCCCATGTTCGAGAGAAGAGAGTGGAGATGAAGATGCTATTCTAAGACACCTGGAGATACGTGGGGTGTAAACTACGGCCCCTCGGGATGTCCGAAAGGAGAATGTTTTGCTCACCTGCCCTCAAGAGGTCCACCTTCTGTAAATTAGGAGGCATGTGCTTTAAGGCAACGTTCTTTAGGTAGGTCTCTGTGTTAGCCATGTACCTGAAACACACAAACCCACATCGCAGTGACGACACGCCCCGGAGCCACCAGGGCTATAAGACCAACAGCAGTGGCCCTGCGATTGGCCTCAGGGACACAACCACCAAACTCACACTGGCAAGCCAGGGAAATAAAGGCGGGTCCCATGCTCGCTGCTTACTCACTCTCTGGCGAAGGCAAACTCTTCCGGAGAAAGGCTGGAAGGCTCCCCCTCACGGCGTGTTCTCTCCTTTTCAAGGACGTGAGGGAAAAACCTCTCTATCTGTGGGGACAGGAAACACCTGTCAACGCTTTTTGCCATCAGCAAGTTCAATCAAGTGTGTCATCGAAGGTCTGGTCTGATTCCAGTGGCACACATGCTCGTTTTCTGAAACAGGTCGAGGTTAATCTAGAAAGTGTCTCTTAAAATGACACGTTTTCATGGTTGAGACTCTTTCTAATCATAAGACTTACACACTGGACTTCACGAAGGCAGGTTTCAGAGAATTTGGAGCAAAGGCCAGGGCTCAAAAAAGGAAGACAGTTTAAAAAGGATGAGAGGCTTTCATGAAAGAAACTCTGGTGAGACAACTGGAAATGGAAGTTAAGAGAAAGGAAGGGGCTGTTACCCAGCACTTCTGTGTCACTGTACAGACACAACTGTACAACCTGTGAAGTAAAACAGATACAGAGGCTGGAGAGACACACACAGAACATTTAAGCAGACAGAGAGTGATGCTCGATTATAAGACTATAACCAGGGACTTCCCTGGTGGTGCAGTGGTTAAGAATCCGCCTGCCAATGCAGGGGACACGGGTTTGAGCCCTGGTCCAGGAAGATCTCACATGCCATGGAGCAACTAAGCCCGTGCACCACAACTACTGAGCCTGCGCTCTAGAGCCCGCGAGCCACAACTACTGAGCCCATGCGCCACAACTACTGAGCCCGCGAGCCACAACTACTGGGCCTACGTGCCACAACTACTGAGCCCACGCACTTAAGAGCCTGTGCTCCGCACCACAACTACTGAGCCCACGCGCCTAGAGCCTGTGCCACTGCAACAAGAAGCCTGTGCACTGCAATGAAGAGTAGCCCCCACTCGCTGCAACTAGAGAAAGCCCGTGCGCAGCAACGAAGACCCAACACAGCCAAAAATAAATAAATAAATTTATAAATTAACAACAACAACAAAAGAAACAATATAACCAGCAAGGATAAAACCCACAATGAGGTGAGGCTTGGGAAGCGTGCTAAGAACTACCAGAAAACAACAACAAAGCTAAAAGCTACAGAAAGGTGTGTGGTCAGGAACCAGGAAAGGCAGTCTCGTTTGGAGTCAAAGCTCTCACGATCACCTCCGCCAGGGAAACGCTCTCTGCGAGCAGGACCACGATGATGGCAAGGAGGAGCTGAAGGCCCAGAGAAGGCAGCACTTATCCTTAAAGCGGTGAGGTCTCCCGGCTCGGATGCACTGTGTTCCAGGATGAACTAAATTCTCGTCTGTACGGAGTTTGAGTGTGTGAGGCACCTTCTCCTGTCCTATGTGGATCACCGCTGCTACTGTATCACTTCGTGCACTAAAAATACATGCCATTTCAGAATCTCAGAGTCACTGAGTTCAGAAGAGGTGGGAAAGATTAGAGGCAGACACATTTCCTGATTTTCAAAAATACAAAGGAGGAGACTCTTCCAACACACATCAGTGTCCTTCACGTTGTACGTGGCCTTACAGATAGACGGTCTGTGAACTCAAAGGAAAGTAGCGGTGCGCGTGTAGAGCATTCACCTCACCACATGCCTCAAAAAACTGAGCGGCCTGGCAGCTGAGGGTGGGGAGAGGCGTAGCGCGTCTCAAGCTTTTCAAAATGCGTGATGATGTCTTTAACGTCCTTGGGGACAAGCTGTAGCAGGGGTGCTGGGTGACAGCACAGACTAGGAGACGCATAAATGAGTGAAAGAAGAACACGGATTCAACTGACAGACGCCGATCGGCGGGGAAGGCTCTGGCGGGACATCGATCACTGGCCCAGTCCTACTAAAGAACCAGATAAGATCTCTGATGACACACTCATCAAACTTGCTGAAATAACTAATAGACTAGGTGACAAGACTGGGATCCAGAGACCAGGGAAATGGCCCCAAAAAAGAAGCTGAAAAGGGACAAGTACTGAGCCCTACACTGAGGGGTCAAAAATCAAGCCATGGAAGTACAGGAGAGTGACGGGATGGCGTAATAATAATAACAGCTTAAAAACTTCCAAAGAGGCTGGTGCTCATGGCGAGTGCGGAATGAACCCAGGGTGACGTGTCCGTCAGACGCTACATGACACTGGGTGGCGTTACTACCAGTCTGATACCCACAAGGAAAGTGATCATCCTGCTTTTCACAAAAGTGACCAAACTACAACGGGAACTCTGTTCCATTGTAGGTGGGATAATTTAAGAAGGATACTGATAAACCTTTTAAGGGAAGAGACCAGGAGAGTAAATGGAAATAAACGGCTGAAATGTTCAGCTGAGAGGACTCCCGAGAGCCTTCTGAGCTGCCTTCAGTATCTGAGGCGCGCCCACATGGTGGAGGGTGCGGCTGGCCCTTGAACAACTCGGGGCTTGAGTGTGCTAGCCCCCCCCCCGCCCCCGCCTGACAGGCGGCCCTCCGCGTCCCTGGTTCTGCACCTGGATTCAACCAACCTCGGATCACTTTACGGCAAACAGTGAAAAAATTCCATGTGCCGCTGGACCCACGCAGTTCACACCATGGTGTTCAAGAATCAAGCATGTTTGCTTTGTAATAACTAAGAGGACAAGTGGAACCAAATGAGAAGAAACTTCAAGGAGGTAAGAACTTCCAGGGTTAAAACAGACGTCATTGAAAATAAGCATGTTTTGCCGTTTCATTTTTATAAGTTAGACGGCCATAGAGATATAGCTGAATGTCACTAGCATGGTCCATTTGACATTGACTTAACGACAGATGCAAAACAGTTCTTAAAACCAGGTCCCCTCTGGTCAGTATTCCCTGTTCATCCACTGCCAATACCGCCACGCTCAGCACCGCCCGACGGTCACTCTGGGGGGGGGCCGTTCGCGCAGCAGACAGACTAACAGTGTCCCTGGAGGTGGGAGACAACCGTGCCGTCGATGCTTCTCCAGAACAGTCCCGCCCTCCCGACTCTGGCTCCCCTGACGTGGGGCCTCAGCACCACCTGCAGGCCCTGGACCCTCCCGCTCCTCCCAGGACCCTCAGTCCGCACGACAGCTGCCCCCTGCCCCCCGACCTTCATGAGCCGACACCGCAGGTAGCTGCTCAGGACGAAGCGGATCCTCTCCATCTCCATCTGATGGATGCTGACCTTCAGGTCCCCCTTCTTGGCCCTCCTGAGATTTTCTTCCTGTTAACAGAGAAAACGAAGTTTGTAAAAAACATGAGAGTCAAAGACTAAGGACCTTATTTGTTCAATCAGCGCACAGCCCATCATCGCTGGCAACATTAAGGACTCACACAGCCTACATTTAGGTCAGAGGAGAACAAAAAACTCATCATTTAAGGGCTCTCATTTCCTTCTAATTTCTTAACTACACATACAATACACGACCATAGTCTCACGACATAAAGTGCAGACAGCACTCGTTTACTTTTAGAAAATGACCACTTGAATAGAATCTGAATCTGGCTGGTCAGAAGGCCCCAGAAGAACCCCAGCCCGAGTGTGAAGGAAGCAGCAGACAGAAGAAATGTCTAAAGGGTCTTGGAAGTAGTTAAAACACCAGCTGAGAAACTGTAAAATACCAACGTTTCAAAGCCACCCTGAGGCTGACAGTGACTAAAGCCCGGCTCATCTAAGGCAAGGGCCACACACTCAGAGGCTTCGGGGCCAGGCAGCTAAGGTACCTGAGAAAGGTGGGCAGCCAGGAGCTGGGGGCCTGGGGAGCACATTGGAAGGGGCGGTCCCTACCCTGCTCTGGTCAGCTGTTCTCACGTACAAATGCAGGAATGCTGAGGACAGGTTTTTAGAAGCTGACATCCAGATGTTCATAGGAGCTCCCAGGCTTTGTAAATGTAGGTAATTAATTCAACATTAAAAAAGAAAAAAAAAACCCAAACTAGGCTGGGCCCAATGGAACAGATTTGCTATCAGCCTACGGCCTCTCACTGTGCCGACACACCTTCTAAGCTGCCCTCCTCTGAAGGCTGAGGGGCCACCTCTTACCATGTGCTGCAGCTGCTCCATGACACATTCTACGATCTCCGACTTGTTTTCCAGCAGCTCAGGGGCAAACTTTTCATTCATCCAGGCCTAAAAAAACAATGCCCGAAAAACGCACAAAGAGGCATTACTCACAATGGAGCAAAATAACCCTGGGAGTCAGTACTCACCCCTAAAATCACAGCTGCCTCAGCAAAGAAACTGTCTACCGGTTGGAAATACTGGAAATGCTTTGAAGACAAGCTATGTTTAATGATGGCTTTTTTATTTCCTTTAGTGGAAAGGCTGTGTTGTCAGTACACCTATGGCTGAGAGTAACCCTACCTGGTGTCCACTCGGTACCTGTCACCGGGCACCAGTGTCTGTATCTGCTATTGCCCACCAGGGGGCACCAGCGCCCTCCCATTCAGCTCAGAGCACTTTATAATTTTTTCATTCATCGCTATCATAACTGAGATGAAATGGATACAGTTATCCTTACCTTGTTGATGAGAAAACACAGATTACGTTATTTACTAACTTCCCAAGAGTACAAAGGATCACAAAGGAAATGGAGATTTATCTATTAAGCAGTTTTTGGAATAAGACGTTAAATCCCTAATTTATGACTTAGGCCCAGATGCTTGGTATGTTTCAGAAATTACCAAGGCTTAGGGAACTGAAGTATCCACTGGTGACTGAGGAAGCTGTACTTATCTTTCAATCACAGGAAATTGAGTTCTAGAATAGCTCAGAGTTACAGGCCAAGCACGCTCCAGTTATTCATTTTGACACACTTAAGTGTCTGCTTCTTCAATTATCACCATTCAGACGCATTATTAAATACCAGTATTGCTACTATCATAAAATTTTTTTTCAGGTGCTCGCTTGAGTGTGAATAGTCTGAATAGTGTTGCAGACATATAAAATTAATCAGAAAGACAATCTGTCTTTTCAAGTAGCATAATGAATGAGAAAAGATCAAACTGTCATAGAGAACTTATAAAGCAGGAGATTTTCTTTTTTTATATATAAATTTATTTATTTTATTTATTTTTGGCTGCATTGGGTCTTTGTTGCTGCGCACGGGCTTTCTCTAGTTGCGGCAAGCAGGGGCTACTCTTTGTTGCAGTGCGTGGGCTTCTCATTGCGGTGGCTTCTCTTGTTGCGGAGCACGGGCTCTAGGCGCGCAGGCTTCAGTAGTTGTGGCTCATGGGCTCTAGAGCGCAAGCTCAGTAGTTGTGGCACACAGGCTTAGTTGCTCTGCGGCATGTGGGATCTTAGTTCCCAGACCAGGGCTCGAACCCGTGTCCCCTGCATTGGCAGGCGGATTCTTAACCACTGTGCCACCAGGGAAGCCCAGGTTTTCTTTTTACCTGACTTTATTAAATACTGAATAGGTACAAAAATATTTATGAAATACATAATAACATGAAGAATACTGATAAACACCTATGTGCACATAGCTTCATTAAAGAGTATCATCATCATTTTACAAGTCCCCTTGTGTCCCCTCCCTCCTCAGAGGTGATCATTAGCCTGAATTTAGTGATTAATTTTCTGTAGTTTCATTACTTCTGTTTTTATCTCTACGTGGTGCTTACCAACCTTTCCATGACAGGGCACTCCAAGAAATGACAGCACTTGTATGGCATACTGGGTAAAATGGAGTAGATTTGGGGGAGAGTTCTCATTTACAGTATGAAATCATGGTAATAAAACATATAACAGTAGGGCAAAGTTTATATTAGTACAAAATGCTCAAATAAAATCTTTTCAAAATTTTTAGTGAGAAACTTGTATTTAAGTTCACAGTCTTTTTAAAAATAATCAAGTTCTCTGTTTGAAATGACTGCATCAAAAAAAGTTTAACAACAACCTGTTTATCACTGTTACAGGTGAAACTGTGCCGCCTCCACCTGCCGATTTGTATGTTAGAGCCCTAACTCCTAGCGCCTCAGAATGTGACTGGATTTGGAGATGCAGTCTTTTAACGAGGTAGTTAGGTTGAAAGGTGGTCATTAGGTGGGCCTTAATCCAATACGGCTGGTGTCCTTGCAGGAGAAGAAGAGGATACAGACACGGAGTTTCCCAAGGCTCAGTCGCTGGTACCTTCTTTTCTTTATGTACATTCACTCTCTATGGGAAATTATCTACAGAGAGGACAGAGCACATGAGGACACAGAAGACGGCCGTCTCCAAGTCCAGGAGAGAGGCCTCAGAGGAGACTGTGTCAGCACCTCGATCTCCTCTCAGATAGAAGAGCCTCCAGAACCGAGAAGATAAATTTCTGTCAGCAAAGCCACCCAGTCTGTGGCACTTTGTTAGGCAGCCTTAGCAAACTAATATGACCATTAAAAAGAGAAACTTTGCATTTTAGGTACCAAGTTTTAAATCGTATTTTTACCAGCATTCAAGAGCATCCTACGTATGCTCCCAGAGCTGTGCTCATCAGTGGCCTGTCAGGCCGGCCCCGAGGCCATGCTACACGGCAGCGTCCAGGCGGTGGCTGCCCTCCGGGCAGGAGAGCATCAGGCCGCAGGCGTGACTCCTGCTCACCCCCTGCCAAGGCCGCCAGACCCCACCCTCCTTGGGCTCCCTCCCAGGGAGCCCTGAGGACACCCAGAAGATGCCAGCAGTCTGGGCCCGGCTGACCTGGAGGGTGAGGGTCAGCATCTGAGCCTTTGCAGAGCCTCAGCATGTGCAGCACCACCAAGCTGGCAAGCTCGGCCCTGGACGACAGCTTTGCAAGGGTTTGAACGGTACACAGACGGTTTCTTCAGCAACTTATCTTTTGTTCTTCTATGTGATGCTCCTGACAGCTGTCCATGCTGTGGCAGGAGCTTTTACTCGTTTTACTGCTGTTTTCCTCCCTCGTTATGTGTATATGCCGTTCTCTAGGTATGCACCCAGGAGTAGAATAATTCGGCCACAAGACATGTGTGCCTTCTTTAACCTGACCAGAAAATAACGTTAATTTTTTAAAGTGACTGTACCAAGTTACACACACACCGTGGTATATGTGTGCTAAATTCTCTACATCCTTGCCAACACTTTATACTGTTCACCTTTTTCATTTCTACCACTCTGATGGGTATAAGTGATATCTCATTGGGTTTTAAATTTTCAGGGTGTCTGTGAATCTCCTGAAATTACACGCAAAGTTCTGCATGGGTGTATATGTGCATTATTCTGGGAGGGAGGGCCAGAGTTTCCACCAGATTCTTAACAAGGCCTGAGACATAATTTTTAAATGAACTTCCTTGGGTTTTATCACTCACGATGGCATGTAATGGTAGGAGAGAATGAAGAATCCTAAAGTAACAAACATGAGAGAGCTCTGGAAAGGGGCGGTGAGAGGGAGAAGAATAAGGCAGCAGGTGTAGTAAATCAAAGACACCTGGTTCACATCCTGGCTCTGCTGTCCTTGTGTGACCTTGGCAAGTTACTTTACACCTCTAACCTCTAAGCTTCAGTTTCCTCATCTGTAAAATGGAGATGACAAAAGTGCTTGCCTCAGGGCGTTGTTGTACTGATTATGACCACTTGCACCTAACATTCAGTGAGCGCTCAGCACACGTCAGACAACACTCTGAGCTCTTCACACATAATACCCCATTTCATCCTCACAAGAGCTCTGTGAGGCAGCCGCTATTATTACCTCCACTGACAGTCAAGGAAGTGCTAGAGACAAGCTATACAACCTGCCTAAGTTGTAAAACAGACAAGTGGGGACTTCCCTGGTGGCGCAGTGGTTAAGAATCCGCCTGCCAATGCAGGGGACACGGGTTCGAGCCCTGGTCTGGGAAGATCCCACATGCCATGGAGCAACTAAGCCCGTGTGCCACAACTACCGAAGCCCACGTGCCACAGCTAATGAGCCTGCACGCTGCAACTACTGAAGCCCGTGCGCCTAGAGCCTGTGCTCCACAATAAGAGAAGCCACCGCAATGAGAAGCCCGCACACCAAAACAAAGAGTAGCCCCCGCTCGCCGCAACTAGAGAAAGCCCACGTGCAGCAATGAAGACCCACTGCAGCCAAAATATTTTTTTTTAATTAAAAAATTAAAAAAAAAAGAGTGACATGCAGGGATTTAAACACAGGTAGTCTGAACTCCAAAACTACCAAGGTCTCCTCAGACAACAATTGTGAAGAGCCCTGGCACACAGGAAATACTCAATAAGCCACAGCGATTATGACTAAAAGGAGAAACAGCCCAGAAGCGGTTTGAGGTAAGCAGTGGAAACATACAGAACGGTGGACAAAAGGAAGTATTTGGAGGAAAGGGAAGAATAAGACCAGTTTTCTCGGGCTTCCCTGGTGGCACAGTGGTTAAGAACCTGCCTGCCAATGCAGGGGATACGGGTTCAAGCCCTGGTCCGGGAGGATCCCACATGCCGCGGAGCAACTATGCCTATGTACCACAACTACTGAGCCTGCGCTCTAGAGCCCGCATGCCACAACTACTGAAGCCCGCGTGCTTAGAGCCCGTGCTCCACAACAAGAGAAGCCACTGCAATGAGAAGCCCTCGTGCTGCAACTAGAGAAAGCCCGCGCGCAGCAACAAAGACCCAATGCAGCCCAAAATAAAAATAAATAAACTTAAAAAAATAAAAAAGACCAGTTTTCTCCTAAAGAAGGTGTTTCAGCACTTTCTAGACCTTACAAGTCTCTACCAAGCACTTCTGCGGTCCCCACAAATACCAAGCAGATCCTTTGCTCTGTGAGCTGTTCTCGTAAATGTCCCCAAAGCTGACCCTCTCTGGCCCCACTTGAGAATTTTGTGTCTGACATTATGAGGTTTCTATCCGGCTGTCCCCCTACTTCCTATTTCTGTGTAGATGGTAAGATGCGGTCTCTCTTCTCTTGAAATAAGCCTAGAGTTCCATCACATTTCCTGATTCCTGACATTTGCACAGCTGGACTAAATTAAAAGGCTGAGCTTGGAGCAGGGGGATTCTGTTTGGACTGCTTACCTGTTCCAGCCTGTCAATGAGCTCTGCAGGGGTCAGGACCACCTCCTCACTCCCCGCATCAGAGTCCTGTCCCGGGAGATCCAGTTCCTCTGTCATCTTCTCTGAAACCAGGAACCTAATAAATAAAAGAACCCATACAATGCTGTGTGTTCCATTTCTTTTCAAGAATATGCAACTACGTACCTGGAAAAGGGAAAGCTTTACTGCGGTTGTAGAGGCTCACTGGCAGTGGCTAGGGAATTCATAGGTTTTGGTTTTGTAATTCTTCACCTCTTCGTTCAAATCTTAGGTCAGGGACCAATTTCTCAAAGCGCTCACTCCTTACAAGGGCTTCCACGTGCACCCTGAATTGAGCACCTACCACACCCTGCAGTAATTATCTGTTTGCTTTCCAGAAGGAGGTCCTCTCCTCGGAGGCTGCGTTCACTTCAGCTCTAATATGAATCCTGGAACCTCTAAGGACTGGGGACACAGTGACCTGTGCAGCCCCTGCGCTCAGCACGGCTCTTCACTAAGAGCAGGCAAATAAAATTGCTGGGAGAACCAATCCATGCCCGTTTCCTGGAGCCACAAGGCCCAGCAACATCTGTCCGGTCAGTGACCCAAAGGGCTTAGGAAGGCGGGTGGTGGGGACGAGGGCGCGTCCCCGGAGCCTTAGGGACACCGAGAACACATTCCTCCCGCTCGCCTCCCGGGGCCACGAGCACAGGGTCACCTCCTCCCCCGAGGCGCGCGCGCACTCCCAGCGGTCCCACTCGGACGCTCACCTGGTCCTGGGCAGGCTGCGAAGGCACCCTGGGTTGGCGGGTGGCGAGGGCCGGACCCTCGCGGGAAGCAGCCTGAGGAGCACCGGCCGCAGAACGGTCCGCGCGAGGCCTTTCCGGGACGCACCTGACCCTCCACTTCTCAGCTCCCGCGCTCCTCTTGGACACTTCCCGTCCGGACTCAACGTCACTGCGCACGGACGGGGCTGACCAATCATGGCAAGACGGCCCCGCCCACCCTGGGGGCGGGAATTGCGTCCCAGTGGCTCGCTCTCTGGGCCACTTCCCGAGTGGAGGCGGGCCCGAGTTGGGCCTCGCCCACCTCGTCCCGGCTTGGGTGTGCGGTGCCGGATGACACCTCCCAAGGACCGTCGGCAGGGGGCGCCTGGTCACCGAGGCTGGGGGCTCCGGCGGCGTGGGCCTTCCCGCCACCGGTTGCAGCCGTCCGCGTGTGCTCTGGCCGACAGAGAGGTGGGCTGTGTTAAATCAGGCCGCTTCCACCTCTTGGGTCGTCTTCTCCACCCACTTCCCTTGTGGCCCTTCTGGTTACCGCATATCTGCAGGGGCTGCACCTGTGGCCACTACTCCCAGCTCTAAAAGCCTTTAGGCGAGTGGTTCTTAAAACGCGGTTCCAGACCACCAGCAACAAATCGGCTGGGACCCGAGAAAAATGCAAGTTCTCAGACCAGTCCGAGAACTGCGGAATCGGGAACTAGCGGGGGCCGGGGGAGGAGGGGGGGAGACGGTCAACAGGTTCATCAGGTGATTCTGAGGCAGGTGAGCTTGGAGAACCATTGCTTTAGGCAGTGCTTCCATCCCAGCTGCTCTCTAGGTTATATTGACATTTACAGTTTATGCCTTCTGCCTTTACTGTAGGGCAAAGATATATATATATATTTTTTTTTTCTTTGTGTGATTATAGTTTTTCATCTCTGAATTGCTGATGCTTTTCTTTCTGCTGCTCTCCTCTGTTTTCTGTGCAAAGTGTCGCTTGTGGCTCCCCTAGAAGTATCTCTTCCCCACCAATCTGAAGATTCTTTGTGATGTGATTAGAAAAAAGAAGTCCGGCTAATTGACCGATTGGGTAGTACCTGCCTGATTACAATAGTGTTATAAAAATAATTACAATAGAATATACTGAGTGAGAGACTGGCATATTTACAAAGGGCTGAGGAAACTGGGGGACAGCAAAGAGGTATTCCAAGGGAAGGGCCCTTTGAGCTGTGCTTGCAGAACGAGTTTTGTTAATGACAGATGATGGCCTTTTCCAGGTCCATTTCAATTCTGTGTTGCAGTGGTTGGTGGCTCAGTGGTTTTTAGTTGTGGCAAGTTGTGTTTTCCCAAGAGAGCTGCTCTGACATCAGCCTTATCCTGAACTCTTCTGCTCACACCTCTCCATCAAGAGGTGGAGTTTGTGATCTCCCCTTTTTAAAAAAATCTTATTTTGTTGAAGTATAGTTGATTTACAATTGTGTTCATTTCTGCTGTACAGCAAAGTGATTAAGTTATATATATATATATACATATAAACATACACGTGCTTTTTCATATTCTTTTCCATTATGATTTATCCCAGGATACTGAATATAGTTTCCTGTGCTATCTGGTAGGACCTGTTGTTTATCCGTTCTCTCTGTAATAGTTTGTATCTGCTAATCCCAAACTCTGTATCCTGTCTGAGTCTGTTTCTGTTTCATAGAGAAGTTCATTTGTGTCATATTTTAGATTCCACATAAGTGATATCATATGGTTTTGTTTTTCTCTGTCTGACTCACTTCACTCAGTATGATCATCTCTAGGTCCATCCATGTTGCTTCAAATGGCATTATTTCATTCTTTTTTATGGCTGAGTAGTATTCCATTGTATATATATACCACATCTTCTTTATCCATTCGTTTGTCGGTGGGCACTTGGGTTGTTTCCATGTCCTGGCTATTGTAAATAGTGTTGCTATGAACACAGGAGTATATGCATCTTTTTGAATTAGAGTTTTGTCTGGATATATGCCCAGGAATGGGATTGCTGGTTGTGATCTCTCCTCTTCAGTCTGGGAAGATCTTTGTAACTGCCTGGACCAAGAGAACGTGGCAGAAGTGATGCTGAACGGCTTCCGGAGCTGAGTCATGAAAGGTGGTGCAGCTTCCCCCCACTGTCTTTCTTGAGCTGCATCCCTTGGGAGCCGCGAGCTGACAGGTAAGATGTCTGGCTGTCCTGCAGCTGCTATGGAAGGTCCACGTGGAAAGGTCACTTAGAGATGGAGAGCCATGTCCAAGGAACCCCAACTGTTCTGTCCTTCAGATGTCTGAGTCGAAGGAGCCTTCAGATGGTTCTAGCTCTTAGACTTTGAGTGACCCCAGCTGACCCTAAAGGAGCAGAGACAAGCCATCCCTGCAGAGCACTGCCCAGATTGCAGATTTGTGAGCAAATATAGGTGTTTTAAGGCCCTAAGTTTTGGGTGTTTTTTTTAAATTTATTTTTAAATTTTTTTTGGCTGCATTGGGTGTTTGTTGCTATGCACAGGCTTTCTCTAGTTGCAGCACGTGGGCTTCTCATTGCAGTGTTCTCTTGTTGCAGAACATGGGCTCTAGGTGCTCAGGCTTCAGTAGTTGTGGCGTGCAGTTTCGGTAGTTGTGACGCACAGGCTCTAGAGCGCAGGCTCGGTAGTTGTGGTGCACGGGCTCTAGAGCGCAGGCTCAGTAGTTGTGGCTTGCGGGCTTAGTTGCTCCATGGCATGTAGGATCTTCCTGGACCAGGGATCGAACCCGTGTCCCTACATTGGCAGGCGGATTCTTAACCACTGCGCCACCAGGGAAGTCCATTTTGGGTGGTTTTTAATCAGCATTAGAGGACGTGAACATTAGTCTCTGAGCACAATCCCATTCTTCCATAATTCTCATTCCTACATAGCTTTGCAATGGTCTTTCCAAATATTCCTTAAGTGTTCTAGATTGGAGTCCACTCACCGATGACTTCCCTATATGAGTACCCATTGCTAAGTTTGCTCACTCAGAGTCTTCCCTTCCGTGGTGCCAACTGCCACCCCGGTCTCCCGCTGTACCCCAGCTGGGGAGCTGGCGTCCAGCGCCTGCTCCCTTACTAAACAGGGCCGTTACCTGGGACACATCACTTCTTTGGGCTTCGATCAGTTGTACTGCCTGTCCAGTGAGAACAAGATGTGCCTTCCTGAAGGCAGAGGGATAGATACAAAATTGGGCCCCCCCTTTCGCTTCTAAGATCTTTGGTTCCAACTAATATTCATCAGATAAAATCACTCTAGAGTAAAATGAGTTGGCAGAGAACGATTTCTGCTGTGTAAAGAAGGAGCATTGAAGGAGACGTTCCAAAGAGGATCGACAGAGCTACCTGTGGGCAAGCAGCACAAACTTCTGGTGGGACGGTTGGCCTGTGAAGTTCAGGAAGGTGGGAGAAAAGACCCGGCTTAAGTTACATTACGTTAAATGGAGAGAAAAACCAGGAACATCTGGTGGACGTAGCCCCATTGTCAAGAAGTTTTAAAAAATAATTACATAGCCGTGCAAATGGAACACCTTTCATGAAAATGATCATGTGAAAAAGAGAATTACGTAAGTTATGATAGCAGGAGGGTAAAGTTTGATGGTGATGTATGGAATTGCAGGACAGAATTTATAGGCAAGTTCTGATGATGAAAAAAGCAAGTGAACATGCCAGCATGGATTCAGATGAGTAAAACATGAAGCTACCAACATAGCAAAAGAAGGAAGAAGCTAGTGCCCAACAGTGAAGAGGATACAGAAAATAGGACCCTGTACAATTGAAGAAAGTCAATGCAATTTCCAGATACTGCTCAATGAAGGAGTTGATTGCACTTAAAGACAAGGCAAATGGAAACAGCCAAAATATATGTGGATAGGTATGGAAGTATCATTAATAAGAATGGACCTAATTTTTTTCAATCACTAAGGATAAAAGACAACATATACATATCTATACAGTACCGTGAGCCTTTTTGAAGATGATGCTTTCTAAATACAAAGTAATACCATCATCACTGTTCATGTATCATCACTGCCCTTGCTCATTTGGTCAACAGCTGTTTCTCAATGTTTCCTTCCTCTAAATTCCATCACATTCTTGGTCTTGATACCCTCACAAGCAAAGCACTAAGTCTTGGGGAGTGTATTCGTTAAGCAGAGTTTAAGCCCCAGTTGTTCTGAATGAATGAAGACTTGGCCTAAGGATAGGAAAGGAAGAGAGCAACTTGCATTTTTAAGGAAAGCAGAAAAGTACTCTTAGAATATTTCCTTTTAGCCTCACAAGGAAAGCTGTCGACTGGTGAATTATAAGTATTTTTCTGGCCGATGGTAAAACCCCATACACAGTTGTATGGCTGAGATGCTGGAAAACTCAGGAGGTCGGAGCCCTGAAAAATGTAAAATCTGGGCAGTGCATGATATTTCTAATTCCTTTTTCCCCCTCAGACTTTATAGCTCCTCATCCCTTACTCAAAATCCATCTTTAAAGCACATTGAGGGCTTCCCTTGTGGCACAGTGGTTGAGAGTCTGCCTGCCGATGAAGGGGACGCAGGTTCGTGTCCTGGTCCAGGAGGATCCCACATGTCGCGGAGCGGGCTGGGCCCGTGAGCCATGGCCGCTGAGCCTGCACGTCCGGAGCCTGTGCTCCACAACGGGAGAGGCCACGACAGTGAGAGGCCCGTGTACCAAAAAAAAAGCACATTGAATTAACCTATATATGTTTCCAATAAAGATATAAACTTTTCAAATGTTTTCTAAGCTTTGAGATCACAGTTTCAAGAATAATGTGGCTTTGTACTATTGTTTAACCAAAAAAAAAAGGCAGGTACAAACCTTTAATGCTCTTATTCTCCTCCCGCTCCCTTGTAGGAGCATGGTGAGACCCTCTTTCCTTAGTTCGGTCTTAATGTGTTTCTAGTTTCTAGCACAGACGCGACCTTCACCTTTGTGTCTTGTTGCCTTATGGTTGATGGGAGGATGCCTTTTTTCCTCCCAAGCCCAGAATGAGCCTTGGGAATAACAAAAAGAGTCAGTTTGCTGTGGAGGGGAACCCATCTTCTGAAAAGAAAGCTGACTCAGGAAATAGAGCATCTGGCTTTGACTTCAGCTCTTATGAAGGCTCCCCAGCCCTGGGCAAAGCTGTAGATGCTGTCTCCTCACTTTGCCTGAGCTTTGTTAACGAGGAAGCAGAGGCTGACACCAGCCAAGGCTGGCACCTCCTCGGGCAGAGTGTAAGATTATGTTCTCTCGTCCAGTCTTGAAGCTTTCCTTGGAGGGGCGTGGACAGAACACCTCAGGCTTAGACCACTGCAAGGAAGCGGGTTGTTGGAGGCTGGAGGGAATCCCCTGAGAGGAGTCGGGAGGTTATGTGATTTTAGTCATGCTCTGAAAGCAGCAGTGTTGATTTTCTTGTTATTCAGTGTTTCCCCTTACACCCTCTTTGCTCCCTTCATGTGGAACTGCTCAGGGACATGAGGGATTTTGTCTCCTCTCTTTGCACCTCCTGTTCCCTCTTTCTAGGCTTCTCTCTTTCCCTGTAACCACCAAACGAACTCGTACGCATCCTTCAGGACTCAGCCGAAGTACCTCTTCCTCTGTGAAACCATCCCTAGCAATTAGGTCAGTGTATATGCCTTACACTATACCTTACACTATTCTGATATAGCATTTATCACACTATATGGCAGTGTTAACATGTCCATTTCTCCTATTAGGTTGTGAATTCCCTGAAGGTATCCCTAAATCTAGCACAGCACCCCTCATTCCCACCTGCATTCATTTCTTCATTCAACAAATATTTCTGAGCATCTAGTGATACTTGAGTATCTACTGCCAGGCCCTGTGTAGGTGCTAGAGATAAAGCAGTGAATAGGAAACACAAACCATATGATGGGAGACAGACAATAAACAAATATCAATTGTTTGTCAGGTGGTGATAAAATAAAGCTGGGTAACACATATAGAACATTAAGAGGAAGGACATTTTAGATGGTTGTCCATTCAGGCTGCTCTAACAAAATGCCATAGAGTAGGTGTCTTATAAAGAACAGAAATTTGTTTCTCACAGTCTGGAGGCTGGGATGTCCAAGGTCATGGTGCCAACAAAGTCAGTGTCTGGTGAGGGCTTCCAAATGGCTGTCTTTTCACTGTGACCTTACATGGTAGGAGGGACAGTGGAGCTTTCTGGGCCGCTTTTATATGGGCACTAATCTCATTCATGAGAGCCCCACCCTCATGACTTAATCACCTCCCAAAGGTCCCACCTTCTAGTACCATCACCTTGGGGGTTAGGGTCTCAACATGTGAATTTTGGGGGAACACAAACATTCAGCCTATAGCAGACTCCCTAAGGAAGTGACATGTGAGCACAGCTTGCAGGAAGAATGAGTCACTTCCAAGGAGACGAATGTGCAGCACTGTGAGGAGATCCAAAGGCTGTGCAGTTACTTGCTCACTGCAGAATATAAAATGACCATGAATTTTCCTTTTTTTTAAAAAAATTAAATATATCTTCTGAAAAACTATGGCCAAATAGCATTTATCAGGCCAAGTAGAATGATTTTTTTAATGATTTTCTGGATAAGAGTCAAGCAAAGAGAAATGTGACCTTTCCATCAAGAAATCTGTGTGCCTTTGTGTCATGAACCTCTGATGAAAAGCTTCTATGTCTACATGCTGGGCAGGTCCTCATGTTTATTTAGGGTCCACACAATTACTCTAGGGAGTTGTCTCTAGGTCTAAATGAAAACCAGGCAAACTCAGTATTTCTAAATGCTTACAGCTTAGGGCAATGCTCTTTTTTTTGTTTTTAAATATATAGCCATAGGAAAAAGCTAAAGGGTAGCATTACTCAAGAATGTACCCTGTACTGGCACTTGAAAAGATGCGCAGCATTGCTAATTACTAGAGAAATGCAAATCAAAACTACAATGAGATACCACCTCACACTGGTCAGAATGGCCATCATCAACAAGTCTACAAATAACAAATGCTGGAGATGGTGTGGAGAAAAAGGGAACCCTCCTACACTGTTGGTGGGAGTGTAAACTGGTGCAGCCACTGTGGAAAACAGTATGGAGGTTCCTCAAAAAACTAAAAATAGAGTTGCCATATGATCTAGCAATCCCACTCCTGGGCATATATCTGGACAAAACTCAAATTCAAAAAGATACATGCACCCCTATGTTCATAGCAGCACTATTCACAATAGCCGAGACATGGAAGCAACCTAAGGGTCCAGATGAATGGATAAAGAAGATGTGGTGCATATGTACAAAGGAATACTACTCAGCCATAAAAAAGAATGAAATAATGCCATTTGCAGCAACGTGGATGCAACTAGAGATTCTCATACTAAGTGAAGTAAGTCAGACAGAGAAAGACAAGTACCATATGATATCACTTATATGTGGAATCTAAAATATGACACAAATGAACCTATCTATGAAGCAGAAACATTCACAGACATAGAGAACAGACCTGTGGTTGCCAAGGGCGTGGGGGGTGGGAGGATGAGGTGGGAGTTTGGGGTTAGCAGATGCAAACTATTATATATAGAATGGATAGATAATAAGGTCCTACTTCTATAGCACAAGGAACTATATTCAATATCCTGGGATAAACCGTAGTGGAAAAGAATATGAAAAAGAATGTATAACTGAATCACTTTGCTGTACAGCAGAAATTAACACATGTTATAAATCAACTATACTCCAATAAAATAAATTGAAAAAAAGAATGTACCCTGTATCAAAATTCCATTCATTGTTCTTCATTTTCATGCCACACCTTTCTTTGTGTTAATGGATTGTAGGCATGGCACCATTTTGAGAACTTCACCTAACGAATGAAATGGGTCATTCCACTTCAGACTAAAGTTTATTAAAATAATTTTTTCTGTATAGAGGCAACTGTTAGAATACAATCAATTTTGTCTGCATATAGATAGTGGTTTCCCTGAGCTGACAATATACAGTAAGATTTATTTTAAAATTTTCTTAAGTTCCAAACTTTCTAATTAGAGTTACAGAGATGAAATTGTATTATAATTGTTACCATTTTGTTTTCATTTCTACACGGAGGATCTATAAATGATACATCTCTTGAGGTGTCAGTACGTGAAATAATAAGGAATAAGAGGCTTGGGTTAATATAAAAATGTGAAATTTAAAAATTTGTGACATCTTAAAAACTTTTGGCATTGTATCTAAATTTCTTCATTTAAACACTTACAGGTTACAGGTTTCTCACTGGTAAAACTAAACATTTTAATTGAGTTCCGTATTCACCCTCTATCAGATGGCTAAAGAATGGCATGATTAATTATGTTCCATAATTTTACTATTAAATTAGCTAGAACAGTTAATGTATTGATAATAATTCCACCTTTAGGGTATCCAAAAGTAATTTTAAAAATTATATTTTCAGTTTATGCTATGTTCAGTCAGTTATAAAAATATTTTCAGCTGAAAATACTGAAATTTGGTCATGAAATTGTGTTACTTGTTGGTATCTTTGGAAACAAGAACCAGAAACCTTGGGTCAGTTGATCTGTCAGAGCTGATCTTGCTGTGAGCAGCTGTCATCCTGTGAGCTGCTAACTCAGTAGAATCAATAAGATTTGGATGTGACCCATGGAGCTCTGTGAGGGATGAAATTACTTTGGACTTTTCCCTGTTGGTGGGGAAGTGAGATCATACATTTCCCAGTCACCCTCTTTGTTTCGTCTTAGACATGTTTACTTTAAGAGAGAAATTCAGCTTGACCCTGAACTTTACCCTTAGCTAGAGGCTGCTTCTAGGCTACAAGTTTAACTCATTTCTTTTAGAGGCCTACTCACATACCTATGAACAGGAATAAGCTAGTTGTCCATATTTTTCACTTCTTTTTTTTGGTATAAGTAGAACTAGCAGGACTCAGAGGCTAGTGTCTCTTGACAATGAGACCAATGAGACTAACAGACCTGAACACGTGGAGGAATTACAGAGACCTGAGTGAAGTCCTGGGGAGTGGGGTTGTATGTGTGAGTGTGAGAGGTATTGTGTAAAATGATCAAAGCCCAACCTGATACTGGAGATGTTAACTGGTATGCATAATATTTAGGATATGGTCATTTATGTTGACAAATATATGTAGTTTTTTCAAATTTTTTGATTTTTTTCTCTTTTTAATTTCTTTTTTTAAATTATTTTTTATTTTATATTGGAGTCTAGTTGATTTACAATGTTGTGTGAATTTCAGGTGTACTGCAAAGTGATTCAGTTATACACGTACATATATCTATTCTTTTTCAGATTCCTTTCCCACATAGGTTATTACAGAGTATTGAGTATTACTTTTTTTTTTTTTTGCGGTACGTGGGCCTCTCACTGTTGTGGCCTCTCCCGTTGCGGAGCACAGGTTCCGGACGCGCAGGCTCAGCGGCCATGGCTCATGGGCCCAGCCACTCTGCGGCATATGGGATCTTTCTGGACCGGGGCACGAACCCGTGTCCCCTGCATCGGCAGGCGGACTCTCAACCACTGCGCCACCAGGGAAGCCCTGAGTATTACTCTTTCTGATTGCAGTATAGTTGATATACAGCACGTAACTGTTTTAGTAATAAACATTTTTTAGGCATTTGATGAAGTATGGAAAACAGTAAGCCATTTAACATCACAAGTTCAATCTAAGCCCTGCACTCCTTTTTCTGACCCCATCCCGTCTCCCCCTCCAGAGGTAACAAGTGGTGTTCCTCACTCCCAGGCATGTTTACATAGTTTATCAAAAATAATATGATAATATAAAAATTGTGTGGTGTGTGTGTATGTGTATCAGTTAGGATAACTCATGGAGTGTAGCCATAAAGCAACTTTGTTTTTGTCCCTTTACATTTATTTGCTGGGTATAGTTCTTCCCTGTCCATGGATGAAAACCGAGGAAGGTCCATGATTGCTCTTGTCAGTGTTTGTTGGAAAATAGAATCCCATGATCACTGTCCCAATTCAGTAATTAAAATGTTTTGTTATCATCAGAACGCCCCTGGAGAAGCGTGCCATACTGGGGCTTCGCATGGGCCTCCCATGGCCGCCTGGGCACTCAGCCGTGGCCGTGGACAGATCGGCGGTGGAGAAGTCCACGTGGTTGAGCCACATGCTCCTCCCACCCCTCTGCAAGGACCATTTCAGGCGGCCCCACAGAGCAAGCACCAGGGAGGTGGGAAGAAGCTGGCAAACAGAGAAGGGTTTTCCACTTCCGCAGTGAGAAAGAACCTTTGCGGAGGATGCTCTCCAATGGGCACTCATGTGGCGTGGATGTCCTCACACTCTGAACCTGCTCCGAGAGGTCCTCACCAGGTTCCTCTGCTCCTCCGGGGCTGCGGGCTGACCCGCTGGCCACGCCCTGGATCAGTGCGCACACTCAGATCAGGCCCTGCGCATCCCTCCCACCGGCCGAAACTCCAGGAAGCTTGGACCAGGGAGCCGGGTTGAAGCTGTGCACAGGTCAGTTTTCCAGAATGTAGCGAAGACACCGAAGGAGAAAGGATCCGAGGGGCAAAGAGACTGTCCCGCCCACCGCACGTGAGCCTGCGTCCAGCTCTGCATTCTGTCCCATCTAATGCGAGTCTATTCTTGCTCCAAAGCCACGCATATCAGCTCTAGGACTCGGCATGCCTTGCTAGTTGCAGGGCATGTCCCTTCACTTTCCCTAGAATCAGCATGTCAAGTTCCATTAAGACAAAAACCAAAAAACCCTTATTGACACTTTGTCAGGCCAGTAAGTTCTTCAGTTCCTAGTCAGCTTGTCTGTTAAGTGAACTGACTAGATTAAGTTTTACCCTGTGAGCCTTTTAAATGTCCCCAGTTTCAGAGGCATTTTTATTTTCTGCCTCTGCAGCTGCGTTTTATTGACACCACACATTTCCTTGATAAATAAAAGAATTGTATTCACTTCAAAATCCACGTAGAACTTGGGAGCAGAAAACAATGCACACAAGCAACTTTTTCTTTTCCTCAGAATTTTCTCAGTTTCTATCAGGGATCTGATTATTTTTAATGTATAGCTCTGGCTGGCAGGGGTTGGTAAAGTTTCTATCGTCAATATGATTGCTGTTGATAATTCTGGTTATTTAAAAAGATGATTTTTCCTGTCCTCAAGTAGCCCCTCCGTATCATGAGATATGAAGTGAGGATTTTTCTCTGCAGTATTAAAAATGCCCCAAACATCCTGTTAGGCCTTTCCTGTTTAACTGAAGCACTCCTCATTTTAAAATTACACAGTAACTTCTACAATAATGTTGCTTTTTCATAATCCTTCAAATATCTAAGAAATTAGGAATTGGACTAAATAAAACATTTGTAAATTGTATGAGATGCACAAAGATGTGCAAGAGTTGTGCACACCAATCCTTTAATTGGAAAGAAAAGGCCACAATACACCTAGGTTTCTGAGCCCTTGTGTATCACAGAATCTGAACTCCTACAGTTATGCTGTTTGGCATTTATTTGGTTGTTCAAAGAAGACTAATTGCTAAAACATTGTGAATACAAGTTATGATGTTCATTTCCTGGCAATAAAGTGGTCTGTGAAAACATGAAGTAACAGAACAGAAACATTAAGAACAATAGATCTGGACTTCCCTGGTGGCACAGTGGTTAAGAATCCGCCTGCCAGTGCAGGGGACTTGGGTTCGAGCCCTGATCCGGGAAGATCCCACATGCTGTGGAGCAGCTAAGCCCGTGCGCCACGACTGAGCCTGTGCTCTACAGCTCGTGAGCCACAACTACTGAGCCCACGTGCCTAGAGCCCATGCTCCACACAGGGGAGTCCACTGCAATGAGAAGCCTGTGCATCACAAGGAAGAGTAGCCCCCGCTCACCACAACTAGAGAAAGCCCGCGCACAGCAACGAAGACCCAACACAGCCAAAAAAATAAATTAAATAAAAATAAAAATTAAAAAAAAGAACAACAGATTTAGCAGCCAATGGACTGATTTTTAGCTGCCATCCCTGCCCCAACTGCCTTTTAAAAAAAAACTCTTTGTATGAGAAACAAAAAGAAATTCTTCAAAGTGATTTATTAATCTTAAGATTAAAGATTTCACTATCAAGGTAAAAAGTGATAGCACAAAGTTAAATAAATTCTTAACAAGGTCCATAAATACTTATTACTCAGATACTATTTAAAAAATCTGAAAATTCTGCTGGCATCAATTTGTTTTAACTTGACAATGATACTTAACTGAAGATCTTTGGTTTTGTCCAATTTATAAAATTATTTCTTTTTGCAAGTTGGAGGCTTAAAAAACTTTAAAGTAGGCATTAAGTTCCTAGTTTCCTAGTTTGAGGCAGAATTTCTCAGAACTTCACATCTGCACCATTTAAGGTTTATGGGAAGAACTTAGGATACAATACAGAAGGGCCATGACCTTTATTTGATCACTAATTCTGTTTACTCATTTTGGAGCAAAATGTACCACTGTCATATCCTAGAACTTGGGTGATCTAGAACCTACGTTTTGGCATTCACCATTCATGGCAAATACGATGTTAATCAGACATTTGCTATCCTCTACACATTTCCATGTTTCCAGTACTGCAGAGTACTACTATATAACCATTTACTTCAGCTCTTGTGGGAGGAATAAAATCCTTCACATTTTACACATCTGCAGATTAAAGTTGGTCATTGTGTAATGGTTATATTTATTGATGTTTATCCTCCAGCCAGGCACAAACGATGAGGAACACTTTGACCTATTTCAATTAGTATTTATACCGTTGAGTGGCGATATTTGCGAGCCTGTTTGATTCATTCTAGCTGCTAAATGAGTGACAAGCACATCCTTCATACAGTCTCTTGTAACTTTGTACAGAGAAGTCTAGTTAGTAAGGTCTTACATGAATACAAAGTGTCATTCACGCTTTATGAGGTCCTAGAAAACTTTGATAAGTGGAAACTTTCTCAAAGTGAACGTTTATCAGAAGGTTCAAGAAGTTTAAAGAATTCAGGAGAAAAATACTTTAAAATGTTTTCTAGTTTTAACCAGAGCTAGATTTAACTTAACACACTGGCAAGGCCAATGACATACAGAATAACAAAAGGACAAAGTATGCGTAGGAGGCTTATTCGTTTTTTTCATTACTTATCTACTTCAGCAGTTTTGAATGCAATTCCTTTCCTTTCCCTGGGAATTCCTGATCCAGAGGAAGAAGGTCACTGAAATCCTCAAGAATAGTTACCTCTAGGCAAGTCCACTCTAATGGACTTTAAGCCACAGATACTGCCTCTTAGAACAAGACTTTATAAGGGGAGTTTACCAGCCACTATCTTATCAAGCCAGACAAACATCTTACTAATGAAGATGTAGTAAAGTAACTCTGTTAATGACCTGTCAACTTATATCTCGTGCATTTACACACTTTATAAATAGCTGAGTGCCAAGTGTATGTAGCACTGTGCGGGATGCTGGGAGTTGGGGATGGATGCAGGGAGAAAGAGGAATCACCCCTGCTCTCAGGGCATTCGACGGGCTAGGTGGGGCGGCAAGGGGGAGGGGAGGGAAGTTTGGAAATCAAAGGTGGCATGAATACCCTGACTTCCTTTATGAGACTGAAACAAACAAAACAAGGAACAAAGCCTGTCACTCTTGAGAAGCAATGACGCGGATCCAGGAACTAGGGCCAAGTGGAATATG
This sequence comes from Lagenorhynchus albirostris, assembly GCF_949774975.1. NCBI lineage: Eukaryota > Metazoa > Chordata > Mammalia > Artiodactyla > Delphinidae > Lagenorhynchus > Lagenorhynchus albirostris. The sequence continues at coordinate 3,031,941 of NC_083115.1, forward strand.
GAAGGAATTTAAGTCGGAATATAGTCTCTATTTTATAAGCAGTTACTCTGCAAAGGCATTTCATTTAAAAAAAACTGGAGTCATCAGATGATCCAAGATTGTCACAGCACTGGGATACTTTTTTCCTAATGAGACATTCCAATCTCTTATTTCTGTAACTGAATACATTTTGACCATTAGGAGCTATTTCTTGGTTTTTACCTGTTTAGCTAACATGTCTGCGCTTGAGATAAAGCATGTAAAAAATTGCGAACTGTGACAAACTGTATGTCAGACGTTTGTTTAAAAATACTAAGCTACACTGAACCAGGAATTCTTGTAGTATTGTCTATCTGCCAAATTTAATACCATATCATTTATCACTTTACCAAATCACACCAAATATGACACAGAGACAATTTGTTTAAGAAAAGTTTTACTAATGTGTTAATATTTCAGCAAAGTTATTGCAATGGGTTTAAAAGGCAGACAGACACACTATTATAGGCTATAAAGTAACAAGTTTCATACAATTAAAATATTACATAGACCTATGGGATTTACTGAATAACTAACAGACCCATAAAAGAAATTAAATCTGAAAGGTTAAATCCAGTATTAGCACCTACAATATCTCTGAAAGTAAAACTTTTAACCGTTTCATTCTCTCCTAGTATATGTCCTAACTTTCTCCCAAATACAGTGCTCTCAAACCCCAAAGATGAAGGGCACAGGAAGTCCCAATACTAAGAACACACAGCCAAAAAGAACTAGAAACAGTGACACAGACTTGAGAGTTTTAGTTGGAAATCACTTAACTTACTGAACTTGAACCAATCATAATATTTCTGTGCACTGAATACTGTATATGAGGAAAGTCTAGGAATCATAAGGTTTGCCAGTAGGGATAGTTAAAAATTAGCAATATATAGTATTATTCCTATCAAATTTTTTTCTCTTAAGTTATATTTATAACAAAACTATAATTAAAATATTTATTAACACTTGCTCATTCAGGGACACAGCAGGGACATTTGTGTTTGATGGTTTAGCATCCACTTTATTGTGCTTACTTATTTTTATAAGGAACAAGCAACACATACCACATCTTCCCAATGTTCAAGGTAATGCAGTAATAACAGAATTCTCAAAAAAAAAAAAAAAAACCAAAAAACAAAAACCTGGAAATTGCATTAAATACTGCTTTAATCAGGAACTGCTATAATAAAACAAGTAACATTATACATTATTTTTCCAATGAGCTTCAGTTTGAGAAACTGAACAGCAGAACTTGATCTTTAAGCTTTGAGTCATGGCAAAACTGGTAATTCTCTGAAATCTGGGAGATGCAATAGCAAAACCAGACGCAGCCCACCCTTCACCAAAATCCTGGTGAGAAGCGTTTTATGAATTTGGGGGAGTAAGACTGAGCACTGGCTAGTTCACAACTTGCTGAGGCCCAAGGAATGACGAGAGCCACTGGCACTGCTGGCAGGTAAGAAATAAACTGTGTTGGGCTGACCAACTGCATATTTTATTAATGGCTTTGAATAAAAAAAGTGAAATGCTTCATTGCGTTTTCTCAAAAACTAATCAAAAAATTACAGAGTCCTACACAATTTGGAGACACAAAGTGGATGCTGAGCGACTAGAGGTCACTCCAGGTGTGGAATTTTACAAAGTCAGTCCTTGGAGTGAATGGCACCGTGGCTCTGGCAGCAGATACGAAGGAATGATGCTCTGGAGAGGAGGTGGGGGACACTCTGCGGTCGGCCGGTGGACAGATGAGGGTCCCAGCTGGAGGTGGGCCTAGAGTTAGAGGGGAGAAGAAAAGGTTTTAGAAAGGGATGCTAACTAACCTCCAAACATCGACTGATGGGAGCTCCTACACTCTATGAAGCCAGTGCTAGCTAATAAAATCCCTGGTTCTGTACTACCTGCCGGAGTGAGTACACAGCTCGACGGTCTAGAGATCCAAGGCTGTGTATTTCCATCTCTGACCAATCCTGTCAGGACAGGTAGCACAGCACGGGGCAGGTGGCCAATCCGGGGCCTGGCTACCTCCATGACTGCCTGCCCATTTTTGGCCTTGCACAAGTAACTTAGGTTCTCTGTGCTTGAGTTTCCTCATCTGAAAAACAGGGATAACATTATCTACCTCACCGGGATGTTGTGATAATTAAAATGAAGCAGTTAGAAAAGTACAGGCACATATGAAGTGCCAACAAATGGTTATTTTTATTATCACTTATTTATTGTGACAGAATAATGACATATTCTGTTTTTTGAGTAAAGAAGACAATCTTAATCCAAAGAGAGAAAACACCATCAGTCTGTATTTTTTTTTTGCTTTGCGGTACGCGGGGCTCTCACTGCTGTGGCCTCTCCCGTTGCGGAGCACAGGCTCCGGATGCGCAGGCCCAGAGGCCATGACTCATGGGCCTAGCCGGTCCGCGGCATGTGGGATCTTCCCGGACCGGGGCACGAACCCGTGTCCCCTGCATCGGCAGGCGGACTCTCAACCATTGCGCCACCAGGGAAGCCCACCAACAGTCTATTTAAAGGCCACCTCCAGGATTTGTGTACTCTTCTGTTAAATCATTAATTTAATTCCCATATAATACTTCAACCTGCAGACACCATGTAGACTTAAGAAAAATTATAGAACTGAATTCATTATTCTTATAGTTTTCCCCCTCCTCCAAGACCTCAGCCCACACAGGATCCTGGGTCTGAGGAACACATAACTCGGAAAACTAAACTGCACTGAACAAAAATATCTGCATTCACGAAATTACCACAAGTTCCTACTGTAAATCTCATTTCAAAATTTCACTGTTGTTGAATGTTGATAGATTGGTCTCTGGTGTGTAAATGCTCCAAACCCCGCACCACCTCAGAAAACCAGTGTATTGAGCAATAATAGCTGCAAAGTGAGCCATGATGACAAATGGATTGGGCCGAGTCAGTGCAGCTACAACTGATCAAACAAACTTATCCCAACGGCACGTCACAAATACCACATGTAGGGCTCCTGGTTGCTCGTTTGAGAATTACCAGTTTGGAAACTGCATGTGAGAAAGTGCATGAATAGGTAACACTAAGTGTTCCAAAACAAAGCCTCAGTAAAGAATAAAAAGCCGAGCAGAGGGCACCATTACTTAGGTCTGTGGCTTGTAAGAATCTGTGTGACACATTCCCTAGAGCTAAAAGAAGGCAGCTTTGTAGGATTCAACAAATGGCACAGGAGCAGACAAAATGTATTTTTAAAAGGTAGTGAAAAAGAAAAGAAGGGGATAAATACTTAGAATAATCTGATCAACTCTTTCCTTTGTCCACGTCTCTGCTGCTGCATGTACTTACAGGAAGTACGGTGTAAAAAATAGGGGTTTTATGGTCCATCAGATTTGGGTTCATATCTCAATACCCATTAGCTGTGTGACTTGGAGAACATCATTTAATATATTTGTACCTTGGTTTGCTTATCTGTAAAGTGGGGGAAATCCTCTGCAGAATCTTGTGAGAATTGGAAAACACCGTTTGAATAATAGCGGGCACATAGCAGGTACCCTCAAAACGGTAGCTACTATTATGACTGTTGCCCTGGGAAGGAACTGGTCTGCTCTGGTACAATCTGTTTCTGTGCGGCCTGTGAATTAGTGATGGATGCCTGCAGACAAAGTCAATCAGGCAAGCACAGCAGCAGAACACATGACTGACTTGGCAGCAACAGTGAAGTACAATGTTTTTGTCACTTGGAAGGCTGGGCTAAGGTGCTGTGGCTTCCACGTGATTCTCCCCATAGATTCCCATCAGTATTCACCCATTTGTTTCTCACTTGTTCAAGGTCATTATATGGATATATAAGAACATAAACATTATAAAAAGAATGAAAATTTATGGTTCTACCCACTAGAGGTAAGTGTTCTTCTAAAGGGCTATAAAGCCACTTAAATAAATGAAATATTTAGAATCTCCCTACCCCACTCTGAAACGTTTCTTTGGTTATTAAAGCCATTTGTCATTTAGGCAGGGAAATCTCTGAACTGATTCTTATATGCAAGATCCATCTATTAAAATGTCTAGGATAGTTTTAAAATATTAAAATAAGATGCCTCCCCCGCAAAAAAACCTCTCAAAACCCCCAAAGTAACAACTAAACCAGTCTGAAAACAATACAGGGGGAAGAAAAAAAATCAGGATTAAATTCTCTATCACTTGGGTTATAGAATTTGGTTTAAGTACACATTTTAAACATCAAGCCAGTACAGAGAATGAGCCACTACTTACAATGCAGGGAAGAAAATTCATGCATCCTACAAAATTGCAAAAATTGCACATAAATCATATCATTTCATATTTACCTTTAATCCTATGGTTTATCTTCCACTGCTCATGCCTCTGTCTTCATAAATAGTAATTTCAATCTAAACAGCATGGCTGTTAAGAAAACACACTAAAGAACAGAACATAGAAAAAGGGACCGCGGCAAGATGATAGGTATGATCTGTGCAGACTTGTCTTTATTTATTTTAAATTATTACTTAATTTAAATTCTTATTTAAATAATTAAATTCTTATTTAAATAATTAAATTCTTATTTAAATAATTAAAAATTATTTGCTCTACTTATTTTGAATTATTAAAGTTTTCTCCTGCTTGAGTTAAACACGATGTTTTCTACACCTTGCTAAAAATTTAAGAACTGTAATTGCTTGTAGTATACCACATGTAGCTCCTCCCCAAACACTGATTATTCGTTTTTTGAAAAAAAAAAAATCTGAAAAAGGATGCTTTATCGTAGAACTAAGGGGGGGCTCTTAACTGAGCATCCATGGAGGTAATGAAGTCAGGGGTTCAGAATGCCCTGAATTATATGCAAACTTTTTCTTGGGAGACGGCTCACAACGTCTAAAAGTTTAAGAACCATTGCTGCTGAGTATAATAAAACTGTTGAAATTATTATCAGCCGGAAGGCCTGGGGTTATCTGACCTAGGTTTTAAAAAAAATTTATTTTACCCAGTTATTTATTTTACTCCCATTATCAAGCTAAATTGGTTTTTTTGCAATCTTATTTATGAAATTCACTTTGTGATTTTCAAAGCTTGCTGCCTCTAAAAATACGCGCAGTATGTCAAAGGTAATGAAATGATACATCTGGCAGCTGCGGCTGATTTCAATGAGCCAGATGAACCCACGGATCTGTGATTCATCTGGACAACCTTGCTGCACGTTAGGAGTTCATGCATTTCAAAGGGGCTTTGGGTCCAGCCTCTGCAGCTGAAATGCATGACTCACACCACTCCCATTATTACTACAAGATGCCACAGAGCCACCAAGATGACGGCAACCCGAGCACTGCACAATGCACAGAGACCAGCACGATACAGAGGAAGGAGAGGCGTGCGTCAAGGGAGAGTGCTGGAGCTGGGGGGCTCGTGGCGGGTGTGCCTCCTCACAGAAGAGTCCTAGGGCAAGTACGGCAGAAGGGAGTTTAAATTCTCTCCGGCCGCTGCTCGACAGGACCAATCAAAAGGTTCTGTTTACAGATATTGAGACCTTGTGATCTAGGCTGAAAAGATACAACTCGAAGTCCTCTCTCGATGGGATCTGTCAGGAGGAGGCCTTGGGGAGCATAGATCTTCTCATTCTGCTCTTGAATGTATTTGGAGACTTTCTTCAGAACCTGACAAAAAGAAACACTCAGCTTTTTATAAATGTCATCAGATTTCCCTGTGAAGCATCCTAACAAATTAGGATGTTAAAATTTAGGACCTCAAAATATTCAGGCAGTGGAATTAGTTTTCAAAGCAAGAATGGGTGTTCACGTGGAGGGACGGCCCTGACTAGGTGGCTAAGGCCACGGGGCTCCCGACACCGCCTCCCCCCAGTCCCGAGCACCGTCCACACAGTTCAAGTGCCACAGCAGATGTGCCTCACGGTGGCACGAGAGCCACGCTCTCCCCTCCCAGTCACCTTCATCCTGGTTGCGGAGAAATACAAGGTGACTATATACACGAGGGTTAGCATGCTTTCCCCTTCCCTACTCATGAAGTGCACATCATGTGACCTCTTCTGATATCAAGGGCAGCTCTTGGCCTTCTCCTTAATACTTAAGAACTGCTTCTCGGGACTTCCCTAGTGGTCCAGTGGTTAGGACTCGGGGCTTTCACTGCTGAGGGCCCAGCCTCAACGCCCGGTTGGGGAGCTAAAATCCCGCAAGCTGCGCGGCGCAACAAAAAAAAAACAACAAAAAGAGAGAGAGAAAAAAGAAAAAACAAAGCACTTCTCTCCTTTGTACATTTTCATCAATTTTAAGTAATGATACAAGGTAGGCCTACAACAAAGGAGCCCAGTGAGTTTTAAACTGAAAAGTTTATTCCCTTCATCAAGCATGCACGTGCTGGCTGACATGGTTCTGATGACAAGTGTCTTATATCATTTCCAGGCTTGCATGGAGCGTTGCTCTGTAGTTCGCTCTTGTGTCCTAGGTGGGAACCTCGCTAAACCTTATAAGTTTAGTATTAAGCTTGTAAAAGTCAAAGCAAATGTAGACAAAAGCCAGACAGGATACAAAGGAACTTGTGGAAATTGCCAAATCTCCAGCTTTAATAAGGGCAATTCTGAAACAGATAACCTAGAAGAAAATAAATTTTAATAGCTATATACAAAATCAAAGAGTTACATGTTTTATTTCAGATTCAAAGTCATTATAATCCTTTTCTGGCTCTAATCTTCAAAGAGGCTTTGATCCAATTCTTTAATTACTATATGCTTTCTTAAATTCACACTACCAGAATATGATAAAATCACAGATAAATGTGATCACAACATAAAGGGAAAAGAACTGTATGAAAATGAAGTTGGAAATTAAGAAATGATTTATGTGTGGGTCTATAATGTACCAGGCTAAACTAACAAATTAGGATGTTAAAATTTAGGTGCTTTGGTATAAGTTGATTTAGAATTTAAAACTCTATGTGGTTTGTATAATGAATTTTCTCATTAAAGGAAGATAAATAGTTTATTCAGGTTACATCTTTGGGGAATAATACAATCTAACATTTTACGCTTTTTTAAAAAGAGCATGATATTATTAAAAGAGCAATCTGCAGGGTTATGAGCAATTTAAGAATACTATTTCTAAAGAAAAGAGCTTTTCACCAAATTATCTTTAGTACATATGTCATTCTCCTATTCTCAACTCTCAAAGAATGTGAGCGGTGCTTGGTCTTTATGGGCGCTGTCTTTCTATCAGCGTTTGTTAATCATGCTGAAATGACATGGGGAAGGAAGTAGCCCATGAAGGTGCCCAACTCAGGACCCTCCATCCTCTCTCCAATTTCCTTCTCAGCTCACTGCCAGAGCTAGAAACTGGAGAGCCAGTCTCCCCTCACCCCAGTCCATTTATACTCGGGGAGACACTCAGAAAAATGCCTGCATGGCTGGTTTCAAAGAAAGAATTCCTTCAGAACAGCTTTCCTCCCTGTCTCCGTGGGTACAGGTTACTAGCAAAGAAACAGCATTCCTTTATGCGATTCATGCAGAACTTTGTCATGCAAGGTTTTTATTTAAACTTTAATAACATTCATGGGCACTTGGGTATCAGTTCAGAAAGAAAACAATTAGTTTTCTTTTTGTGTAAGTTCCAAATCCTCTTACGGTATTATGGTGAAGCCAGCTTTGTCCTAACCAAGATGCTTTTAAACTCTTAGTGTCATTAGCAATAGGAAAGCATTAATATGAGTCAACTCATACCTCATCCCAGACAGGACAAAGCACCGTTCTCACCCCCAAGAAACCTTATGTTGACATATTACTCATACTTTATTATTTTTGGTAAATCAATGTTAAAACAAACTATGATATTGAACAAAATTATCTGTTATCTTCACTCAATAAAACCTCAATTTATATAATATTTACCAAGCTAAACACTCAAACCTCAGGAAAGACTATTATCCTCCTTGAGAATATTAAACCGGAGAAAGCCTACCAGACCCTCAAGGAAAGATATCCTAAGTGAGGCTGCATGAGAGCACCAGGATTTTAGTATTTTCAGAAAGATCTAAGCTCCTCTGATTGTGCTCCTTTCAGATCACAGCCCACGGGCAGGAGGGATGTCTTCTGGTTGATGAACACAGCAGACAGCTCCTGAGAGGAGAACCTTCTACAAGCCCATTTGTTCCCTGATTATAATGGGCAGCAACAGAGAGGAATAACACTGAAGCCTTTATCTTCATTTTAAATCAATAAATAGCACATTATAGGAAAAAAAATGCATGATTGTTCTAGTGGGTTTTAAAAGGCCTATTTACAATTTTCAAAAGTTTAACCCACGTGACTAGTGTAAGCACAATTATATTTGGCTTACTGTTTGTAGACTAGAAGTTTTAGTGTTTAAAACAATAAAGACTACTAAATGACTCAATCCTGTCCTTTCATAAAGTAGAAAATAATAGCACAGAAATTCCTGAGGGACAAACTGGAGAGTGGGAGTGGTTGGGTATCAAAAATACAAATACACATTTAAAATGTTTTTTAAAAGTACAGGTATATTATATCTTAATTATGACCATTCCAGTTATTTACTTTGCATGATCTAGTTATTCATGTCCAGTTTCTAAAATAAAATCATGTATTTATAAAAAGTGACCATGCCTTAAATTTTGGTTTCTTGACTAATTTTACTTGGTTTTTACTTGCGTTTATTAATACTCACTCTGTAAAAAGAAAGAGACCTTAACTAGACTTATAAAGTAGTACCTTGTATGTTACCTATGAACTCAAGTCCATTACATTTCTGACACTGAGAACTTCCTTCCAAGATTAATAATCAAAAAGATTTTAACTAAGGGTTGCCAAATGTTTTAGTAGATAAATAAACTAGCAGCTGCTAAAAAAGATTACTTATACACTTGAAATAAAAAAACTGTACATGTAAGTTCACAAATATCTGATTAAAACATATATATATATACACGAACTTAATTTTTAAATCTATCTTAAGAAAACTTTATTAAGCATCTATCACATATAAAGCAATTTATTAATTCTAAGACCCATTTTATTTATTTTTTTTTAGATTTAGCTTTTTCTAAAATTGAAGTATAGCTGATTTACAATGTTGTGTTAATTACTGCTGTACAGCAAATTGATTCAGTTACACATGTATATACATTCTTTTTCATATTCTTTTCCACTATGGTTTATCACAGGATATTGAGTATAGTTCCCTGTGCTGTACAGTAGGACCTTGTTGTTTATCCATTCTCTATGTAATAGTTTGCATCTGCTAATCCCAGCCTCCCACTCCATCCCTCCCCCAGCCCCCTCCCCCTTGGCAACCACCAGTCTAAGACCCATTTTATGGTTGAGAGAACTCAGACTTGGAGAGATTAACTTGCCCATGATCTCATCATTAGGAAATGACTTGGCTGGCACCCAATTACCAATTTCTTTTTATAACTGAGGTCAGAAGCAGGTATCTGTATCTATTTTAGCAACTGCACACAAATAAATAAAAGTTAATTAAAATCTCATCAACAAATTTAAAAGCTAGAGTGAAATGAGAATTCAAGCACCTAATACTCCACTAAGCATGAATAAAATGCTCTGGAGGATCTACTTCCACCTTAGACTGACAATATTACCCATGTCTTTAATGGCCACCCGGGATGACTTTTACCCACCGTGGTCAGTGGCTCCTCAGGGTGTCCAGGCTCCACCACCAGCGCGTCCCCTGAATTTGTTCACCTCCTTCCATCCCTGCTGCTCTGCTCTCCATCCAAGCTATCACCCTCTCTTGCCTGGACTTCAACGGAGCGTCTTACTTCCACTTTTATTCCTTTTCCCCCCAGAGCCAAGGAATCTCTTTAAAATGAAAATCTAGTCCTATTATTACTCCTGCTTAAAACCTTTGAGTGGTTCCTCCCTGCAGAGAAATAAAATCTAAGCCTCTTTCCATGGAGCACACACTCCCGGAGGATGCAGGTCCCCTCACCTCTCGAGTCGCCTCCGCCCTCCTCTCCCCACGCCCTGCTCCACACGGGGGACGCCAGATGCTCTGCATACACTCATCCCTCCGCCTGAAGGGCCCTGGGCTTCCCATCCTTCACGCGGCAGCTTAATGTTACCATCTCAGAGGCCCTTTCTGACCACACGATCTAGATTAGGTCTTTCCTGTATTTTCTATCCTAGGGAAGTTCGTTTTTTTCAAGGCATTTATCACGACTTACAATTCTGTGGGTTTTGTTTCCTTTTTATCAGTTTTTACCACTGAGTTATAAACTCCATGATGTCAGCAACCATAGCACATGGTAGGTGTTCAATAAATATTTATCGAATGAATGAATCCCCTGTCCCTTCACTCACCAAATGTATTATTACAGAGAAGCTGGTAAGACAGACAGACTGAAAGCTGATACTGATCCTCTGTAACTCCTGATGTGGCATATTCAGCAGGAATGAGAGTGTGCGACATGGAGAGGGATATAAACTACTCTTCTTCAGTGCTCCCTTTTAGTAACACCAGGAGAATTCGTGTCAGGATGCTAAGGAAGAATGCAGCATCATTGTCAGCCGACAGCTCAAAATATTTTAGCTGCAACTGTATCTGCTCTCCACCACATGGAGTGCAAGACAGTCACAGGGGAACTTCTATCAGGTGGGTATAATATAGATCTCCTTACAGCCTTTCGTTTTCTAATCATGGTCAGAATTTAATTATCTATTTGGGGTTTACTGTGATTAACGTAAATTCATTCACTTAACACACAGTAGATGAGTGCCTCATCTACCCAAGGTATGGTGCTAGGCCTGAAGAGGGATACACTGTCCTTGACCTCAAGAAAAAGACATACTTGAAGGGCAAGTAAGACAAGAATATAAACGGCTACGTTCCTAAGTAGAGAGTGCCAAGTGCCAGAAAATAGATACAAGTAAAGCATTGTGGGGATACAGAGGAGAGAACGAATTCCGATTACAGGGGTAGATAAAAAGTTAGCTGAGGGCTTCCCTGGTGGTGCAGTGGTTGACAGTCCACCTGCCGATGCAGGGGACACAGGTTCGTGCCCTGGTCCAGAAGGATCCCACATGCTGCGGAGCGGCTGGGCCTGTGAGCCATGGCCTCGGAGCCTGCGCGTCCGGAGCCTGTGCTCCGCAATGGGAGAGGCCACAACAGTGAGAGGCCCGCGTACCGCAAAAAAAAAAAAAAAAAAAAGTTAGCTGAAAGTGGGACTGAGGGACTGGTGAGATTCGGACACGGGAAGAACGGCACTTCAGGTGGAGGAAAACCTCGGAGTTTTTGCGTGGTTGGCTGGAAGACAAAGTGAGGAAGGGGCGCAGGACAGAGCTGGAAAGGTGAGCTGGAGGTGGGCTCGAGAAGGGCCTGAAATGGAACCCGGGAAGGCCTCTCACTTTGCAGGAGTGGCAGGGGAGGCACGGCTGTGTTTTATGACACAGCAGCTGTTTGGAAATGGAAAAGAAGGGAAGGAGTGAGGCTCCGGAGACTGTGGCACTGGTCTAGGAGAAAGGTGGTGAATGGGCATGAATCAGGGTGGTGGCAGAAGTCATAAAGTTAATGAATGGGAAAATGGAAGCTATTTCAGTCTGACAGCTGATAAATTCTCCCCCTCTAGCCCTCCACCTAAAGATGGTCCTGAAAAAGACAGGATGCTACTGAACGAAATGGGGAGGTGACTTCTGGACATCTAGGTTGAGAAGCCGGCAACCCTGGGCCCAGCAGACAGTTGAAAGAGAAGACAAGAACTCAGAGGGGAGGAAAGATGGAGGATAGAAATTTGGGGAAATGAAGAAAGGGCTTCTCAGAAGGCTAGGCAGGATGAGAACATGGATTTTCTACATTCTCCTTAAGTGTAAGCCGATTTGAATATTAACAGGGCAACCTGTTTCTGAAAGACTCAGGATTCTTTTCTATGTGACTGGTCATAGAAGCAACAATAAAATCTGAACTATTATTATTATGAATGCCCCTTTAAGTTTTACTGCAACTGTCACCCTGTAAACATAAACCTGTAATAAACCCACCTTCTTTATAATTTTAAGAGATTGTGCGAAAACAGACACAGGCTTACCTTCTCGTAGTGAGTTTCCATGCACAAGAAGATGGTGTACGCTGTTAGACAAGCCAGGCAGCCTTCAAGATAGGACTGGCCCCCGAGCTTCTCTGCTTCAGCATAAAGGTTATTTAGAGTTCGAACTGTTTCTTCAAATTGTTGCCTATCAATCTGTAAGGAAAAAAGAATTTAAAAACAAGTTTTGGAAAAAAAGACGAGCACCTCACTCCTGCTTGCTATCACTAATTTAGGTTGTTGTTTTGTCAACATTCTTATCTAACTGTCCGAAAACAAATTTTTAGGTGATTAAACCTGGACGTAAGTTACTGAAACTGGTATGTTTGTTTCATTTTATCCTTCTTATGGACACTGGATATCATCAAGGCTCAAAATGGTGTCTCTTTATCCTCTATACTGAGTCACAGGTAGCTTAATTAAATTATACAATCTTTCCATCTTTCCATTCTCTCATATTCACATTTACGGAGCACCTACCATCAGATATCATGACAGGCCTTAAAGAAAGATGACTAAGATACTTTCTAGTCCTCAAGGCATTTACAGTCATAAGCATAACAGATATGCAACAATAAAAACACAGTAAGTCAACAGAATACTGTAACTGAGGCATGTATAAAGTATGGTGGGGAAACAAACGGAGGGGTGCATTCTCTTTATCTGGAAAGAGCAGGTAATCTTAAATCAAGTCCCTAAATGCTGGAATCTACTTAGGCAAAAAAGGGAAGTAAGGACATTTTCAGCAGATCAAAAGGTGCAAACTGTATTATTTCCTCATTTCCCATCTCTTTTAAAGTAACTATTTGGTTACTAAAAGCTGACACGGAACCAGACAAAATCTCAAACTACTACACAACTCTTCATACCACGGGTTCCTATTACCCTTTTCTAGTCAGTGACACCATGTACACTAATACTACTATTGTATACTCTTTTCACTCTCATCATCTGCTTTCACTTTCTTCTTCCAATAGCACATTACTTTCTTCTTTTAACAGTTCGTGGATTTCAAATCTCAATACTTTGCCCTAGGAATTTCAAGTCCCATTAGTTGAGTATTTCACCCAATTGTAGCATTCTTGGTAGGTAACAAAGCACAATTTATCTGTCCTTATTCTCCGCTTTCTCTCACACAATATCTCCCTTATTCCTAAAACTAGTAACTACTTACATATGAATTCTCTCTTTCATGAAGACTTTACATAGAAATAGACTCAGAAAGAAACTCAAAGAACCTCAGTATACAGTGTGAGACAAAATGTTCCCAAGAACATAATTCTCTGTTAACATACAGAATACATCTGATGATTTATGACCATCACCCTTAAGCTATTGAAACCCTTTAGGTGAGAGGCAGTTGTTTTGTCCTTCATGTGGAAAACCGTGAGGACTCAATGAGCCAAAGGCATGAAAACTTGAAAGTGGTGGTGGCTTGACCTGTTTCCAGAACATGAGTGTTTCTGACCAGGGCTGGGTGGGTGGAGATGGTGCTGAGAGCCAGGGCAGCGTCCCTTCACTGAGCCTCCACTTGAAGATGTGCTGTGTTACGAACGGTCACCCAGGCAACCTGTCACCATTCCCAGAAAACAGACTTAGGAGAACAACTCAGTGAACAAGTATTAATGGTAAATTGTTATCTCCACCTCGTTTTGCCTAAGTTAATGCCTTCAGTTTGTCCATCAGTAAAAGCACAAAGGTCCAAATAATTTCAAACACTCGCATTTGATTTACTACGATGTTATGATCTGAGAAAGAAAGTTCTTTGAATTATTTATGTTTCTTTGGACAGAATGATTCAAAACTAGGGAATCAACCCAGAAACATTTTATTTCTTTCAGATCAGAATTACTGATCCTACCAGAAACACTAATTCTTAAAAGTTATTCCAAGATTGCAATGCTTTATAGGTTGGAGGCAAATCATAGATCATTAAAAAAAAAAAAATCCAAGGTGAAGAATTTTTTTAAAAAAAGTTTAATTAAAAAAAAGGGGGGGGGGAATTCTCTGGTGGTCCAGCGGTTAGGACTCCATGTTTTCACTGCCCAGGGCGCAGGTTCAGTCCCTGAAGATCCTGCAAGCCTCACACCTTGGCCAAAAAAAAAAAAAAAGAATAAAAAAGGAAAAAGCACGATGGGCAGCAGTAAGGGCAAGGATACACTTACGAAGGGCTCTACAGAGGTGTGGGCCTTGTTCTCATACCCTTCAGGCACCATGAAGCATGGCTGTCAACGTTCACCCCTCGGTACCTGCACACTAATATAGCAGCTACACTGACATTTGGAGATATGTGAAGCTGGAGCTAAATGCAAATTTGGACCAATAAACACCGGCAGCCAGAAGAGAAATAGGAATCAGGCTCGTCTTCCCAAAATTTGTTTCTTGTTGAACTACCTGTCAAAGAATGGGGCTGAAGCTTAAAGAAACTGCAAGTCAAACGTAATTTCTACTGACCAGATGTAGAGGCATATTTTTAAAGGGATGCAGGGGAACAAATGCCTCAATTATAGTTCACTCACTTCTCTGCTGCCCAGGCCAAGGGTGCCTAAGATGTCTGTATTTTCACTAAAGTGAGAATCGAGCTTTCTTTAAAGAACTGTCCTGGCAACAAAGCACTTATACATCAAAGTATTAAGTTCTCACAGGCAGTGAGCAAGTAAACTTGTTAACAGACAGAACTTGTCCTCACTCACAAATTAAAGGGTACAAATATGTGTGTTTAATGCTTTAAAGTCATACAAAACATTTGCATGTTTATTTCTTCCTCTATTAAGTTGCCAAGTGCAATGTTCTCACAAAGGGAAAATCAGCCCCAGAGGCAGAGCAATCAGTACAATTTCTAGGGTAAGTAGTAAAAAAACAAAGAAAGAAACTTTCAATTTTCCATCAAACAAAGCAAGGAAAATTTAAATCTGTAATTTATAATTAATCTCGACACATTTAAAAAAGAAACCCAAAGCTTTCCCAAGCAGTTTAAAGTATAAGCTAGTGTTTTAATCCAAACATTTAAAAAAAAAGAAAATTCAAGGGCACAATTGAACAACACCAAATATCATTCCATATAGTACTCAGAATCACAAGCAGTTCTGGGCTACATGAAGTCAAAGAAGTAAAAGGACTCCAGAATTTAGAGACAGCAATTTCCTGTAACAGTGAAGTTCCATGACTACATTGTTTCTGTATTCAGACTATAAAATAAAGGCTCCACCACACACAGAGTGGAAGGCTCATGTCTGATTCTACATACATATACCTGGGTCAATTATGAGTTGGACGTTTGACTTTTAAAACTTTTAAACAAAGGCATCATGTGACATCCAAATAAGTGTGGTGCAAAAGAACTGTTTACACTCTGATTTGAAAGTACATAAATAGTATTGTCAGAGTTTCAGTGTAAGAGGCTTAAAAGTAAAACATTTGATCCATTTCATGTAAGTCCTAAAATGTAAACCATGTTAACTGTGATGTTAAATTATTTTAAAAAAACAACATTTAGTAGCTCTAACCAAGAGGCAACACACTCAATGGCAATCAGGTAGGACAACCCACCTCCTCACAAGCCAATTTTAAATGACTGCTACACAGTGCTCCAGTAGACTCATCAACACCTACTTTCTCCACAGCCAGCACTTCTCAGCTCCACACCCATGCCCATGACCTCTCAGTCCCGCACCCACCCCTTGTCAAAGAGGAAAGAGCCACAAAACCTGCTCCCATCTAACCAGAAATTGACCTCTGAACAGGAAACACACAGTCAGGTTTATCTGACAAAGCTCAAGACCAAACAGCCTGTCTTTGGGTGTGTGAACACATGTGGGCACAAGAAAACACACATACTCACATATGCTCACGTCGTTGTACCTTTAAAGTAAGATACAATAATCATTACCATTATTTTTCCTAAGTCTGAAAAAAAGGGAAGCACATCCCTTTTTGTATGCAAGGCTGCCCAAAAGACCCACATCCTGATGACAACACAGTACAGGTGTCTCCCAGCTATCAGAACTGCGAGGGACAAGTTGAGGGCCTCGTTCTGAGATATTTCCCTGCCCAGGCCCATCCAATGCTCTGCGTTTTCCAGGTTCAAGGCCTGTCTGCACTGCCTAGCACAGCCCTTAATAATAAACCCTTCCGGCCAAGCAGTGTGGCCAGCACTGTGGCCACGGACGCCAGTCACGAAAACGATATTTATTTCCCTGGCGTGGTGAGGTTGGAGGATGCAGCTTACAACCCGCTGAGGTAGGTGGCCTGGAGCGGCAGGAATTAGTTTCTCATCACTGTGGTCAATTACCCGGGGTGGGGTGGGGACGGCCAGGGAAGACGGCGGCGCACACATCAGTGCCCTGGGCACCACGGAGCTCCACCAGGTCGTCAGACCGGGGGCTTGGCCTTATTTCTTGTCCTCCAAACACCAGGTCTGGCTTAGCGGCCCTCTTCGCACATCCCCAGCCCAGGCTCCTTCTGTGCCTGCTCCTCCCAGACCCGCACTCCCTGCCGCCCTAGGGGAGGCTCCCGGCCTCGCCCCAGAGCAGGTGCGGGGAGCCCGGCTGCATACCCGGTTCTCCAGCTCCGCGGGGAACTTGGTCTGGAACTGGCAGCGGGTGCCACTGCTGTAGTCTCGCTGAATGAAAACCTTCCCGGACACTGGCGCCTGCTGCGGCCTCATGGCGAGGACAGGACGGGCCGCGCTGCGGGTTCGGGGGACACCAACCACGGTCAGATCTCCGGCCTGGACCCAGGACTCCAGCCCGCCAGCCCCGCAGACCCACCCACCGCCCAAAGCAGCCCAAGGCCTCCCCGCCCCACTCCCCTTCACCCATGCTTTCACCGCGGGTCTTCAGCTACCTTCCGGGCCAGGCCCCGCACCCCCCAGAGCCCGGTTCGGCCCGGGAAACACGAACCCGCCTCCGCTGCCCTCCAGCGGCTGTCGCACCGCCTACGCCGTCACTTACGTCCTGCCGCAAAAGGCCTCTTTCCTCGCCCCTCAACTCGGCCTCCTATCTCGAGTCTAGGACCCACCCACTCCTCCGGCCGTAAAGCGATCCTGCCGAGGCTGCGCGCTGAGGTGCGGGGGCGGGCACCGTGGGCGGGGCCAGGGCCGACTCCGTCCCCCACCTAGCTCGGAGGAGTCCATCCGGAAGGAAAAGGCCGGGCGGGGCCGCAGGGCGGGGCCGGAGGGCGGGGCTGCAGGCCCCGGGGGGGCGGGGTTGCGGGGCGGGGCGACGGGGAGAACGGTGGAGAACGAGTTCATCTGAGGGTGCAAAGGGTTCGAGACTCGGGATTTCCCCGGTGTGTCATTTCCCTGGTGTGTCATTTCCTCGTTAATCATGGCGACATAGTTTCTGGTCACCGATTGTAAGGGTTTATTTTCACTCTTGATTGGAAGTCTCAGTTTACACGTGGGACACCACCCAACTCTACAAAACAACTGCTCACACAGATTTACAAATGGAAAGCAGGCTTGGCGGGGGACGATCGGTTTGGCAAGGGGCGGGGGGAGGAAGGGAGGAGGGAGAAGCTGCATGGGCTTCATTGTCAAGCATCCCTCCTTCAACTTTCCTGGAGGTGTTGTCTTTCCTTCTACCCCAAAGATTTTCATCCAGCAGTCCAGCCTCCACCCCTCCTGAGAGGCTTGCCAAGGGCCCTTACCCCCCCACCCCCACCCCCAGCTCGGCGTACCTTTGCAAGGCAGCCACGGAAGCCCTTCTTTATCTGGTGTGCCTGGCTGATACACTATTCCACCTTTGTTTTGCTTTCCCAGGTTTCAGTTACCTCCGCCCCCACCCCCAGTCAACCTCAGTCTGAAAATATTAAATGGAAAATTCCAGAAATAAACAATTCATGTTTTAAGTTTTGTGCCTATTGTGAGTAGCGTGATGGAATGTCTCGCTTTTGGCTTCAACCCTTTGGTATCACCAATCATCCATGTCCACTCCTGACGTCCCATCATTGACATCATCATGATCCAGGATCTCCCAAAGCAGATGCTCCTCTCTGACCTATTATCAGGTCAATAGCAGCCTAACGCTGTCATTCACCTCACATCATCTCATCGCGTAGGCGTTTTATCATCTCACATTATCACAAGATGAAGGGTGAGTACAGTACAATAAGATTCTGAAAGAGACCACATTCACATAACTTTCATTACAATATATTGTTATAATTGTTCTATTTTGTTATTAGTCATTGTTGTTAGTCTCTTACTGAGCCTAATTTATAAACTAAAATTTATCATAGGTATGTATATGTAGGAAAAACAGTATATATAGGGTTTGGTACTATCTTCAAGTATCAAACTAGTACTTTGGTACTAGTTTCAGGCATCCACTGGGGGTCTTAGAATGTACCCCCCGCCTTGGGTAAGGGGGACCAATGTATAACCTGTTAGCACCACTCTCTGATACTGCCTACTATATATTTTAAAAATTTTCTCTTATTGTATTTTAAAAAGAGCTTTATGGAAGTATAAATAGCATACAATAAAAATGTATTTAAAGCAGACAAATTGTTAAGTTCTAACATGTATACAACCATGAAACCATCACCTCAATCAAGATAATCCCTCCTTCCTTTCTTCAGTCCCTTTCCCCAGGCACTCATCTACTTTCTGTCCCTATACATTAGTTTGCATTTCCCTGAATTTTATATGAAATGAATCACACAGTATGTATTCTTCTTGTCTGGCTTCTTTCACATAGACTAATTATTTTGAGATTCATCTGTTGTGCTGTCAAGAATTCATTCCTTTTTGTTGCTGGATAGTATTCCATTGTAGGGACCCCACAGTTTGTTTATTCATTCATGTGTTGATAGACATTGGAGTTGCTTCCAGTTTTTGGCTATTACAAGTAAAGCTGCTATTGCACATTCATCTGCAAGTCTTTGTATAGATAAATGTTTTCCTTTCTCTTGGGTAAATACCTAGGAGTAGAATGTCTGGATCATAGGATAAGTATATGTTTAACTTTTTAGGAAGCTGCCAAACTATTTTCCAAAGTGGTTGTACCATTTTACGTTCCCACCAGCAGCAAATGAGAGTTCCAGTTGCTCCACATCTTTGCCAATACTTGTATTGTGGTATCCCCTTGTGGTTATAACTTTAGTTTTTCTATGCCTAATGATTCTGAACATCTTTTCATGTATTTCTTTGCCATCCATATATCTTCTTTGATGAAGTATCTGTTCAAATCTTTTGCCATTTTTAATTTGTGGTTATTTTCCTATTTTGAGTTTTGAGAGTTATTTGTATAGTCTAGAGCAAAGTTCTATATCAGACATATAGTTTGCAATCATTTTTCCCTATTCTGTGGCTTGTCTTTTTAGTCTCTTAACACATTCCTGGGTTTGGGGGGATTAGGGTGTGGACATCTTGAGGAAGGCATTATTCTGCCTACCACAGGTATGGAGTTCATTTTTCCCCTCCATATGATTATCCAATTGTTCTAGCACCATTTGTTGGAAAGACTCTCCTTTCTCCACTGCATTGCCTTTGTACCTGTGTTGAAAATCAGTTTGTGTGTTTGTGTGTGTGTGTGTGTGTTACTGGATTTTCTGTTCTGTTCCATCGTCTAATCTTGTTTTGCATTAAATGTCTACTAGTGTTTGTCTATGAAATTGATGCTTCCTTACTGCCTCAGTAAGATCTCTTGGGAGTTGTTTTCCTACACACTTAATATTTGCAGTTGGGAACACCCTGAAACAGGTAGGTAAAACAGTTTCCACCCTCAAACTGTCAGTTTAGTGGAGTAAACAAAGAAAACAGTTTTCATACAATGTGTACAAGGGTAATATTTTTGGAAATATTTCTCAGTGTACTTACCCTAGGGAAAGTACAACCCAACTCTTGATGCTTGGGAAGAGGGACCTGGTTGAAAGAGGGATTAAGGGACAATAAGTCAGAGTAAATGTCCTTGCCTACCCCCTTCACACAATCATATGTCTGTATTCTTTTGGGAGGAAACTGCCGGGGGAGGGAAGGAGGACGAAGGGGGAAGTCCAGGATGCCAGGACATCTTGCTCACTGCTTCTCAAGGTTTAGAACAGAAAGTCCCTCTTCCAGCATCGAACCGGCAATCAGAGGAGCCCAGGTGCCACACAGGTGGCAGGTGAGAGAGGCCAAGACCGGTGGGCCAGAGTTGGTGCTCCAAGGTCTGTGCCTGTGACTGGGGGAACCAGAAACCCCTCTGTGGAAATGCCCAGAGATCCGGGGACACGGAAGAAGCCTGGGGCGGGGATGAATAGGCTGCAGAACGCAAGGGCCTTCGGCTGGGCATGCATTCTTCTACATTGCTGCCAACGTGATGCTCAAAAGAATCATGTGTGCCCTACTGCACCTCTGTGAAGAGCAGCACAAGATGCCCAGAGGCTAAGCAGGGCAAGCTAGACCCGGGAGGATGCCAGAGCAAGAGCCCAGCTCCCCTTCCTGCAAATCAGAATGCTATGCAAGCTCCTCTACAACTTGCATTTCCTCCAGGAGGAGGGACTCAGAGTTGACTGCACTTAAAACCTAACCCAGGTTAAAAAAAAATACTTGGAAGGGAAGTTTTTTTGAATAGACAACTTTAAGTGCCCCCCTCCCCTGCTAAAGTAGCAATAAAGAGAAAATCAAGTTATATTTCTTTAACCCAACTATCACAGCCTCTAAATTTCACCTCTCGAAGCCAGCACCTGGAAAGTTATCCCCAAAGATGTGAAATCTGATCGTCCCTATGAATAGGAAGGAGTTAAATGGGAGAGGTGGGCTCTCTCCTGCACTTGAGTTTGTTTTGATACCAGTGATTAGGGTTGAGCTTCTACCTAATTACATTTGTTCCTTGGTATCCATGGGGGATTGGTCCTGGGACCCTCATGGATACCAAAATCTGTGGATGCTCAAGCCCCCTATATAAAATGGTGTAGCACAGTTGGCCCTCCACGTCCACGGGTACCGCAGGTTTGTTGAGTCCGAGGATACAGAGGGCCCACTCTATTGAGGGAGATAAAAGTGTGACTATGGAATTACTTTTCTCCCAGCGAGACTGGTTAAGAATCAGAGATATACTTTTACCTTAGTGGCTCCCAAGCTGTTTTTCTGCCTTGATACACCAGATGGACGACGATTGCATTGATGAAACACTTCCATAGACGTGCCTAGATCCGGGACTATGGTCCAGAGAAAACATTTCCATTTGCATCAGTCTTCATTCTCCTCCTCCTTCCCCTACTTTTCCTCCTCTTTTTTTTTTGGTGGCCCCTCCCGTTGCAGAGCACAGGCTCCAGACGCGCAGGCTCAGCGGCCATGGCTTACGGGCCCAGCCGCTCCGCGGCAGGTGGGATCTTCCTGGACCGGGGCACGGTGTCCCCTGCATCGGCAGGCAGATGCCCAACCACTGCGCCACCAGGGAAGCCCTCTCCTCCTCCTCCTTTCCCTCCCTCTCTTCCTCCTTCTTCGGTAGTTTTACTGTTCTTGGTAATGAGTGGTTTAGAATGATCCCACCCTAGTCTACGCATTCAGCATATTTTGGAATTCTGTACTATTAATACATACTCAGTTTTACTTATCAGAGAAACCATCAGCATGGCATGGAAATGCCCTTGAAAAATTATCTAGGGTCTTCCCTGGCGGTCCAGGGGTTAGGACTCAGCGCTTTCACTGCCACGGGCCCGGGTTCCATCCCTGGTCTGGGAACTAAGATCCCGCAAGCTGCGTGGTGCTGGCAGTAAAGAAAGTAAGAAAGAAAAGAAAAAATTTATCTAAACAATGTCCTTGCCTTGTAGCACAAACCCCAGTGGTAGACTTCTAAGGACTCTAGCAAGTATTTCACACACTTTCACATAGTCACCTTTTAACGTCGAATCCTGCTAATTCAGGCTGGCTTTCTGTGCCTTCTCAACAGCCATATGAAAAGGCTTGCACGCTGTGCCCTCCGAGGTCCACACGGAGCAACGTGAGGCACTTGAGTGGGTGAGCTGTGTGGAGCACTGGGGGTGCCCGTGGCCAGTTGGGGAAACCCACAGTGGCTCATAAACAGGCTTCCTGGTGGAGTCTGCACCCTTCTAATGCCCTCTGAGGGCCCTGGCTGCCCCCATCCTCCCATCGTGTGGCACAGGTCAGTCTTCCGTTTGGGGTTCCTTCCACACAGCTGGGGAAGCCAGGCGCTTACTCGGTTTCGCTTTTTCCTGTGGGAGAAATCACAGGCCAAGAAGGTTTCTCTTGGCACTTTTCTGAGCCACCTTGGGGGAGGGGTGACGTGGATGAAGGAAGATGTTCTCCCGTCCTTTTCAATACATCCAATATTGGCTGTTTTCACTCCAGCAGTGTGCTGGAACTTCTCTGCTGAACTCCTGGACTTCCCCCAAACCCTCTTGTCCATGGGAAATTGTCAAAACTGGTGTTCTGGGCTTCCCTGGTGGCAGAGTGGTTGAGAGTCCGCCTGCCGATGCAGGGGACGCGGGTTCGTGCCCCAGTCCGGGAAGATCCCACATGCTGCGGAGCGGCTGGGCCCGTGAGCCATGGCTGCTGAGCCTGCGCGTCCGGAGCCTGTGCTCCGTAACGGGAGAGGCCACAACAGTGAGAGGCCTGCGTACTGCAAAAAAAACAAAACAAAACAAATCAAACAAACAAAAAAACTGGTGTTCTCCATAGGAAAGATATCTGGTAGAAACTCTTATTCCTCTATTTTTCTGACATCACTTCTCTCCCGTAGGTATTTTAGAGCGACTCAAAATTCAGCCTGTGAAGCCATTTAAGACCCAGCTGTGGTTATTGCCTGGGCCCTGTAGTCTTTAAACGTAAAATGTTACAGTAGGTCTGTGCACTTCCTGAGAGCTGGGCTCTAGTTAGATGAGTGTCTACAGCACCCTCCTCCCGGGCAACCAGAGCACATGCCTAGAGCCACCCAAACGCTTCTGTAAGACTGAAGGCTTGGCGATACTTCAAATGAGAAGCAATCGCTTTTTTGTTTGTTTGTTTGTTTTTGGCAGCACTGCGAGGCTTGCGGGATCTTAGTTCCCTGAACAGGGATCGAACCCCAGCCCCCGGCAGTGAAAGCTTGGAGTCCTAACCACTGGACTGCCAGGGAATTCCTGCCAAGCAATCGTGTTCTGATGGAATGTGCCCTCTGGTCAGAAAAATGGAGCTGTGGAGGGAATAAGCATTTATTAGAGTCTCCTTTCTAGTCTAAGATCGTCTCCAGCTGGAAATTGTTGTGTCATCTCTGGAACTGCAGTACATCTTATGCTCCACAGTATCTTGCAGTCACCATCTCATGTCCTGGCTGTCACCACCTGTGCCCTTGGTTGCTAGTTCTGGGGCAGGACTGGACAATCGCAGCCTTCACTGTAAGGTTTCAGCCAGCCTCACTCACCAGATCTTTTTGACACCTATGCCATATTGGGTACTGCGTCAAGCCTTGGGGTAAAGTTATGGATAAGACACACTCTTGAGCTGCTTGCAGCCTAGCAGTGGAAACCAGAAACAAATTTCTTTTAAAGTATGGGATAAGCAATACAATAACAGAGAAATGCTCCTACCCTATCAAGAGCTTCCCTTCCTCTGAATCCCCCTGAGCTCTTCTGAATGCCACGTGTGCTACGTAATCATGCGCTCGCTTTCATGACCCCTTGGGGTGACAGATCTTCCTCAACTTATGATGGGGTTACGTCCTGGTAAACCCAACGTAAGTTGAAAATATTTTAAGTTGAAAATGCCCTTAGTACACTTAACATCAAATATAGTTTATATATTAAATGTGCTCAGAACATGTACATTAGCCTACAGTTGGGAAAAATCATCTAACACAAAGTCTATTTGATAATAAAGTGTGGAATATCTCATGTAATTTATTGAATACTCTTCTGAAAGTGAAAAACAGAATGGTTGTCTGGGTGCAGAATCGTTATAAGTGTATTGGTTTTTTACCCTCACGATCACATGGCTGACTGGGAGCTGTGGCTGCCCTGCCCAGCATCACAAGAGAGTGTTGGACCACATATTGCTATCTTGGGAAAAGATCAAAATTCAAAATCCTAAGTACATTTCTAAGGATGAATGAATGCATAGAGCTTTGGCACCATCCTAAAGTCGAAAAATCGTAAATCGAATTATTGTTAAGTCAGGGACTGTCCGTGTCTGTACTTTCTCTTAAAATATATACATTTCTCAAGTGTAGGGATTGACACTGTTATAGAAATAACACAGAATCTAGAATTCTAGAGTGAGAAAGATGTTACATGTTACCTGCCCACCTCCCACTCTGCAGAAATTCCTTTCTACAACCTTCCTTGAACACTAATTTTAGAGGTCGGTAGACTATAACTTTATCGTCTGGATCCATTTTCTTTGTTAGACAGGTAACCTTTTCCTGGCTGGAAGTCTGCCTCCCTGTAACTTCTATAATGCTGTCTTAGGATGGATCTCACTATGTCTCAGAACTCCACAAAGGCTCTACATGCTGAGAATCGTAGGTGAAGCTGGTGCTTGACTACCTATGTGGACAGATTAGGGAGATTGTAACCCTTGTCCTATCAGCATCAGGGCACCACCCATCTCTGCTGGCCTTGAGAAACTTCTTTTTTTGAAGGATTATTGGAGTCCTTGGCATTTCCCGTCAAACCAAGTTAGAAGGGATTCAAGAAAGACTGTTCTGAGAGTTTCCAGTATGTCCCACAGAGTCTGAAGAACTCATGCCTGAAATGTTTAAAGGCTGGAGGCTGTGCCTGTAGCTGCTCCCATCCAGGGTTGTAGCGAAGAGGCTGCCTGGGAAGGGAGCTGCACCTTCTCTGATGGTGCAGTGAAGGTGCATGTTTTCCAGGGATCAGATGATCATGCAGAAGGGAGCCGGTCTGGGTCTTCTCAGAAGGGCTCCAAGGAACTTCTGGAGAGGCAAAGGGATCCCAATAGATGGGTAAGTGGCTGGGGGAAAGCTGTAGGCTGCTCTTGGGAGGAGAGGCATTGCCTCAGTCAGGGGAACACAGCCTGACTCTGGAGGAATCCCCAAGTGCTTACAAAAGGAACATACTTTTCCTTCTGCCCCCAAGAGGGTGAAACCATCAAATTACAACCATACCTACCTCTTTGCCCTTTTCCCCTAATCTCCCCTCCCCTTTAGGGTTTGACCCTAAAGGCATCAATCGAGGTGGCTGACAGTCTGGGGAAGGAGGTGGAGATAGGAAGAGAGACTGAGTCAACCAAGCCTCCTTCCCCAAACCTCCCCTCTATTGGCCTCCAAGCTGGGAGAAGAGGGAAGCCTCAAGTTTAAATGAGTTTGGAGTGTTGATGTTACACTAGAGAGATATTTTACTTACTGAAATGAAATTGTCCAACTGATTCAAAGGGCCCAGAAAAGCTGTGGGATCTGCTGGGGATTTCATCCAAGGATGGGAAAGAGCTAGTCCAGGGAGCAGACTGGGAGGCGCAGTGGGGGAGAGAATAAAAGTATCCCAGCTGGTACCCAATAAAACTGTTACCCTTCCAACCACCAAGCTCCATCTTCTCTCTAAAGTATCACAGGGTCAGTCTACTTCCTCTCCAACATTTTGACAAACCTTCAGCTATTTTAAGAGCTCATGGGCACGTGCCACTCCCCACCCCAGTCACCTTAAATATCCTTACCTTCTCAGGTAATAGCATTTTTGTTTGACATTGCTATACTCTAGTTTATCAACATCTCTCTAAATATACTACGTGCACCAGCGCTATTGCTTCCTGGGACCTGGACACCAGATGCTCACTAATGCCGGGCATCACATGGTTGATTCTTATTCCGTTTCATTTCTGTAAAACCCCTCTTAATTTTTCACACGAGCTGCTTTTAAGTCAAGCCACCCCTATTTTACATTTGTGTATTTTTTTAAAACTCAGTTGTAGGACTTTATACGTTTTTTTCCTGTGACGTTTTATTTTACAGATCAGTGGATTTGGGGTCATGCCTGTTGAGAGTATTCTGAATCTATGGTCATCATCCTCCTTCCTTGCTTGGTGCCATTGACCAGTCTTATAAGCAAGGCTTCTATGACTTCATGGAAATGCCTGCAGGCAGGGTGCTGTGGAGGTCATAAGCTGAAGTTCAGGCCTTGACACTTTTTTTTAAATTGAAGTATAGTTTATTTACAATGTTGTGTTAATTTCTGCTGTACAGCAAAGTGATTCAGTTATACATATATATACATTCTTTTTTATTTTCTTTTCCATTATGGTTTATCACAGGATATTGAATATAGTTCCCTGTGCTATGCAGTAGGACCTTGTTGTTTATCCATCCTATATATGATAGTTTGCATCTTCTAATACCAAACTCCCAGTCCATCCCTCCCCCACCTTCCCTCCCCCTTGGCAACCGCAAGTCTGTTCTCTATGCCTGTGAGTCTGTTTCTATTTCGTAGATAAGTTCATTTATGACAAGTAGATTTCTATTTCGTAGATAAGTTTGTATATGTTCATTAGATTCCACATATAAGTGATATCATATAGTATTTGTCTTTCTCTTTCCGAATTACTTCACTTAGTATGATAATCTCTAGTTGTATCCATGTTGCTGCAAATGACATTATTTTGTTCTTTTTTATGGTTGAGTAGTATTCCATTGTATATATGTACCACATCTTTATCCATTCATCTGTCCATGGACATTTAGGTTGTTTCCATGTCTTGGCTATTGTGAATAGTGCTGTTATGAACATAGGGGTGTGTGTAACTTTTTGAATTAGAGTTTTGTCCGGACATATCCGGCCTTGACACTTTTTAGCTCTCTAACCTTGATGTCTCACTAACCCCTCTGTGCCTTCATTTCATCACATGTAAAATGAGAAACTGATAAAAATACACTATTATTATGGTACTCCCTGTGTCCTTTAGCTAACAAAACATCTCGAAACTTAACGGCTTAAGACAACTATCATTTATTTAGTTTATAATTTTCAGGTTGGCAGTTTGAGCCGGGCTCTGCTTGTCAGTTTTTCTGGTCCCAGGTAGGTTCCTTCATTTGTCTGTGGTCAGATGCAGGTAAGTAGCAGCTCTGCTTCTGAAAGGCGGCTGGCCTTTAGCTGAAATGCCTCAGCTCACTCTTCAGGTGGCTACCCTGGGCTCATTTTCCTGGTGTGGAGAGGGAGAGCAGGTAGGGCCCCTTTGAGGCCAAGGCTCACACCTGGCACACTGTCCCTTTCACTGCTCTCTGGGCCAAGGCAAGTCACAGGGCTGGCCCAGGCTCAACGGGGGGCGGGCGGGAAGGATGCTCCGTCACATCTTCTTGGGAGGAGCTGCACGGTCACTGCAGGAGTGTGGGTATAGGGAGAGATGGAGAACTGGGCCATTTTTTAATTCAGTCTTCACATTGCCTCATATGCGATTGTTTGAGAAGTAAATGTGTTAATATACATAAGGTGCTTAAATGGTACCTGGCACATAGGAAGTGCTCCATAAATATTAGCTGCTATTGATAATATTCACTAATAGGTGAACAGGATCTGGAACGTCCTCACTTCTATAAAAATGAATGAATGAATGAGTGACTATCATTAGAGAATTCTTTTTTTTTTTTTTATTTTTAATTTGTGCTTTTATTTGCCAGTATAACTACAGTAACCTGCAAACTTTTTTATTCTAAAAAGCACATTTTACATTACAGTCCAACAGACACATATATAATGTGTATACATATATAAAAGTGAAACAAAGGTTTTGCCAAGAAGTCTACCCTGAGTGTTAATTCTATTTAAGACTTTTTTTTTAACTAAGGCTGAACTGCACTGACATCATAATCACCAAAGTCCCTAGTTCATCTTAGGGTTCGCTTTATGAAGTGAATAGTGTTGCACGTTCTATGGTGGGTTTGGACGAGAGTATGATGACATAAAATCATTATAGTGTCATACACAGTATTTTCACTGCTCATAAAAACTTCTGTATTCTATGAATTCATCTTCCCTCCCCCGCAGACTCCTGGCAACCACTGATCTTTTTATTGTCTCCATTGTTTTGCCTTTTCCAGCATGGCATATACACGGAATCTATTTTTCTTTTTTCCTTGAAGAGAGGGGTTCAAAGTCTTTATGCCTATAACACCACTCATGGCCCAGCCACACGTGGACCGGACAGGCTCCAGGTGGCAAACTCCCCCACTGAATACTGTAGCTTTCCTTCCAGTACTGAGGCCTGTCCCACTGGTCCTGCCCAGCAGCCACGTTGCAGGTGAAGGGGGGATATGTGTTGGGTATCTGTTCATAGGAAGGCCACAAGTTTTGTGCCCCTTGTCACAATGAACCCTGATTCCTGTCGGGTGTGTTGTAAACAGACGAGCCATTTCTTCAGACTCCCTGCTCTGAGCACACCCCGAGAGAATTCTTGAGGTTGACGTCAATAGATTGATTAGGATTCTTGGATGGCAGAAGATAAGCCAGCTGTAAATCTGTGGACCAGTTTACATGTTAAGAGCATGGGGGCTAGAGTCAGACAGACGTGAGCTGGAATCTGGGTTCATCCATTTCCTAGCTTTGTGTCCTTGGACGAGATGGGTCACCTCTCTATAGCTCCGTTTTCTCATTGTCAGTGAATGTGAAATACCTACTGTGTTAGTTTCCTAGGGTTAGCATAACAAATGACCGCAAACAACAAAACTTGATTCTCTCATAGTTCTGGAGGCTAGAAGTCCAAAATCAAGGTGTTGGCAGGGCCCTGCTTCCTCTGAAGTCTCCAGGGGAGATTCCTTGCATGTCCCAGATTCAGTGATTGCTGGCAATCCTTGGCATTCCTTGTGTGACAGCAAAACTCCAATCTCCATGCTCACACAGTCTTCTTCCCTGTGTCTCCCCCATGTCTTCAAATCTCTCTCTCCTTATCGGACACCGGTCATTGGATTTAGGGCCCACCTTAACCTAGTATGACCTCCTCTAACTTGATTACATCTGCAGAGATGGCCACATTCTGAGCTTCCTGGTGGACATGGTTTTTTAGGAGCACCATTCAACCCAGTGCACCTGCTTTGTGGGGTTTCAGTGTGATATTGTATGTAAAGCGCTGAGTATGTGTTTGGCACATTAAATATTCAAAACATAGTCATCATTTTCTTTCTCTTCTTTTTTTAATCAAAGTATAGTTGACTTACAACATTGTGTTAATTTCACGTGTATGGCAAAATGATTCATATATATATATTTTTTTTCAAATTATTTTTCCAGGACTTCCCTGGTGGCACAGTGGTTAAGAATTCACCTGCCAGTGCAGGGCACATGGGTTCGAGCCCTGGTCCGGGAAGATCCCACATGCCGCGGAGCAACTAAGCCTGTGCTCTAGAGCCCACGAGCCACAACTACTGAAGCCTGTGTGCCTAGAGCCTGTGCTCCACAAGAAAAGCCACCACAATGAGAAGCCCACTCACGGCAACTAGAGAAAGCCATGAGCAGCAATGAAGACCCATTACGGCCAAAAATAAATGAATAGGGCTTCCCTGGTGGCGCAGTGGTTGAGAGTCCGCCTGCCGATTCAGGGGACATGGGTTCATGCCCCGGTCCGGGAAGATCCCACATGCCGCGGAGTGGCTGGGCCCGTGAGCCATGGCCGCTGAGCCTGCGTGTCCAGAGCCTGTGCTCTGCAACAGGAGAGGCCACAACAGTGAGAGGCCCGCGTACCGCAAAAAAAAACAACAAAAAACCAAAAAAACAATAAATGAATAAATAAATAGATTAAAAATTATTTTCCATTATAGGTTATTGCAAGATATTGAATATAAATCCCTGTGACATATAGGAAATCCTTATTGCTTATCTATTTTATGTGGTTTGTGTCTGTTAATCCCGTACTCCTAATTTATCCTTCCTTCCCTCCCTCTCCCCTTTGGTAACCATAAATTTGTTTTCTATGTCTGAGAGTCTATTTATTTGTAGTATTTTTTAGATTCCACATATATGTGATACCATCTAATATTTCTTTTTCTGTCTGACTTACTTCGCTAGGTATGATATTCACTAGGTCCATCCATGTTGCTGTAAATGGCAATATTTCATTCTTTTTTATGGCTGAGTAATATTCCATGATATATGTCATGTCTTCTTAAGCCAATTGTCTGTTGATGGGCACTTGGGTTATTTCCATGTCTTGGCTATTGTCAATAGTGCTGCTATGAACACTGGGGAGTATGTATCTTTTCGAATTCAAGTTTTCTCCAGATATATATCCAGGAGTGGTATTGCTGGATCATATGGGAACTCTATTTTTAGTTTTTTAAGGCACCTCCATGCTGTTCTCCATAGTGGATGCACCAACTTACATTCCCACCAAGAGTGTAGGGGGGTTCCATTTTCTCCACTCCCTTTCCAGCATTTATTGTTTGTAGACTTTTTTAATGATGGCCATTCTGACCGGTGTGAGATGATACCTCATTGTGGTTTTGATTTGCATTTCTCTGGTTAATTAGTGATGTTGAGCATCTTTTCAAGTGCCTGTTGGCCATCTGTACGTCTTTGGGAAAAAAGTCTATTTAGGTCTTCTGCCCATTTTTTGAGGTAATCATTGTTTTTATTATTATTACTGTTATCTCATTAGAGATGGTCAAATGCTTTGCTGAGATCAACAGCTATCATGTATTGAACGATTCGTGTCAGGACTAGGCTGGCTAGTCTGTGTATCATCTCGTATAATCCCTACTACATCTATAATCTAGGAACCCTAGCCAAACACGATAATACAGTAGTTCCCCCTTATCCACAGTTTTGCTTTCCATGGTTTCAGTTACCTCCAGTCAACCATGGTGTGAAAAAATTAAATAGAAAATTCTAGAAATAAACAATGCGTAAGTTTTAAATTGCACACCATTCTGAGTAGTGTGATGAAGTGTTGTCCCTCCCTGGACCTGAATCATCCTTTGTCCCATGTGTTCCACCCATTAGTCCCTTAGTAGCCCTTTCGGTTATCAGGTTGACTGTTGCGGTATTGCAGGGCTTGTGTTCAAGTGACCCTTATTTTTTATTTATTTATTTTGCGGTATGTGGGCCTCTCACTGTTGTGGTCTCTCCCGTTGTGGAGCACAGGCTCCGGACGCGCAGGCTCAGCGGCCATGGCTCACAGACCCAGCCACTCCGCGGCATGTGGGATCTTCCCGGACAGGGGCACGAACCCGCGTCCCCTGCATTGGCAGGCGGACTCTCAACCACTGCGCCACCAGGGAAGCCCTCAAGTGACCCTTATTTTATTTAATACTGGCCAAGGGTAGTGATGCTAGAAATTCGGATATGCCAAAGATAACCTGTGAAAGGCTTCCTTTAAGTGAAAAGGTAAACGTTCTCCACTTCCTAAGGAAAAAAAATCGTATGCCGTGGCTGTGGAGATCTACGGTAAGAGCCAATCTTCTGTCCGTGAAATTGTGAAGGAAAAAGAAATTTGTGCTAGTTTTGTTGTCACACTTCAAACGACAAAAGTTACAGTCACAGTGTGTACAGTGCACAGTGTTTAGTTAAGATGGAAAAGGTATTAAATTTGTACAGTAAGATATTTTGAGAGGAGAGAGAGACCACATTCACAGAACTTTTATTACAGTATATTGTTATAATTGTTTTATTTTTAGTTATTGTAGCTAATCTCTTACTGTGACTAATTTATAAATTAAACTTTATTATAGGTGTATACAGGAAAACATATAGTCTGTATAGAGTTCCGTACTATCTGAGGCTTTAGGCACCCACTGGGGGTCTTGGAACGTATCCCCTGCAGATAAGGGGGGCTACTATAATACTATAATATGAATCAGACACAGTCTATGATCCATGACCCTATGCTAGCTCCAAATGATCTTTTATATGTTTTCAAAACTCCTTTAATATTTTAACTGGCTGAAGTCAAACTACTGGTCTCTAGCCTTGAAACTTTATTCTTTTCTCTTTTGAAGCTTGAGTCCACTGTCTGTCTAGTTTCTTTGAAACCTACATGTTTATTTTATTACTCTGTCCATGATAAATTCTCAAGAAATGATTTGACAGCGAATTCATCCAACAAATATTTATTGAGCACTTACTCATATGAAGATGAAGGGGTGAGCAAAGCATGGAGTAAGTCCTAGCAAGCGGGAGCCAGAGGGTGGGAGTGGGGAGATTATAGCAGGTAGATAAGCTTGAAGGAGGAGATGGGCTTTAACAGATGGAGAGGTAATAGGATATTCCAGCCCTGTGTCCAGGGAATGATGAGTGTACCTGGGGGCGTGGTAAATTTTGCATCTCACCTTGACTTGGCCAAGGGCCGCCCAGATAGCTGGGTGTGTCTGTGACGGTGTTTGCAGAAAAGACTAGCATTTGAACTGGTGGACAGAGCACAGCAGGTGGCCCTCCTCAATGTGGGTGAGCATCACCCAACCCACCAAGGGCCTGAATGGAACAAAAAGGTGGAGGAAGGTTGAATTTGCTCTCCACCTGACTGACTTGAGCTGGGACGTTGATCTTGTCCTGCTCTCAGCACTGGTTGTTCTCAGGACCTCAGACCCAGACTGGAATCTACAACACCAGCTTCCCAGCTCTTGGGTCTTCTAACTGCATCAGCAATTTTCCTGGGTCTCCAGTGTGCAGAGAGCAGATTGTGGAACTTCTCAGCCTCCATAGTTGCATGAGTCTCTTTATACATAAACCGGTCAGTCTGTCTGTCTTTCTGTCTCTCTCCTTCTCTCTCTGTCTCTCTCTCTCTGTGTCTGTGTCTGTCTCTATATATGTATGCATGCTTCGCTTCTCTGGAGAACCCTGGCTAATACACCTGGAATGATAGACTTTGATGTCTGCCTGGGTGAGGGCAAGGTGGGCGTCAGGGTAAAAGACCTTCAACAGAGAAGAGAGATAGTGGTAAAAATCTTACATCCTTTAACATGCCCCTCTATTGTCTATTCTTCTTCAAGATAAATGAACCAGTTCCCTTTGTCTTGTAAGGTAGGATCTCTTTTCCAAAGCTTCAGTCTTTTTGTACGACTCTCGGACCCTTTTGGTGTTTAGAACTAGAGGCAGGACTCCAGTAAGAGCATTCATCTGTGCTGAAGATGATCAGAGAATGGCCTTTAGTCCTTTCATTGTAAACTCTATTTCTTTCTGATCAGAACAAAGCAAGCTTTTCAATATGGGACCCTATTCTGTATCACTGACTCATGTTCAACTTTTGACCCAGAGATCATTTTCAGCCCTGCTTACAAACAGCTTTCTGTGCTGCAGTTTATTTCCCTCTTCAGCTACCATCCCTCTCAGGTTTTGTTCTGTTTGTGCCTGACCACTTTCTCTGAGGTCCTTCACCAAGATTTGAATTGAAAGATGTACTTATACTAAAGAAATTTGAGACTGTGCTCCCTGGCCATGCTCGTGTTGCTAACCAAGCCCGCCATTTCATCCAGCATTGTTTTTTGGTTGTTTCCTTCTAAAGCGTTGAGGCAGAACTAGACGGGAAGATCACACCCATTTTTTAAAATTAATTAATTAATTTATTTTTGGCTGCATTGGGTCTTTGTTGCCGCACACGGGCTTTCTCCAGCTGCGGCGAATGGGGGCTACTCTTCGTTGCGGTGCACGGGCTTTACATTTGGTGGCTTCTCTTGTTGTGGAGCCTGGGCTCTAGGCACACGGGCTTCAGTAGTTGTGGCGCACAGGCTCAGTAGTTGTGGCTTGCAGGCTCTAGAGCGCAGGCTAAGTAGTTGTGGCGCATGGGCTTAGTTGCTCCGCGGCATGTGGGATCTTCCTGGACCAGGGCTCGAACCCGTGTCCCCTGCATTGGCAGGCAGATTCTTAACCACTGTCCCACCAGGGAAGTCCCCAGACCCATTTTCTTAGTTTTCATTTCTTGTTTCCAGAGTGCACTCATATGATGGACAGAACTGCAAGTATCATTGTCTCTTTGTGTTCATGCATTTGAACACAAGTTAGCTCCTGTTTCAAAAGCTTGCCTGTCTTTATTGCATTTTCAAGTTAGCTTCTGTTTCAGAAGCTTGCATGTCTTTATTGCATTTTGAGATTGCATTATTAGCATATCTGAGTTGACAGCATCTGTTCCTTCCCAATTAAATCCCACCATCCAAAGCCACACGTTCCCCAGTTTCAGAAAGCAGGCTGAACAGATGCCTAACAATCGTCCTGAACACTTTCCCCACGAGAGAGCTGTTCTCGCCTGCACTTTTGTTTCTTTCACTGTGAAGGAGAAGAGTGGATTCAACTATGTCATTAACAGGGGTCCTTTGCCTTTATTGTTTGGGCTAATCATGCAGACCTCTCATCTCTGAAGTGGGTGGTGGGCGCAGGTTTGGAGATTTCAGACTCTCTTCGCCAGCACAGCATAGATTCATAGAGCTGGAAGCAATGTGGCTTCGTGGACGTACAGCCTGTGTGGTTGCACCTGGCTCAGTGCTTGCGTGGACCCCAGGATGCTGTTGCATCTTGACATCCTTCATTTTTGAATATGGGAGGGGGTCCAAATTTTCATCTAGTCATGGCTGGGAAGAATAAGAGAGCATCACACCATCACTATCTTGGGTAGACGTGTCAACTGGAGAAAAACGCATAACCTACAAGTTGCAAGTTATGTTTTATTCGAGGAACTTACTGAGGACTATAGCCCAGGAGACAGCCTCTCAGACAGTGCTGAGCAATTGTTCTGAAGAAGAAAGAGAGGAGCCAGGATACGTAGGAGTTTTGCGGTACGCGGGCCTCTCACTGTTGTGGCCTCTCCCGTTGCGGAGCACAGGCTCCGGACACGTAGGCTCAGCCGCCATGGTTCACGGGCCCAGCCGCTCCGCGGCATGTGGGATCCTCCCGGACCGGGGCACAAACCCGCTTCCCCTGTATCGGCAGGCGGACTCTCAACCACTGCAACACCAGGGAAGCCCCTACATAGGAGTTTTTGTTCAAAAAACCCATGTAGTAGAACATCAAAACATTATCGCTAATCACAAAAACAGACGCCGCAAGTTAATGATTTTAGTGCTTTTATATGTATGGGAAGATGCAAGAGCCTGAACTCATTGAAACTATTCCTTAACTATCTAGGGCCAGTCTCCTGCTTTTCTCCACCCTGAATTCCCCTCAGGGCGCAACGTCAGGGGTGGCTACCGTGGCTGGTGTCTTGATGGCGTTGTTTATCGGAATGGCAGGTGATTTTTTTTTGTCCACAGATGATTAACCTGCCGTCTCTCCATGGAACCTGATTCAACGTGAATTTTGATAAAAGTGGAAAAGAAAAAGAATCTCTCTTAGAATTGAATCTTCCTAGAGTTAGAAGGGCCTGGTAAGTTCTGCTTCAGGTATCCTTCTTAGAGTGGAGCACTGTTAAACCATCTTTGTGACTTGTAGGGATGAAGACTTCACATCTCCCCAAGAGGTCCTTTCAAGTCCACTGCAGGCTATACCCAGTTTTCTCATAAAGGACAAATACCCGTTAGACATGAAGGATTAATGCCTATAGTATCTTCATAGTAATATGCATTCCAGGGCATTGGAAAAATGAGAATTGAGGCTGTCAGTAAATTTAAGATTTTTTTTCCCCCTGAGAGCTAGCATTGTTGAAGAAGGATGCATACTTAGATCTTTGCTTTGGAAGGGGGTTAGTAAAATTACTCCCCTCTTGACATTTGACCATGGAGACTCCTTTACAGAGGGGAGGAGTTGGAGCATTCAGGGCTAGAGGATAATCGAGAGGAATGAATGAAGGAAGGACCACCCCGCCACCGGCAAAAGGGAGAGAAGATGGAGGCCTTGGGGAGGATATTGTTTGGGATGGCTACATTACTGGCCATTGATTCGGTATGTTCTAGAATCCTCTCCACTTTCTAAACCATGCATCCATACATGTTATTAAACCCTGCCCTGTATAAAGCGTGGCACACTCTGTGCATCCCTAAACCCCTCACACCTGTCCTGCTGGGTGATGCTGAACCACGTGGTCTCCATATTGTTTGGGTATGTTTTTAGTTCTTTCATGTAAGACTTGTACAATGTCCCTAGTAAACTCCATCTTGTCCTTGAAAATCAGTCCTATTCATGCCCTTCCTGCTTTAGTGAATCTCCTGCATTTAACCAGCTCTGTTTTTCTTTCTCAAGATTGCTTTGGCTATTCATGGTCTTCTGTGTTTCCATACAAATTGTAAAAATTTTTGTTCTAATTCTGTGAAAAATGCCATTGGTAATTTGATAGGGATTGCACTGAATCTGTAGATTGCTTTGGGTAGTATAGTCATTTTCACAATATTGATTTTTCAATCCAAGAACATGGTATATCTCTCCATCCGTTTGTGTCATCTTTGATTTCTTTCATCAGCATTTTATAGTTTTCTGAGTACAGATCTTTTGTCTTCTTAGGTAGGTTTATTCCTAGGTATTTTCTTCTTTTTGTTGCAGTGGTAAATGGGATTGTTTCCTTAATTTCTCTTTCTGATTTTTCATTGTTAGTGTATAGACATACAAGAGATTTCTGTGTATTAATTTTGTATCCTGCAACTTTACCAAATTCATTGATTAGCTCTAGTAATTTCCTGGTGGCTTCTTTAGGATTTTCTTTGTGTAGTATCATGTCATCTGCAAAGAGTGACAGTTTTACTTCTTTTCCAGTTTGGATTCCTTTTATTTCTTTTTCTCCTCTGATTGCCATGGATAGAACTTCCAAAACTATGTTGAATAATAGTGGCAAGAGTGGACATCCTTTTCTTGTTCCTGATCTTAGAGGAAATGCTTTCAGTCTTTCACCATTGGGAATGATGTTTGCTGTGGATTTGTCATATACAGCCTGTAGTATGTTGAGGTAGGTTCCCTTTATGCCCACTTTTTTTTTTTTTTTTTTTTTTTGCGGTACGCGGGCCTCTCACTGTTGTGGCCTCTCCCATCGCGGAGCACAGGCTCCGGACGCGCAGGCTCAGTGGCCATGGCTCACGGGCCCAGCCGCTCCGCGGCATGTGGGATCTTCCTGGACCGGGGCACGAACCCATGTCCCCTGCATCAGCAGGCGGACTCTCAACCACTGTGCCACCAGGGAAGCCCTATGCCCACTTTTGAGAGAGTTTTTGTTGTAAATTGGTGTTGAATTTAGTCAGAAACCTTTTCTGCATCTATTGAGATGATCATATGGTTTTTATTCTTCAGTTTGTTATATGGTGTATCACATTGATTGATTTGTGTATCATGAAGAATCCTTGCATCCCTGGGATAAATTCCACTTGATCATAGTGTATGACCCTTTTAATGTGTTGTTGGATTCTGTTTGCTAGTATTTTGTTGAGGATTTTTGCATCTATGTTCATCAGAGATATTGGCCTGTTATTTTCTTTTTTTGTGATACCCTTGTCTGGTTTTGGTATCAGGGTGATGGTGGCCTTCTAGAACGAGTTTGGGAGTGTTCCTCCCTCTGCAATTTTTTGGAAGAGTTTGAGAAGGATAAATGCTCTTCTCTAAATGCTTGATAAAATTCACCCGTGAAGCCATCTGGTCCTGGGCTTTTGTTTGTTGGAAGATTTTTAATCACAGTTTCAATTTCGTTACTTGTGATTGGTCTGTTCATATTTTCTATTTCTTCGTGGTTCAGTCTTGGAAGGTTGTACCTTCTAAGAATTTTTCCATTTCTTTCAGATTGTCCATTTTATTGGCATATAGTTGCTTGTAGTAGTTTTTTATGATCCTTTGTATTTCTGAGGTGTCAGTTGTAACTTCTCCTTTTTCATTTCTAATTTTATTGATTTGAGTCCTCTGCCTTTTTTCTTGATGAGTCTGGCTAGTGGCTTATCAATTTTGTTTATCTGCTCAAAGAACCAGTCTTTAGTTTCATTGATCTCTGCTATTGTTTTCTTCATTTCTATTTCATTTATTTCTGCTCTGATCTTTATGATTTCTTCTCTTCTACTAACTGTGGGTTTTGTTTGTTCTCCTTTCTCTAGTTGCTTTAGCTGTAAGGTTAGGTTGTTTATTTGAGATTTTTCTTGTGTCTTGAGGTGAGATTGTATTGCTATAAATTTCCCTCTTAGAACTGCTTTTGCTACATCCATAGGTTTTGGGTCATTGTGTTTTTGTTGTCATCTGTTTCTAGGTAGTTTTTGATTTTCTCTTTGATTTCTTCAGTGATCCATTGGTTATTTAGTAGCATATTGTTTAGCCTCCATGTGTTTGTGGGTTTTTTTCCTGTAATTGATTTCTAATCTCATAACCTTGTGGTTGGAAAAGGTGCTTGATATGGTTTCAATTTTCTTAAATTTACCAAGGCTTGATTGGTGACTCAAAATGTGATCTATCCTGGTGAATGTTCCATGTGCACTTCAGAAGAAAGTGTATTCTGCTGTCTAATGTGTCACTTAAGGCTTGTATTTACTTATTAATTTTCTGTCTGGAAGATCTGCCCATTGGTGTAAGTGGGGTGTTAAAGTCCCTCACTATTATTGTGTTACTGTCAATTTCCCCTTTTATAGCTGTTAACATTTGCCTTATGTATTGAGGTCCTCCTATGTTGGTGCATAAATATTTACTATTGTTATATCTTCTTGGATTGATCCCTTAATCATTATGTAGTGTCCTTCTTTGTCTCTTATAACAATCTTTATTTTAAAGTCTATTTTGTCTGATATGAGAATTGCTACTCCAGCTTTCTTTTGATTTCCATTTGCATGGAATACCTGTTTCCATTCCCTCATTTTCAGTCTGTATGTGTCCCTAGGTCTGAAGTGGGTCTCTTGTAGACAGCATATATATGGGTCTTGTTTTTGTATCCATTCAGCCAGTCTGTGTCTTTTGGTTGGAGCATTTAGTCCATTTACATTTTAAGGTAATTATTGATATATATGTTCCTATTGCCATTTTCTTAATTGTTTTGGCTTTATTATTTTTTTCTTCCCTTCCTCTTTTGTTCTCTTCTCTTGTGTCTTTTGCCTAGAGAAGTTCCTTTAGCAATTGTTGTAAGCTGGTTTGGTGGTGCTGAATTCTCTTAGCTTTTACTTGACTGTAAAGCTTCTGATTTCTCCATCGAATTTGAATGAGAGCCTTGCTGGGTAGAGTAATCTTGGTTGTAGGTTTTTCCCTTTCATCACTTTAAATATATCATGCCACTCCCTTCTGGCCTGCAGAGTTTCTGCTGAAAAAACAGCTGATAACCTTATGGGGTTTCCCTTGTATGTTATTTGTTGCTTTTCCCTTGTTGCTTTTAATATTTTTTTCTTTGTATTTAATTTTCGTTAGTTTGACGAATATGTGTCTCGGCCTGTTCCTCCTTGGGTTTATCTGGTATGGAACTCTCTGTTCTTCCTGGATTTGGATGACTATTTCCCTTTCAATGTTAGGGAAGTTTTTGACTATGCTTTCTTCAAGTATTTTCTCAGGCCCTTTCCCTTTTTCTTCTTCTTCTGGGAGCCTTATAATTTGAATGTTTGTGCATTTAACATTGTCCCAGAGGTCTCTGAGACTGTCCTCATTTTTTTTTCATTCTTTTTTCTTTATTCTGTTCTGCAGCAGATATTTCCACCATTCTGTCTTCCGAGGTCATTTATCTGTTCTTCTGCCTCAGTTATTCTACTATTGATTCCTTCTAGTGTATTTTTCATTTCAGTTATTGTCTTGTTCATCTCTGTTTGTTTGTTCTTTAGTTCTTCTAGGCCTTTGTTAAACTTTTCTTTTATCTTCTCAATCTGTGCCTCCATTTTTTTCTGAGATCTTGGATCATCTTTACTATTATTACTCTGAATTCTTTTTCAGATACATTGCTTACCTCCTCTTCATT
The DNA here is from genome assembly GCF_949774975.1 of Lagenorhynchus albirostris. Classification (NCBI taxonomy): domain Eukaryota; kingdom Metazoa; phylum Chordata; class Mammalia; order Artiodactyla; family Delphinidae; genus Lagenorhynchus; species Lagenorhynchus albirostris. Next base: position 3,071,683 of record NC_083115.1, read on the forward strand.
TAGTTGTTCTTGTAGGTTTTTATGTTGCTCCTTTGTCTGCAACATATTTCTTTGTCATCTCATTTTGTCATACTTGCTGTGTTTGTGGTCTCCTTTCCACAGGCTGCAGGATCGTAATTCCTCTTGCTTCTGCCCCCGGTGGGTGAAGTTGGTCCAGAGGCTTGTGCTGTTCTCCCCCTGATAGGGGGTTTGATTGGTGTTATGTTGATCAGAGCCTGCCCTAGACATTGAGCAGGACCTCCCCTTTGCTCTGTGGTTGTCACTGCCCTGTCAGGGTTGGGCTCTGCTCCCTGTGTGTTGGAGTAGAGGTCCTCAGATCTGTTCCTTAGCTGTGATTCTGATCTGCAGTGTGACGTAGGTGGGATTAGAGTGCTCCCAGTGGGAGAGCAGCCACTGAGTTTTCCTCCTCTGGAGTTGTTCACCTGTAATTGTGCTCCATTTTGCCCCCTTTCTCCCATTGTGTGGGCTCACAAAGTATACTGCTGTTGGAACTGCTCTCGGTCCCACCTTATCTGTGAGCATGCTGGCACCTGGCCCTGGTGGCTCTCAGGTCTGTGTTTTCACCTGGCCACCAGCACAGACCCACTGAGGTTAGGTACCAGTACTGCAGTAGTCGTGCACCTGGACCCACCATGGGAGCTATGTAGGCAGCTTGAACTCTGGTCTGGCCCTACCCTAACGTGTACGTGCTCACAGAGCCCCAGCTACTAAAGCCAGACCCGCGATAGGTGGTGTGACTGGCGTTGTGGTGACCAGAGCTTGCCGTGGATATTGCGCAGGGCCTCCCCTTTGCTCTGTGGTTGTCACCGCCCTGTCAGGGGCAGGGTCTGATCCCTAGCTGTTGGAGTAGAGCCCCCAGATCTGCTTCTTAGCTGTGTTTCTGATCTGCAGTGTGAGGTAGGCGCGTTTGGAGCACTCCCGCTGGGAGGTCAGCCATTGAGTATTCCTCCTCTGGAGCTGTTCACCTGTGGGTGTGATCTGTTGTGTCACCTTTCACCCGTTGTGCGAGCTCACAAGTTACACTGTTGTTGGCACTGCTCTCAGCCCCACCTTAACTGTGGGTGTGCCGGCAGTTGGCCCTGGTGTCTCTTGGACGTTGTTTTCACCAGGCCACCAGAGTAGACCCACTGAAGTCAGGCCCCAGGACTGCAGTAATCATGGATCTGGACCTGCTGTGGGTGTTATGAGGGCCCTCAGACGCTAGCCTGGCCCACCCCCCATGTGTATGTGTCCACAGAGGCTACAGCTGCTAAAGCTAGACCTGCCTTGGCTGTGGGAGCGCTTGTCTGTTCAGTTGTTCTGTAGGCGCTGAGTTCTTACCAAGCCACTTGTGGAGGTGTCAATTCTCAGTTTGCTCAGCTGCAAGGGGAGATTTCTACTTTTCTTCCTTAGTTGCACAGGCCCTGGTGCTCAGCTGTGGTTTCAGCCCCACCTCTGTGTGTGGGCCACCCACAGGGGTCTGCTCCCGAGGCTTCCCTGGAGCATTGGGTCTGCCCCAGTGAGGACAGGGCATGGAGGTGGCACAGCTGCCGGGGTCTCGGGGGCCCTGGCGATGACAGGTGTGCTGGGCATTTGGCAGCAGCTAGAGATCTGGCCCTGTCAGTGACGAGGCACGTAGGAAGGCTGGTGGCCTCAGGCACGAGAGATCAGGCTGTGGTGGGAACCTTTCCTAGCTCCTGGCTACAGGCACCGGAGTGACAATTTCTTACTGGAGGCATGTTGATATTCACGAATGTGTTAGCCTAGACAGATTTCTCTTTTTCCTAGAAGCCTGGAGGGCCTTGGAGGATGTAAAGGAGTTTTATTTCCATGGAGAAGTGTGGAAAGAAGTAGTTGGGGCACAGGGAATAGCCCAAGTGAGACAGCCCCCAGAGGGTTCCTCGAGGGTCTGGGGGCTGCCCAAAGGCATAGGGTGCCTGGGAAAGGGCATAGCTAGATGGTAACAGGTGTTTATCTCGGATGTCATCGACATTTACAATTTTGCTAAGAGCTGGTCCAGGACAAGACGTTAGCCCTCTATTATGTCCAATCTGCAGAGAAGTTTCCTTTTTCCACAGGGCCACAGAGAACAGGACAAAGGCCGGGTGAGCCTGGACCAGGCAGAGGAAGAAGCATGAGGTCTGAAGCAGGGCAGGCTCTAGTGTGATGATCTCTAATGGGCAGGTTGGGGAAGGATTGGGAGGGGAAAATAGGGGAAGACGAATTTCTCCTACTTAGCAGTTGTACTGGCATGGCCCTGCTTCGACCGATAAGACCATTTCAAAAATGAGCTAACCTTTAGAACCGGCTGCTTCAGGACTTAGTGCGATTGAGGAGGGATGACCAGGTTTGCAGGTGTTAAGAACAGGTGTCCAAACCAGGTGTCCTCTGGTAAGTTGTATATCCTGCCAGGTGAGGTGTGTCCCTGTGGAAAACATGCCCTTCATCTCATGCTTCTGAGGATGGGGAAGGTCCTTCCTGTGGTCTGTCTCTGGGCCATACTTATTCCTTGACATTTGTCTTTCTTTTATTTTTCAATCCATCCAGTGTATTTTAATGGGCAAAAACTCTATACTCTTGATTTCTTTGTATGAAATCAGAGGTAATTGATTGCTGGTCCCACAAGTTGTAACAAAGATGAAATGAGATAACTCAGTTAAGTTCCTAACTCAGCTTCCGGTAACTCCCTGGATGTTGGTTTTCGTTCCCTTCTAAGATTACTTTTCCTTCATTCATTTATTCATTCTTCCATAAGTATTTATTCAATGTCTCCTACGTGTCAGGTACTGTTTTGAATTTTGTAAAATAATGATCGCTTTGAAAAGAACTAAAGTACTGCCTTGCCTGTAGATTAGTTAATGTTACATGTCAATGTTAATCATACAGCCAACTAATAATACAATTACTAATCATATTAATTAGTATGATTGATCATCATACAATTAATAGTATGATGGGTTATTAGACTATGGTTTTATGAGAGGGTAGCATTTGTGGAAGCTAGGTGAAAGATATGTAAGACTTTTTTTACACAACTTTTTATGTAATTATTTCAAAACAAAAAGTTTAAAAATTGTAAGAAGTATTGGGTCTCTCTGTTAAGTAGCAATCCATATGTATTTATCTCTCTGTCATTAGGTGAGGCTTGATGAGAGCATTGTAAATTATCCTGGGATTCATTGACTGGGTAGAGATTCAGGGAGACAGATTTTGCGGTGAAAGACCCCTCAAACTCTGCAATTCCAAAATTGAGCCAATTCTCTTTTTTACCTGCTCCCCTTTCGGTAATTCTCTTAATGAGTAACTGGCGTCCCCTCCCTAATTCGTCACCATCAATTCGTCATTGCATCTTTGCCTGTCTACACGCAAATATCTCTGAAACTGTTCTCTCTCCATCCCCACTGCTCTTGCCTTTGTCTGGGGCTCATTCCTGATCAGTCTTGCATTCTTCTATACCACCTTTCACACCTCTACCAGGAAGATCTCTCCAAAATGAAAATTTGACTGTGTCATACTCCTGTTTAGAGGTCCCATCTGCCTACATGATAAGTTTCAAAGTCCCTAGATGGGTTAAACTGCATCCCACCCCCCAAAAAGGTATGTTGGAGTTTTAACCTCTAGTAACTCAGATCGTGACAGTATTTGGAGATAGGGTCCCCTTAACGGGGGATCAAGTTAAAATGAGGTCATTAGGGTAGGTCCTAATCCACTATGGCTGGTGTCCTTATAAAAGGGGAAATCGGATACAGAGACAGACAGGCACAGCGGGAGAATGTCATGTGAATGCTGCCATGAACCAAGGAACCAGCAACAGCTAGGAGATTGGCCTTGGGATGAATCCTCCCCTAGTACCTTCAGAGGAAGCAAGGTCCTACTGCCACCTTGATCTTGAACTTCCAGCCTCCAGAATCTGAGACAACACCTTCCTGTTGTTTGAGCCACCCAGCTTGTGATGCTTTGTTATGGCACCCCGAGCAAACTAATAGAATGAGAGTCTGTCTCAGCTTCCAGGGTTTACTTCATTTATTCACGCAGCCAATATTTGCTGACAGCTGATCATTTCCAGGGCCTGTGCTAGCTCTTGGGATAGAGCTGGAAATAAGGCAGGTGGCTCCTGCCTCATGGAACCTGTGCTCTTGTGGAGACAAACTACCCTCCCCTTCTCCCCCTGCTGGCCACCCTTCCATTATGTTCCCTGCAGGGGTATGCTTTGTGGTTTCTTTTCCCCTTCAAACTTGACCTTATTCATTTTAACCAGATACAGACTATTTTTAAAACATGGTAAAGAGAATGAGAAGACAAGCTACAGACTAGGAGAAAATATATGCAAAAGACATGTCTGATTAAAGGAATGTTATCCAAAATATAGCAAGAACTTTTAAAAATCAATCATAAGAAAATGAACAACTTGATTTAGAAATGAGCAAAAGACCTGAACAGACACTTTGCCAAAGAAGATAGCAATAAGCTTCTTAAAAGTAAGCATGTCACGTGTCATCAAGGGCATGCAAATGAAAACAATGAGTTCTGCTATTCACCTCGTTAGAGTGACCAAAATCCAGAGCGCTGACAACACCAAATGCTGATGAAGATGTGGGTCAGCATGAACTCTCATCACTGCCGGTGGGAATGCAGAACGGTGCAGCCACTTTGGAAGACAGTTTGGAAGTTTCTTACAAAATTAAAAACGTTTATCATATGATCCAGCAATCATACTTCTTGAGATTTACCCAAGTGAGTTCAGACCCTGTGTCCATATAAAAACCTGCCTATGGGTATTTATAGCAAAACTGCCAAAATTTGGAAGCAGCGAAGATGTCCTTCAGTAGGTGAATGGATAATAAACTGTGCTACATCCGGACAATGGAATATTAGCACTAAAAAGAAATGAGCTATTGAGCCATGAAAAGACATGGAAGAAACTTAAATGCATGTTACTAAGTGAAAGAAGCGCATCTGTAAATGCTACATACTGTATGATTCCAACTATATGACATTCTGGAAAAGACAAAATATGGTGACAATAAAAAGACCAGTAATTGCCAGGGGTGAGGGGGTAGGGAGGGATGAACTGACAGAGCACAGAGGATTTTTAGGGCAGTGAAACTGTTCTGTGTGATGCTACAATGGTGGATACATGTCACTACACGTTTGTCAAAAATGCATAGAACGTACAGCACCAAGAGTGAGCCATAATGTACACTCTGGACTCTGGGTGATGATGATGTGTCAGTGTAGCCATTGAAAGGCACAAATGCACAATTGTGGTTGCGGGATTGTTGGTAAAGGGGAGGGTACATGTGTGGGGACAGAGGGCATATGGGAACTCTGTATTTTCCACTCAGTTTTGCTGTGGACCTAAAATTGCTCTAAAAATAAAGTTTATTGCATTTAAAAACCAGAAACCGAAACTCATGGGTCAATTAGAGTTGTGGGTAGGAGTTGTCATCTCTCCAGTTCTGTGCCTCTTTCTCCCACTCCACATCCCCGTGGGTGACATTCCCAACCATTTCTCCGATTTCACCTCTGGCTCCTGTTTTCCTATTTTTCTTCCTCCCTTTTACTCTGTCAGAGTCCACAGAATGTCAGTTTCCTATAACAATGTTTCCGCTAACATCCAATTTCCATCAAAAATACTCTCTTATTTTTCTGATGCCCAATAAATTTTACCTCCCTCCCCAAATCTCTCAAAGCACAGGCTTCCCAGGTCTCACCAGTCACTGGTTTAATTCTACTTAATTGGATCTGTCCTTTATACATCGCCATATGGCTTCAATATGTATGCTTTCAGTATCTCTTAATATGTTATCTCCTAGATCCGGAGAATTTATAAAGATGTCGCAAATGGAATTTAATTAAAAACAGATGGATCCTCTTTGAACCACTTCCTTATCAATTAACAATACCAGCTGTCTCACTAATGCAACCCTGGAGAAGAGAGAAACCATCTAATCTAACTCTTTCCTTTCATAGATGAAGAAACTGGGGGCCAGAGATGTGACTTTCCAAAGGTCACACAGCTAGGGAGTGACAACACTGTGCTTTGAGTTGGAAGACTTGAGTTCTAGTCCAGCTGAGTTTCATTCAGCTTAGACTGCTCCCCACTGGTGATGTGTGTTTGCGGGGTCCCCATGGTCAAATGCTCCAGCCACTGCATGGAGGAAAGTTCATTCATTTCTGCTGGCTTTCTCCTCTTTCTTCCTCCTCCTTCACCTCTTCCTCCTTCTTCTGTCAGATAAAATGGAAATACATTTTTCACGATCTCACACCTTTTCCTTAAAAAAAATAAAAAAATAAAAAGATGATTCATGATACAAATGAACTTACTTACGATACAGAAACAGACTCACAGACATAGAAAACAAAGTTATGGTTACCAAAGGGGAAAAGATGGGGAGAGGGATAAATTAGGAGTTGGGGATAAACAGATAGACATTACTGTATATAAAATAGATAAACAACAAGGAACTACTGTATGACACAGGGAACTATATTCAATATCTTGTAATAACCTAAAATGGAAAAGAATCTGAAAAAGCATGTATATAATATATATGCACATATACATGTATATGTAAAACTGAATCACTTTTCTGTACACCTGAAACTAACAAAACACTGTAAATCAACTATACTTAAAAAAAAAAGATTATTGCAAAGACTCCAGAGGTCACTAAGTCTTGCCCTGTCACTTTACAGATGAGCAAACTGAGGCCCAGAGGGTTGAATTAACTTGAGTTAAGTTGTTCCACCACAGAGAAATGGTAAATCTGAGATTAGAAGTCCACTCTGCAGACTGCTAGTGGAAAGTGCCCACCACAGCCTCCTAACACAGCCTGATCTGCAGAACAGCTTTGTTTAGCAAGCTGCGGGTGACGTAGGGCTGGGAGCATCACTGAGGGGGCCCCTTAGGAAGGATTTGAAAATGCACCATTAATTAATTTCGTGTGAAGGGGGTCCAATACTTCTAAAAACACGTCCCTGGATCAGAGATACCACTGTTGCCCTGAACTTCTCAGAAGATGAAAAGCAGAAGTTTGTACTGACACAGTCTCCTTCAGTCCACAAAAAAGGAAAAATGTCCTCTTTTTGGTGCAAAGAACCACAAGGATTGTTAACTTCATTTGTGCTTTCCTAGGAATTTGAGAGAGTGGGAACAGATTGGCCTTTACTCACACATTATTTCTCAGTTTATTTTGCTGATAAACATATTATCATTTCCAGACCAATTAACTTTTGACCTCCAGAATCCTGCCTTCTCGACACAAGCAAGGTCAAAGGTTCTTTTGTTCAATGAAACATTAGGATGGTTGTTATTCCACCAACTCAGCTGCTCCAAAATGTGAGGTTTTATTCCTCTTCTTATATCTATTTTCAGAGGTTTCCTTTTTAAAATCAAAACACTTCAGATTTTTATAGAGAAGCAATATTAATTATTTGTGAATCCTAGCATTCTGTGATAATAAATTTGAACACATTTTAAGGCCTTAGGCTTAAAAATAACATTTCTTAGAAACTTCTCTGCATTAATAACACCAAAGATATTTTCAACTTTAAAAAGCATTAAAAATGCTTAATTGGTATTAAACTTCAAAGCTTAGTTTTTATTTCCCAATTACCTTGATTTTAGTCTAAATCAAGTGGCAATTTCAGCACTTCAGAGTAGGGAGAATGTTATTGTTACCAAGTCCAAGCTCCTTGTGCTCGCTACATGACAGGCAAATAAATCAGGAGATGAGGTGTTGGGGCAGGGAATATGACTTTATTCAGAAAGCCATCAGACCGAGAAGATGGCGGACTAGTGTCCCAAAGAACCATCTTACCCAAGGTAGAATTCAGGCTCCTTTTGTGCTAAAAGGGGAGGAGGTGTGGCTGGTTGTTACAAACTTCTCGGTGTCAGAATCCTTTGTTCTTGCAGCTGTCCACACAGGGCAGGTCAGCACGTTCCTGTAAACCTCCAACAAGGCAAATGTTATTCTCTGTTCTGCAACTTTTTATCTCTATATGAATGGAAAAGTGTTACACCCTTAAAGGTCAGAGCCTTGAGAACTGGCTATCCTGTATATTTCAGGCTACAGGCAACATTCTTCTACAAAAGGTGCAGAGTCAACACGACTAAGCACAGGCCACAGGGCACAAAGGTTAAAGAAAAAGGAACAGATCTAATATGGAGTCAGATTTGTTCTTCCCCATTACATCATGGGTGGAATTGTATTCCACCCCAAATTCATATGTTGAAGTCTTAACTGCCAGTACCTTAGATGTGACTGTCTTTGGAGATAGGATCTTTAAAGGTAATTAAGTTAAAATGGGTCATATGGGTGGGCCCTAATCCAATGTGACTGGTGTGTTCTTATAAGAAGAGAATAGGACAAGGTCGCACACAGAGGAAGGACCATGTGAGGACATGGGGAGAAGATCACCATCTACAAGCCCAGCAGGGAGGCCTCAGGAGAAACCAGCCCTGCCAACACCTTGATCTGAGGCTTCTAGCCTCCAGGATGGTGAGAAAATACATTTCTCTGTTTAAGCCGCCCTGTCTGTGTATGGCAGCACTAGCAAGCTAACAGGAAGGGGGTTCTTGGAGAGAAAGTCCCTTCTTTCTCTCCCAGAAATAGTGGGACAGGCGGCTCCTCGCTTCCCTTACAGGGCTGGTGAGAGACTGCAGTGTGATAATGTGTGTGAATTTGATTAGAAACCGTGAATCACTGTCTGGCCATGCGACCTTGGGCAAGTGTCCTTCGACTCTTCTCATCAGCCTCCTGTCCTGGGGGTCCCTCGACATTCTGATGGCGGCTCCACACTGCTGCTCAGTGCACCCCCTCCAGCTGGGCCCCCAGGGAGCTGGGTAAACATACAGATTCCCAGTCCCACCTGCAGATATTCTGATCCAAAAATCCTTGCAAGTGATGCACGGGAATCTCTATTTTTTAACATAACTTCCCAGCAGATTCCATTGGGAAGGCAGTGCTGGGAACCGCTGGATTGGGTCATCTGCAAGCTTTGTGCCTGAGCCAGCACTCTGTGCTTCTGTGCAAAAGATTTTGATTCCCGGCCTCCACCAGAGGGGTGGGAAGCTGGAAGCAAATGGTTGATGGGATCTTGTTGTCTCCATCACACACTAATTATGGCCCCATTTTATGGCTTGCACATTTCCCTGCCCATCTCCAGATGTTCTGAAGCAGCACAGGACAGTCTGGTTCACGAGGGGGCCTGATGGGAGACAGGCTGCGCCCTGGTGGCAGGCTGTCGATGGTGCACAGCATGGGGCTGGTTTGAGGTTTAAGTAAAGGGGTCAGAGACGGGGCCCGATGCTGGAAGGGCGGCTCCGGGCTGTGATGGCACGTAGATTGCTGGACTGAATTCTGTTCCCAGCTTTGTAAGGTTCTAGTTCTGTGGCCTTGGACAGCTTAGTCGGAACTTCAGTTTACTCACTTGCAAAATTCATTTATTTTCTGCTCTGCCTGTCTCATGAGACAATCCACTGAGATGATGCTTATCAAAGTGCCTTGAAAAATAGAAATCCTTTTCACTGATCTCAGGTTCTATCGTTAGGATATGGTGATAGTAATGAGCTAGGGTTGACAGGACTCAAGCACAGGTCCTTCGAAACTAGAACGATGAGCCCCTTAGCTTTAACCACATTTCTGACATGTGTCTAATGGAGCTGTGCAGCTTTGGTTAGTGCCGAGCCACGACTTGTCATACGATGAAATGACTCTGAATCCAACACAGGGAAAACGGGTTACTATGCCAGATACTGGTTCCAAGGCTCCACATTGACAGGGTTAGAATATATGTACATCCGGGCCTTCTGACTCCAGGATTAGATGCTCCTTCCCTGTCCCATCGTGATTCTCTGAGTATAAATGTCGTGCTCCTGGCAGGGGTCTCACTCCCCAGTCCCACCCTTGGAAGGGCAAGTTCCCAAGAGGACCTCACAAGGCCACCATAGCCATATTTTATCAAGTCTCTTTACTACCCACGCCCTGATTTGTGGGAGATGTGTGGATATCTGCACATCTGATTTTCAGCCTCACAGTTTACAGATGTTAACTAGTAAAGCCCCAGCGAGTCCCTCTGTGAGGCTGGTATTCTAATTTCAATTTTACGAACAGAGCAATTGAGAAATGATGGGACTTCCTCCAGGCTCTAGTTAGTAGGGAGGCCGGATTCTAGAAAACTGATTCTTTCAGCTCAGACTGCACAAACTCATGACTCCCTGGCATATCAGAGAGTCCCTTACTCATCTCTCAGGTGGCTGGAAATCAGTCAGAGAGATAGGTTGAAGTAGTCGGTTTTTCTGTTTTAGTTTATTCTTTCCTTCTCTCTTTTCTTCGTGTACGTGTGTGTGTGTAGATATGCACACATACATACATAAATGCAAATTTTATACAAACACATGTTTTCCCCAACAATGTCTTTTGTTGATCATTTTGAACTGGGGTTTGATTGAGACATACACATTGCTTTTGGTTTTTATGTCTCTTCAATCCGGATTAATCTAGAAGAGTCCTATCACTTACTCTTTTTCCCACAACATTGATGTTTTCAGAGTCCACGTCAGGAGTTTTATAGAATATCCTACCTTCTGGATTTGTCTGTCCTTTCATGGTGTTTGGAACCTGCTCCCCTCTCCCCTGCTTTTCTGGAAAATGAAAATTAGGACCAAGGCCTGCTTAGATTTCGGTGAAACGTTTTTGCGAGAATAAATCACAGGTGATGCCGCTCCCCTCGCCTGGCGCCTCATCAGGAGACCCTGATGTTGTGTGTGATTGCTGGGTACAGTGGCGACCGATGCATCTTGCAGTTGTAAGGCACACTTGCACACTGGCCATCTGAGGGGTGACACTTTGACACCCGGTAACCCTCCTGCTTCCAACAACATCTCACCAAATGGTTTTAGCGTCTTCGGAGGACGCTTAGCTGATGCACTGACTGCTCTGTGGGTTGCAAAGTGCTATTTCTCTCAGTGCATCATCTTTTTCACATTACCTGGCCTTCTGTGAAGAAGAGCTTTCCTCTGCGGCCACCACCAACCGCCTTCTCTCTCCTTCTTTAAGGATCAGTGCGGACTCATGCATTTTATGTATTTAATATGTTACAATAAGTTACAGTCACTTGTGATGCTTAAATTTCCCCAAACTTAGACAGCGGCTGTGCCTTCGAGTTGGACCCTGTGTCCTTCTGGTCTGACCCCGATGCTCCTCACGTGCTGTCCTTGCTTTCTGGCCCATGATGTCTCTGTGTCTCTTCTTCTCTTTCCCCAGACCTGAAATCAGCCATCCGTCACAAAGCCCTGATTTCTTTTAACGGGAAATGCATGAAAAACCAAGATCTGACTTAACAATACTAAACTGTACACTTAAAAATGGTTAAGATGATAAATGTTATGTGTATTTTATCACAATTTTTTTAAAAAAGCAACAACCAAGATCATTGCTGCTGTCAGTTTCCAGGTCCTTTCAGTGGACAGAGCTAGGAAAGAATACTTTAAAAAAGGAGTTTATGTTGATATTTCCAAATCTAATCTAAAATTGGAGGGTTTTTTTTCTTCCCTTCTTTTATTTTATACAGGTATCTCTGCTCTCATTCTGAAATCTTGGTTTACAGAATAATTTATTTAACTTATTTTCTTTATCTTGTCATATACATAAAATAATTTCATGTTTATAATCACAATTTTGCTATTAACAATACATTTACCAAATGAAGTTTAATATTTCCTTGCAGGACTTTTTGTCCTTAGAATACAGTCGTACAGAGAGAACAGAGCCGTTGGGGACGTACAGAGTGTGGTATTCAAAAGTTACTCGAAATAATAATGTCGTGTTGTTATTTTGATAGCCAGTTAGGCTGATTTGTTTCTGTTTCTGATCTGTTTAAGGTTTTAGTTGTTTTTCTCTTTTCGATTTAATTTTAGGTTTTGAATATGTTAAATATTTATAAAGTTTAAAGGTCAAAATAATATAAAAATTATACTACTTGGAAAATTCTTGGTCCCATCTCTACCTGCTCATTCTGCATCCCACCTGCTGACCTCAGAGACTGCCATTTTCATGTGTTGATGGTTTACATTTCCTATGTTTCTTTTTGAAGCAACAATAACAACAACAAGGCATATTTTTCCTCTTTCTTTATTTCACACAAAAAAGTATGTTTTACTTCCTCTCACTCTTTTCTTCACACAAAGAAGTATACTTTAGGTAACGTTTACATTATTCTTGACTTTTTCCTTAATAAAGATCTTGGAAATAATTCCATATCCATTCACTAGAGAACTTCATTTCTCTAAGGTTGCATAAAACTACACCAGGTGGGTGTACCATAGTTTATTTAGCCAGTCTCTGCTTGATGGACATTTGTATTTTTCTAGTCTTTGGCCGGTGCGAATAACTTCATGAGTGAGTGTGTGCATAAGTCATACAGGTGTTGGCTGAGCTGTATCTTCGGGGTAGATTCCTGGGAGCCTCAACTTCCCTTCTTCAAGCCTTTTGCCACTCTTTAGCTAGTATCTGTTTGTTTCCTCTTCAAGTGGTTTGTGTGTCAAAATTAAAGCAAAATGTACTACGGAATATACGAGAGAGGATTTGGGGTAGTTATTAGTGAACATCATAACTGAACAAAGAATTTTTAATGTTAAACCCTGCATAAAACTCACACTGTCCAGCACAATCATTTGTAGCCTAGTACTTCGTACTTCTAGTTAAAATTGTCTTTGGGGTTGGACTGCACACAGGAATTACAGTCCAACGCTGTTTCAGTTCATATCCTCTTTTTTGGCCTGTGTTCTCTCCCAATGCCTCCTTCTGCTGTCACCGTCTGGGGGCACGAATGAATGATGGTAATCCCTCACACCTATCCCTGAGGGGGCATTCATTCATACTTATCCACTGAGGAGAACTGTAACATTTCAAGATCACTCCAACAGAGGAGAGGAGAATTAGCAAAAACCCGATATGAATATCTGTGAAGAGTTTGACAGGGGGGAAAAAAGCGAACCGCCATCTTGCTAAGTATGGGCTAAAGAAGGCCTTGTAATCCAAATCATTAAGGAAGAAATACAAAATGTAAGCCAGCTATCTCTATCCTATTTTCTCTGCCTTTATACTCTAGCTCACAGGTGACCACAAACGAATCTCTACCTAGGTCATCCTAGGGTCATCTTTTCCTTTACTATCCAAATAAAGTGACGTGGCCAACAAGAACTTCTTAGGTTCCTATAGAGCAAACGTGCTACTTAAGCAAATGTCTTTTGGGAAGCTATCCAGGCTAACTTTCCTTTTGAACGTATGCAGAGATGGCACGTCCTTTACAGGGTCCAGATGTCCCCCGTCTGGTTTGGAGACACAGAGCTGGCCGTGGTGGAGCCCAATCTCTTGCCTCATAGGAGGGAGAGGCACAGTCTCCATGTAAGCTCCCATTTCGGACGCCTAGACCCCATGCTTTGGGGAGGTTCTAGGTAGCCCTGGGATATGCAGATGGATAGGGAGGTTTCCCCGCAGCCCAGAATGGAAACTTTACCGAGAAAGCAATGGTGGAGAGAATAAGAAATTGACTGGCCTGACTTGCGGCGGGGGCTGGGGATTGTGTTTGGGGTGAGATTTTGGAATCACACAGAGTTGGGCAAAGGCAGAAAAGAGGAGCGGAGGGAGGTGTGGGGAGGGGTGGGCTTATGAGGCCCTTTCTTTTCCCAGATGCTTGGAGATTCAGAGAAGCAAACTGGCCAATCTGTGGAGATGAATACTGAAGAAGGTAAGAGCAATACAGAGCAGAGAGTTTTGCAGGAGAAAGCCAATTTCCATCAGCTAGGGAGTCAGGAAATGCTTGCCAAGCAGACCTGGGCTGAACCAGGTCTTGTGGAAAGCACACGTATCTAATTTAGATAAGCCGAGAAGCAGAGGGCTAGTCTGAGCTGCCAATTGGCGATGGAAGGCAAGCATCACAGGGACGGTCTGGCGGAGCTGAGGGGAGGACTTGGGTGGGTGACTGGTGGGCGCTGAGTTTGGAGAGAGGGCTTGAGGCGGAGGCGGAGCGGGGACGGAGCAGAGTGCTTTGATCGCCGGCTAAGAACGTTCCATTTTACCCTGAAGGCAGGGGCGGAGTCAGGCTTTGTGTGTTTCGAGGTGTATGAAATTTGGAGTTCTCAGTCGAAGGCAAGGAATCCACAATTATGAAAACAGACTTGCGGGGCTCCTGGCAGGCGTCTATGCCAGTGACAGGCCGGGAGGCTCAGCCTTCCTTCGCCTCGCTGTGCATGGGGCCCTGGGATGTTTTTGAGCAGTGGGGCTTCTCGGGTTGCCATGCTCGTCTAGAGCTGTTTGGTTGGGGGATGGATGCAGACACAATGTTTTGGAGCGCCCAGATTGGTAGCAGGTGTGTTGGCAAGCTTTCGGGGGGCTGTTGGAAAAAATCACCATCAACAGAGTGGCTTTAAAGCGATAGAGCTTTATTCTCACAGTTCAGGAGGCCAGGACCCTGAAATCAAGCTGTGTCAAGATTGGTACCCGCTGGAGGCACTGAGGGAGAAACCGTCCCACGCCTCTCTCCGGAGCTGCTGGTGGGCGCCGGCCATCCTAGGCGTTCCTTGGCTTGTAGACGTATTACTCCATGTCGGCCTCCATCTCCACATGGACTATGTCTCTGTCTCTTCTTCTTTTTTTTTTTGCACACGCGGGCCTCTCCTGTTGTGTAGCACAGGATCTGGACGCGCAGGCTCAGCGGCCATGGCTCACGGGCCCAGCCACTCCGCGGCATGTGGGATCCTCCCGGACCGGGGCACGAACCCGTGTCCCCTGCATTTGCAGGTGGATTCTTAACCACTGCGCCACCAGGGAAGTCAGATTTTAATCTGTCAAGTGCTGGTACTGTCACAACTACCCCCTGGGGCCCGGGCTGTGTTCGATTTGTCACTAGGCATTTACACAGGTCACACAAAGCAGGTGGGGACGGAAGGAGAGATGCACGCAAGGTCCAAGTCTTTCTGCTCTGCGGTCTACGGTCACACCTGCCAGGTGCTCACCTGCTCTGGGATGTGTCCTGGATTCTCAGCAGTCATTCTCCCCTACAGCGGCACTGTGTTACAATCACCTGGGGAGTCAGACGGTACTCACGCCCAGACACTCCCCGGGCCCGTTAAGAACAGTTTTTCCGGGGTGAGTCTTGGGCAGGGGTATGTTTCGAATCTGCTCAGATGATTTCAGTGTGTCCTAGGGGTGCTTCGTAGGTTTTCTGGATGCCTGGGTGGTAGAAGGCTATCTAACTTACTAGACACGTGTTTATAGTCCTTACCATACGAGGCCCTTTGCTCAACGCAGGGCATTTGACAGAGAGCAAGAGGGCTTCTGTTCTAGCTGGGAGGGCAGGTGGAAAACAACAAGTTATAAGTTTCCCTTGTGATCTAGAGCTATAAAGGTGAAATACAGGATGCTACATATTATGGGAACCAACCCAGTCTAAGAGGGCATCCTTGACGCAGTGATATCTGAACAGAGTTCTAGAAGTTGAAATTGTCTAGGACAAGAAGTTGGGGGAGAATGTCCCAGGTCGAGGGAGCAGCGTGTGCCGGAGTCTGGAAAAGGGAGGAGTATGAGGACGAGAGGAGCGGCGAGGGGCCGGGGCCACGTGGGGTATTTGGTGTCCGCTCGTTTGCAATTGCCTCGATGTCTTTGAAAGTGTTTACATTCACTCTTTCCCAAGAAGACTCCTCCAGGCAGAGGACATGTACCTTCTAATTGTTTCTAACCATTTTTCTTTCTTTACCATCGCGGGCCACCTTTATCCTATCACTGAAATTTACTGGGAGCCCTCACCTACACATTCTTCATTTAATTTTTATTGGATTTAGAGAAGTGAATCCACTTGCCCAAGGTTATGGGGTGAGTGGGGACTCTTTTTCTCCCTCCCTCCCTTCTTTCTTTTCTTACTTCCTTTCTCTTGCTTGTCTTTCTTTTTTACAAAATTGAATATGAGTGTGTGTACTCTTTAATAACCTGCCTTATTCATGTGACACAATGTCTCATTGTTTTATTCACATTCTTAAATATTCTTCAAGAAGGTGATTTTTTTAGGGCTTCTCTGGTGGCTCAGTGGTTCAGAGTCCGCCTGCCGATGCAGGGGACACGGGTTCGTTCCCCAGTCCGGGAAGATCCCACATGCCGCGGAGCGGCTGGGCCCGTGAGCCATGGCCTCTGAGCCTGCGCGTCCGGAGCCTGTGCTCTGCAATGGGAGAGGCCACAACAGTGAGAGGCCCGCGTACTGCAAAAAAAAAAAAAAAAAAAAAAAGAAGGTGATTTTTTAAAATGACTGCTTAGTAGTCTGTTATTTGGATATATCCTAATCCAATCAGTCAATCTATTACTGGGTATTTGTTTTCTCTGATTTTTCTAAATGGTCATTGTTCTCGGCAATGAACATCCCGATGCATAAATCTTTGAGGACATTTTTGATCATTTCTTCAGGAAGAAAATTTGTGGACGGAATAACTGGGTCAAAGGCTGTGTACAAATTAGAAGTTTCTTACACATATTGCTACATTGCCTTCCAGACGGATCGAACAGATTTAACTTCCCATCAGCAGTGTGTGAGGTGGCCTTGGGGACACTTCAGTTAAGCAAGGCCAGTTGATCTGTAGAACTTTGGTTGCTGAGAATATTTCGGCCAAAGCAAAACAACAAGGGAAACAGCGTGCTTTACAGTGGAGCTCCTCATAGCCTGGACCTATCCCGTGGTCAATGCTCACTTCCTCCCCGTATCTGCTCTGGGTCCGGAGAGTCCAGGGTGGCTTTGCTCATGTTTTTCTGGCTCTAGTCTCCCCCTTGCCCTCCCCCTCCTCAATCCTTCTTGTCCCTCTAGATGGAGCTCGGGTATCACTTGAAGTGTTTGTAAGACGCACGAACAGAGGTTCACTATTGTCTATGGTCATACCACCTTGAACACATCTGATGTTGTCTGATCTTGGAAGCTACCCAGTGTGAGGCCTGCTTAGCACTTGGATGGGAGTCCCTTAGATTTGTTACCTTAAATCTTTTTCCAACTTCAGGAATTCCAGTTTTACAGGCACAGAAATCAGGATTGTTAGTGTTGAAAGGGACTTTGGTTGTCATCAGGCCCTCATTCCTTCTACAGCAACCAGCTGGTGATGGTCGAATGGCTGGATGTCCGTCACTTGGTGAGGTGGCTGGTACCATTTTTGGTCCTCCAAGTGGTTACTCTGAGAGCAAAAGTCCGCTTTCCTCAGAGATTTGAAAAATTGTGAACTATTTCAAACGTACTAAAATGCAGAAAATAATGTGACACCCATGTCCTACCATGTGTATTTACCAAATGTTAGTGTTGTATTTGTTCTAGAAATCTCTTTAAAAAGAGAAATAAAGAGTTCTAAATATGACTGCTGTTCTTGACTGTCTTGACTATTCTAGGCACTTTCATTTTCATATAAATTATAGAATAAATTTGTCCTATGACTTGTAAAGCTAACCTCCGTTTTTGGACATTTCCCTCAATATTTCACTATTGTGAATCATGCTTTGATAATATTTTGTGCATAAATATTTAGGCACAGTCTTATTTTCTTTCTTAGTATAAAATGCTAAGAAATGGCTTGCTGAGTCCCTGATTAAGCATATTTTCCAGGGGTTAGGCGTAGGGAGAAAGTGGGTAATTGTTTATGGATATAGTTTCAGTTTTGCAAGATAAAAATTTCTGAGGATTCTTTTCAAAACAATGTGAATATACTTAACATTACTGAACTGTATATTTTAAAACGGTTAAGATGGTAAATATTATGTTACGTGTATTTTACCACAATTAAAAAGAAATTCTTCTCACAATTAGAACATATCAGTTAAAACTCTCAATTGATTTTTAAAGATCCTCCAGCATTTATAGGGATAACTTTCAAAGTTTCTGTTTACAAGCTTTGTTTTCAAGCTTGATTGTAATTTTCTAAAACTTTAAAACTTGAGTTGTTTTGGTGTTATAGTCACTGATGTTTTAATTGAAGATTTCAAATTGTTTTATGCTTAAAATGCTACCAAAATTTAAATATAAAATTTAAAATTTTAAAAAAATGACTAAGCATATATATATTTTTAAACATCTTTATTGGGGTATAATTGCTTTACAATGGTGTGTCAGTTTCTGCTTTACAACAAAGTGAATCAGTTACACATATACATATGTTCCCATATCTCTTCCCTCTTGCGTCTCCCTCCCTCCCACCCTCCCTATCCCACCCCTCCAGGCAGTCACAAAGCACCGAGCTGATCTCCCTGTGCCATGCGGCTGCTTCCCACTAGCTATCTACCTTACGTTTGGTAGTGTATATATGTCCATGCCTCTCTCTCGCCCTGTCACAGCTCACCCTTCCCCCTCCCCAGACTAAGCATATTTTAAAGGATTTTCCTACAAGTTGTCACACTGGCCACCTGAAATGTATGAGTGCCTCTTTCTTGTGTTCTTGCCAACACTGGGTGTTTGCTATCTTTAAAATTTTTTCTACAGTAGGATAGATATAAAATATTACTCTATTGTAGTTCTCATTTGCATATTATTAATTACTAAGGAAGTTGAAAATCTAATCATATATTTGTGGACCCTTGAAAGTGTTTTGTGAATTGACAGCTTACCTCCTTTGCTCATTTTTGTGTTGAAACGTTATTTTATTTTATTTTATTTTTGCGGTACGCGGGCCTCTCACTGTTGTGGCCTCTCCCGTTGCGGAGCACAGGCTCCGGACGCGCAGGCTCAGCGGCCATGGCTCACGGACCTAGCCGCCCCGCGGCATGTGGGATCCTCCCAGACTGGGGCACGAACCCGTGTCCCCTGCATTGGCAGGCGGACTCTCCACCACTGCGCCACCAGAGAAGCCCTGGAGCGTTAATATTTTGATGTTGATTTCTAAGTGCTCTTTATTGTTATACACGTTGCAAATGTTATTTGCATTTATTTGTTTACCTTTCAATTTTATTTCTTGGCTTTTTATAAACAGAAGTGTAAACAGTTTATTTAGTCAAATCTATGGGTCTTCTTTGTGCTTTTTGCTTTTGGTGTTAAGCTTAGAAAATCTCCCTTTATCTTAAGATCATGTAAATCTATCTTATAATAGATTACCTAAGTCTATTTTCTTTCAGTCACTTTTACATTTAACTTTTTAATATACTTGGAATTTTGGATAAGTTATGGGGCAGAGCTCTAACTTGATTTTTTTCCATCATAATTTATTCATCCATCCGATTTTATTGGTCATCTATTACTTTCCCAGATGCTACCTTTATCTTATACCAAACCCTTAACATGTATTTGGATTTGTTTGGGTGTCTCTAGTCTGTAACATTGATCTGTTATATATAGTGTATACATAGTGCATCACATTAATGTGCTAATTATTATAACTTTTTGATGATTTTAATTTCATGACATATTTTAATAACTGATATGCCAATATTGTTTTAATTTTTCTTAATTTTGTATATCTTAAGTAGTTTTTAATCTAAAAGCCAATATATAAATATTTCATAATTTAAAAAAAGCCATACATGCTTGTGTTCAATAGCTTCAATAATAAAGTGTATAAAATGGAAAGTAAAAGCCCTCTTTCCCTTTCTTTTCAGCTCTCCAGTCCCACTCCCAACAGGCAAAAACTGTTAATAGTTTATTGTGTCTTTTGAAAGTATGTATTAAAAATTACATGTGTATTTGGATATTTACATATGTGGACTCATGTTATGCAGAGCCTTTTCACTGAAAAATACATCTGAACATCTTTCCATATCAGGACACAAAGCTCTAAATCATTCATTTTACCTGCTTTATGACAGTCCATGGAGTGGATATAATATAATGAGTTTGGCTAGTCCTTGTTTGAAGCCTATTTAGATCACTTTCAGTTTTTTATTAGCACAAATAATTGATCATTTATTTCCTGCTGAACTTTAGTTCATTTTTCCTATTTAAAAAATTGGAATTGCATTAACTTTATAAAATAAGTTATAGGATTGCCATCTGTATTATTTTTGAATCTGTCCAACCAAGAACAAACCACATCCTTCCATTTAGGTTAATATTTTTTATGTACCTCCGTCAAATTTTATAAGTCTTTTCAAATAGAGCTTTCACAAGTTTGTTAAATTTATTCCTTGGGGTTTTATTTCATCTTTTATTAGATTTTAGAATGGTATTATTTCCTGTTATATTTTCTAACTAGTTATCTTTGGCAAATAGGTAAACCACTACTTTCTTGTATATTTATTTCATGATGAGCCACATTACTCAATTCTATTTGTAATTATAAAAATTTTAGCTATTTCTCTTGTGTTTTATAAAATCATATGATCTGTATTGTTTTTCTTTCTGATAGCTATATTGATATTATTTTTATGTGGAAAATACAAGTTATAACGAATAGTAATGTACCTCCTACACAGAAATAACAAGGTTTTATTTCTTTTCCTTTTCTTATTACAAAGATTAAAACTCTGGAACAATCTGAAATAATAGTGGCTAAATGGGCATATTTGTTTTGATTCTATTTCTTTTCCCAGTTGGGGACATGAAAAACACTGGATTGTTCCATAAAGCTGCATTTTCTGAAAAAAAAAAAAGAACGTTTTAGTTTGGAATAATGTTCGATTTACAGAAGCGGCAAAGATAGTACAGAGAGTTCCTGTATATCCTACACCCAGTCTCCTCTGTTGTTAACGTCTCATACAACCGCCAAAACCAAGAAACCAACACTGGCGCATGAACATTAACTAAACTCTAGACTTTATTTGAATTTCACTCTGTTTTCCACTAATATCCCTTTTCTATTTCAGCATCCAGTCCAGGATAGCACGTTGCATTTAGTTGTCATGTCTCATTAGTCTCGCGTGATCTGTGACAATTTCTTAGTCTTTCCTGTTCTTGATGGTGTATTAATCAAGTGTTGTCTTGAATGCTCCTCGGTTTGGATCTGTCTGATGTTTTCTCATATTAGACTGTGATGATTGCTTGTGGGGAAGAAGACTAGAGAGGGTGCATTTCCTTCTCATCACATCATGTTGGGGGTGGGCACGTGTTATCAACAGGACATCCCTGGCAATGAGAAACGCGACCCCCGGCCGAGGTTGTGTTTGCTGGATTTCTATCTTGCAAAGTTACTTTTATTCCCTTTCATTGCTTTTTCTTGGGAAGCAAGTCACTAAGTCCAGCCTGTACTGAAGGGAGTGAGGTTTGATTCTAATTAAATTAGAATGTTTCTAGTGTTTCGCTGTTATGTCGTCAGTCTTGGCTTGATATAGGTATTCTTTACTATGTTATAGAAGTATCTATGAGAAATGTATTTTTTTTACATGAGTCAGCAGCTACCTAAATTATAATTTAGGAAAGAAAATTAAAACACTGAGTGTAGGGGAAAGAGAAGGGCTTTGAAGAAATTAAAACAATATTCAGTAGGAAACCCCCCCCCACTACCTGCATTAATTCAGAGATAGCGCATCTGAACTAATGATAAGTCTGATGTGTAGATACTGAAAGCAGTTAAACTTTACTTCAAACCAGGAAAACCAATGGCTGTCTCATGAAAGCCTAGGCTTCTTCTTTGCAGAATCTGTGACTGTTCCTTCTTTTTCACCACAGGGTTGAAAAGACCATACGGTGTGGAAGTTCAACAAGGGTTTGTGGAATGGAGCTAAATAAGCCAGTAAGTTTGTCATCCATCTCCAGAGGAATCTCTTGATTTTTATGCCATGTGAAATGGATTCAATCCAGAAACATATTTCCTGCTACTTCTAAATATTTTCTAAAAAGTAAGTCAGACGCAAAGGATCTGAAAAGACATTTATCCAAGGGAGATACACAAATGACCAATAAGAACATGGGAAGATGCTCACCATCACTAGCCATCAGGGAAATGCACATCAAATCCACAGTGAGATACCAATTCACATCCATTAGGACAGGTAGGAGTCAAAAAGACAGGTAATAACAAGTGTTGTGTTGGAGAGGATGTAGTGAACTTGGAATACTTACACACTGCTGGCGGGAGTGTAAAATGGTGCCGTTACTTTGGAAAACAACCTGGCAGTTCCTTTAAAAGTTAACCATAGGGTTACCACATGACCCAGCAATTCCACTCCTAGGTATAAACCCAAGAGAAATGAAAACAGATGTCCACACAAAACCTTGTATGAGAATGTTCATAGCAGCATTGTTCATAATAGCCAAAAAGTAGAAATAATCCAAATGCCCATTAACTGATGAATGAGCAAATAAAATGTGTCACAGCCATACAATGAAACATTACTGGACAGTAAAAAGAAATTAAATACTGACACGCGCTACAACATGCATGAGCCTTGCAGACACTGGGCTAAGTGAAAGAAGCCAGTCGTGAAGGATCATGTATCATATGATTTCATTAAATGAAATGTCCAGAATAGGCAACTTCTTGGAGACAGAAAATAAATTGATGGTTGAGGATGTTGGAGAGAAATGGGTGATGTCTGCTAACGGTTATAGGATTTTTTTTCACGGTAAAGAAAATGTTCTAAAAGTGATTGTGGTGCTGGTTGCACAGCTCTGTGAATACACTAAAATCTATTGAATTTTCTACTTTAAATGAGTGATCTTTATAGTATGTGAATTATATCTCAATAAAGCTGTTATTTTAATATTTTTAATTTAAGTATAGTTGATTTAGAATATTGTGTTAGTTTCAGCTGTACAGCAAAGTGATTCAGTTATATACATATATAATATGTATACATACATATGTATGTATACATACATAAATATACATACATATATATTTTCGGATTATTTTCTATGATAGGTTATTACAAGATATTGAATATTTTTCCCTGTGTTCTACAGTAAATCCTTGTTGCTTATCTATTTTATGCATAGTAGTGTGTATCTGTTAATCTCATACTCCTAATTTATTCCTCCCCAAGCTGTTATTTTTTAAAAAGGAGGACAGAAAGCCAGATCTTGGAATATGGTTCCAATTTAGGCAGACACTAAGGGCATAAACTCAGTCCACAAATTAAGTGAATGATGTCGGGAGGGTGGGAGTGGTTACAAAATCACATGACATCACAACTATTCTACAGCTGGGGATCCGTGTCCACACACGGGTCGGAGAAAGTGACCTCCAAAGTGATGATTTGAGGGGCACTTGGGAAGACCTAGAACTTAGGTCTGAAATTCCGTTATTACATGCCAGTATCAGGAGTTTTTTCTTTAGATTGTAAACATGAAGTGTAAGTAGTCTAATAAACATCTTAGTGTAAATCCAAACGTGAGCTCTTTCTGATTGACAGCTGGGAAGCATGTGTTTGGACAGGGAAGGAGAAGACAGCTGGGAGGGAGCCTGCCAGGGCAGATGACAGCCGGGGGTGTGCCAGGGAGCTGGGTGGAAGGGCGGCTGACAAAGGAGGCCAGGCAGGCCCCGCAACTCAGCTAGGGGCGGCCGTCAGGGTAATTTCCGCTCTCAGCCTCTGCTCTGGCCAGGTCTCATGCCCTTTGGAATGAAGTCCAGTGCCTCAGTCTGTCTTGAGTGTCCCTTGTTGGCCAGTAAGTTTTTCATGTTTTTGGCTCACTTGTGAATTCTAGAATTTTTGCAGCCCTCTTGGAAGGATTAAATTGCATTTACTCTTATTGCCATATCCTTTCGGACAGCCTTTGGTACCATGTTGCTCTTTGAACAAAACTGTTTCCTGCCTGGATTGTGCCCTTGGATGAGATGAAGCTCTGGGAAGGTCCAGTCAGCAGACTTTCTCAACAGCAGGCTGTCCCTGGCTCCAGGCCATGTTTCACCACCTTCTCAGCTCCACGTCCCAGCCAGTGGGGAGCAGTGCTGCAAAAAATACATTTCCACGTTGAACCAAAATGGCCCGAAAGTTGGCCACACACCACCATGTCATAGACTACTGACCTGGAACCACTGTGCTGCACGGAGCACACACACGTCTGCACACCCTCTAGAGGCCACCAGTTCGGGGCTAGGTTCTCTTCTGTTTTATAATAAACCTGTATTTTTTTCTCATAAGCAAAGACGGACTTGGATTCACCAGCAAGTCTCTTCCCTTCTCTGGACTTCATGTTTCTTGCCTTTAAAACAAGGGAGTGGAGACCTCTGGGTTTTTTTCTACCCTCCATGGTTGTGATTTAGGATGAGACAGTCTGGTCTCTAAGAGTGTGAGTTCCTTCAAGGTTAGAGATACTATATTATTTGTTAAGAATTTCCCCTTCTACAAAATCTAACAGTAGTTTTTCTTTTCTTTTTTTTTTTTTTTGGCCGAGTCACGCGGCTTGCGGGATCTTAGTTCCCGGACCAGAGATCAAACCCGGGACGCCTGCAGTGGAAGCGGGGAGTCTTAAACACTGGACCACCAGGGAAGTCCCTAACAGTAGTTTTCGATTGCAGTTGAGTATGGGATGATGAGCAGGAATGTTTTCAAGCTACCTCCTACTTTCTAGAATTAAAAAAAAAAAAAAAAAATCCCTCTCCTGGCTGAGAACTACGAATCTGGCTCTTCTCTGGGCCCAGAGGAAGTGCTCAGCAGGCGGGCTGTTGATTAATTGATGCCGGCACGTTGAGCCTGTGTGCTTATATTCTTTTGCACCGAGTGTGCCTCCAAAACTTTCTTTGACAGCTTTTTGGTTGTGAACTTCGCCTTTTTCTCTCTGGTTTGCTTCAGAAACGTGGCAATCGCTCCAAAATATCCCCATTTTTCATTCTCCTCTCTTTGTCTTGGGACAGCCTGAGATACTGGCGGATGCCTCCCTTTGGCAGCTGAAAAGCTGGGATCCAATTAGGGCCCATGAGATCACTGGCAGAAGAGAGTGGTCCAGTGCGCCGGCCACAGTAGCATCTGTTTAACTGCATGGGGGTCAGAGGCATCATGCCCCCTCTGGTGATTGCGGAGGGAGCAGTCAGCAGAGCAGCTTCCTTCTCCGTGGCTCCCTCCCCCTCCATATTCCCTCTGGGTGAAGGCCAGTCGGCCAGTCCCAAGACGCCCCATCTGTCTGACTCACCCTTCCCTCCCTACTCCCATGCCCCTGCCCCATCCTCAGGGCATGGGCTCAATCAATCTCTGCCGCCACCAGGGCCAGGCAGAGAGACAGAGATCAGACAGTGGGACTAATGGCTTATCTCCCCAAGTACCTGGACTGCATCCAGAGCTCTGGACACATTCCTTGGTGGGGTCACCCATCTCCTTCAGGGGTGCTTTTCCTAGCCCTGACATCTGAGTGAGGAGATTCATCTCATCTTACCCGCAAAGACCCAGACTAATTGGCGCCCTGTTTCCACAGTGCCACCTGGTAAGAGTCAGCTGGGTGCTAGTCTCTAAGGGAAGACCTGGGTAGGTAGGCAGCAGCAGAGAAGGAGTGAAGGGGTCTAAGACCCCGTGGCAAATCAGTCAAAACTCTTATAGAAAACCTGCTTTAGCCCTAGAGCTGTCCCCACAGCTCTGAACATCAAAGTTTGCAGCAAGCTCATTAAATATATACAACAGAGATGCCAGGCGTTGGGGGATGAAGGAAGGATGCGGGGAGGAATGGAAGGAGGCCGGTGGAGGTTGCTGGAAGGAGGGAACCTGCGGCTCCTTTCCCACGTCTCCCAACTGCCAGACCTCGTCCGGGTGCATCTTCTGCTTGGGGGCCCTTAGGAAGAAGGGTCAGTGAAGCCATGGTGCACCCAGAAGTGCGGTCTTCCTAGTAAGCCTTCCCTCCCTCCTTTGTCTCCTCCCTCAGAAGCTTACACTGGCTTTGGGTGCAAAACAAAGAACAAGTACCCTGTCCTTAAGGAACTTGTGTTCTAAAAGCAGCCGCATAGCACAGGGAGATCAGCTCGGTGCTTTGTGACCACCTAGAGGGGTGGGATAGGGAGGGTGGGAGGGAGGGAGACGCAAGAGGGAAGAGATATGGGGACACATGTATGTGTATAACTGATTCACTTTGTTATAAAGCAGAAACTAACACACCATTTTAAAGCAATTATACTCCAATAAAGATGTTTAATAAATAAATAAATAAGGAAATAAGTAAGTAAATAAATAAATAAAAGCAAAGAAAAGAGACCACAGCACAGCTAATGGAAAAACCACAAGCTTTGGAGTCAGAATACTTGAGTCTCAGTCAAGCGCCCACTTATGACCTTGTGTCTTAGGGCAAATTAACTTACCCCTTAACTTCTCTGATCTGTGTCTTCAACTAGATATTAGGAAATAAGAAGTAATGTATGTGTATATGATATAGGGGTACAACGAGTGATCGCTTTATTATTAAGTAATTATACAGATAACACAAATACAGACCAGGACGCGATAAAGGATGGAAATGAGGAACTGACCAAGTGCTACAGGGTCACACAGCTATTGAACAGTGAAGCTGGGAATCCTAACCCAGACTTGCCTTCTAAATCTTGAGGACTGTGGTCCTGGTTTTCAGACAGCCTGCGGTCACTCTGATGATTACATTTCATTCCAAACAAGGCTCCTCCTTTTAGCTTTGGGAAAGTTGCTCTTGCGGGGATCTGTGGATCCATGAATCTGTTCTGTACCGGGCTAAATTCTAAGCTTCCTGACTGAAGGAATTAAAGCAGGAATCTTGTTTGGGTGAGGGGAATCGGGAGCCAAAGCAGGAAAGCCAGGCTAAAACTTCGTTGCAGTCTCTGGATGCACACCGGAGGTTAGGAAAAGACCCTTCTTCCAGAGGAGGCACAGGTGCCCGGCACTCACGCCAGGACCAGGCACCAGGCCTGGTCCCTGGTGGCTGGGAGCCTACTGAGGTCTTGGTTAGAATGCAGTTGGTGACTGGGGGTTGAGCCTCCTTTTTGCAAGTCCTGTGAACCTGTACTAAGCACAGATGGAAAGGAAGGTGCTGGTCTCCGGGGCTTTTCACACATTCTGCCTCCAAATGAAGTGACATCTGGGAGCTGGACCCTTGGAGCACCAAGAACAAGGTCAAGCCAGCAGGCAGCAGCATTTGCTACAACCAGATGCCAGAGCGCTGGGAAAATATGGACCATCCCTTGGGGTTTCTCACAGTAATGTCCTGCTATGTTTGTGCAGAACTTAATTCACGGAGCACTTTCACAGTCCTTATCCCTTGACTTTTCCGTGGGAACAAAGCAGAGGCAACACGAAGAGGCGGAAATAGCCCAGGGATTGGCATGAAACGGACATGGGTTTGAGTCTTCCTTCTAGATTGAATAGCTGTGACCTTGGGTAAGTTGTTAACTCTTCTACATCTCAATGTCCTGCTCTGTACGGCAGGGATCATCCCCAGGTAGGGATTACATGACATCTAATACACTGAGGGCCCTGGCATTGCGCAAAGCCTGTTCTTCCGTCCTGCTTCATGTCTCCTTCCTGCCTGCTGTCTGCTCCTGCAGTTCAGTACTGCCTGGTGGCTGTCCCTGAAATGGGGGTGACCATTGGCAAGGCTGCCAAGACAGAATTTCTGCATGTTTCTCTTGTCTACAGGGCCAGACGTGAGCCTCTGGGCGAGGGAGTTGCAGAGGCTGTGATGGAGGACCAGGGGGGCTCAGGTGACAGCATAATCTCTGCTGCTGTGTGTTGCTCTGAAGCACAATGAAGGGATGCCTGTAGTGTCCTATGACATAGGGACCCGGAGGAGGGCTCTTCAGACAAGCCGGCATCACTCCAGCTGAGAACAGGGAAGTGGCAGGTACTCAGCGTGTCTCTCTGTGAGTGGGATCCACATTGCCCGGGTCGGGTGGGGTGGCATGAAGGAGGTCAATGTGATGGTGGTGGGGAAATACAGGGCTAGGTTCATTTAAGCCTCTGATAAACTCATTTTCATCAACCAATCATTATAGCACCTTGTAGTATGTGTGCTGCTTCTTTTTTTTTTTTAATAACAAAACAAAGGAGATTTATTTTAGGAAAAGATTTCTTAAAATAAGCTTTTGTCTTTTATCTACATTAAAGATTAGATAACCTTTTCTCAGTGCATCCAATGAATTTTCTTTTTTCATTTTTATTTTGTATTGGACTATAGTTGCTTTACAATGTTGTGTTCGTTTCAGGTGTACAGCAAAGTCATTCAGTTATACATATACATACGTCTATTCTTCTTCAAATTCTTTTCCCATTTCGGTTATTACAGGATACTGAACAGAGTTCCCTGTGCTACACAGTGGGTCCTTGTTGGGTATCTATTTTAAATGTTTCTGTGTGTTTCTGTTCAAAGACACCTTACTTATTCTATATTGTTGATTCAGTAGCACTGAACGCACAATCCACAGAGCTGTAACTCACACTTGAAAGAAGCATATCTCACACAAGTCCTTCCTTGCATAAGTCATATTGCAGCCGTCCTGCACTTAGGAACATGGGATGGCACTGCGGTTGGGGGCCATGGTGAAATCACCAACAAAAGGCACAAAAACGCGGCACCAGAAAGACCACACAAAGGACACTTGTTTACGATCTGTAGCAAGAAGGCAGGGCATCGTCTTGTTCGACATCATCTGGGCGCTGGTGCTCAGATTTTTCACCCCTGCGCATGTGTCCTCGAATGATCGTGGAAGCACGGCGCTACTGATTTGGGAGTTATGAATACATTTTAGCGAGTAAGCAAACTTGCAAACGTGGAATCTGAATAATGAGGATCAACTGTACTTTCCTTCCACCTTA
Source organism: Lagenorhynchus albirostris (assembly GCF_949774975.1). Classification (NCBI taxonomy): domain Eukaryota; kingdom Metazoa; phylum Chordata; class Mammalia; order Artiodactyla; family Delphinidae; genus Lagenorhynchus; species Lagenorhynchus albirostris. The sequence continues at coordinate 3,100,311 of NC_083115.1, forward strand.
CCTCTCCTCGACAGCTCCCAGTGCTTCTCACAGAGCCCAGATCTTATGAAAGATAATCACTAACTAGGATTCTTTCACTTTGGAACTTGGTTGGTGACTTAGCACTGATTTGTCTCAAGTTTTTTTTTTTAAATTAATTAATTAATTTTTGGCTGCGTTGGGTCTTCGTTGCTGTGCACGGGCTTTTTCTAGTTGCGGCGAGCGGGGGCTACTCTTCGTTGCAGCTTGTGGGCTTCTCATTGCGGTGGCTTCTCTTGTTGTGGAGCATGGGCTGTAGGCGCACGGGCTCAGTAGTTGTGGTGCACAGGCTTAGTTGCTCTGCAGCATGTGGGATCTTCCAGCACCAGGGATTGAACCCGTGTCTCCTGCATTGGCAGGCAGATTCTTGACCACTGTGCCACCAGGGAAGTCCCTGCCTCAAGTTTAATTATAATTTTGAATTGATGAATGATTTAAACCATTCTCTGGCCTCGGGTCTAGGTAAGCAATGATGCCATCCAGCTGCCTACTTACAAGGCAAAGGAGGACCTTTGAGATGAGATCTGACACTGTCACCTGTCTTGCCTTGTCTTCCTCCAGGCCCTTCACAATGGGGCTCCAGCCCTGTGGAAATCTGTGACGTGTCCTCTTAGGCAAATGTCTATTTGCACATCCTGCTCTGTGCACCTGAGCACTTTCCTGCCTGGCTGGCTTCTCCCTGTGAAGTTGGACAACAAGGCCCTTCTCTTTCTGTTTCCCTTGACACCCTAAGCATACAAACCTATTTCTCCCATTTTATCTCATTTATCCATCTACCTGTTTGTTTTCCCCGTAAGACTTGGGGGAAAGGACCGTTTTACATCTTTGCTTACTTGTGTTTGGCAAGCAGCTTCAGGAGAGGATGGATGGATGGATGGATGGATGGATAGATAGATGAAGGAGGGAGACAGCATTCTCAGGTGATGAGAAGACAGATTGCTCATGGTGGTGGAAAACCACTAAGTATTTGCTCCTAGAAGGCATCAGAGGGGAAAGCCAAAAAAAAGTTCTTCTGGGGCTTCCCTGGTGGCGCAGTGGTTGAGAGTCCGCCTGCTGATGCAGGGGACGCGGGTTCGTGCCCCGGTCCGGGAAGATCCCACATGCCGCAGAGCGGCTGGGCCCGTGAGCCATGGCCACTGAGCCTGCGCGTCCAGAGCCTGTGCTCCACAGCGGGAGAGGCCACAACAGTGAGAGGCCCGTGTACCGCAAGAAAAAAAAAAAAGTTCTTCTGAATTTATGTCATTATGCCCATGGGGTCACTAATCCTCCAATCATGGTCACAAAGGTTGAGAAAATTGAGGGGTAAATTATTGAAACTCATTGTGTTCAGACAAATATGGACCCTTCATTTCAAACTTCACATTTCTCTGAAATATATCTGACTGATAGCAGAGAGCAATCAAACAGAAGTAGGAAGAGAACTGGACAGAGAGTCTTCACCTGAACTTAAGTAATAATACCTATACACCGTTGCAAGTCATCTCACCACTCCGGACCTCAGTTTCTGCACCTGAGGAATAAAAAGATTGAGAGATTGTGCTAGAGTGCTGGGGTTCTGCTGTTGTCAGCATTTATTTTGGCAGCGTGACGTGTACTGTCATCTCTGTCGGCCCAGCATCTTCTCCTGCTTCCTTTGTCTCTAGGATCATGAGAATCACTCCTGGTCCATCAGTGTATTCCCTCTATCCAGCCAAAGACATTGGTTCAGGTATGGACACAGGACTAAAGCCCAACCTGTAAGACTCATTTTGTTGGAACTATTAGTCCCAACCAGGCAGATATTGTTAGTTTTCATCCAATGTTCATTTTTTCCATCTTCTTTAGTGGTAGAATTCCTAATTTTTAGCTGTGCTTATAAGTGCAAGGAATAAAGATGACATTTCCAGCCTTTCTTAGAGTCAGTTGTGGGCATATGATTAAATTTGGCTAATGGGATATAAGAGGTAGTATTATATATTACTCTTCCCAAGTTTCCTTAAGGGAAGGGGGGCAAACCCTTTTTCTTCCCTTCCTCTTTCATGCTGGTTGGAATACAGACAAGATGGCCGGAACCCATGCAGCCATATTGGACTATGAATTGGAAGCCACCTGTGACAGCAAAGCAACAAAAAAGAAGCCTGGATTCCTGATGATTGTGGAGTAACTCTTCATTCCTGGACTTTCTTTATAAAAGAGAGAATGAACTTCTTGTTCAAACCATTGTCATTTTGAATTTTCTTTTACTTGGCAGACTAACCTGATCCTAACTGACAGAGAGCTATTGGGGAAAAGAACACTGGACTTGCGAGATGATAGAAACTTGCCACTGCATGGGAAGGGTTGCCTGAGTGAAGCCAACATAGAAGAAAGCAGGGTAAGAAACAGAATGCAGTGTCCTGCTGACACTGTCTAAACCACTGTATCGCTGTGCCTGAAACCCGTAGCCCTTAACTTTTTGGTTACGTGCATCACCATTCTGGCCTATACCTATTTTTCTATAAATCAGCATCTCTATCTTTTCAATTAAAAGAGTCATATCAATAGAAACAGCAAAACCACTTCGTCAAACAAAATCTTACTCAGAACTGAATGGTATTCATGAGGGGCTACGTCAGTAAAGCAGGGCTGGTAGGTGGAGCTGGAGAGTTCTCAGGAACTCTTTCTCCTCCTCACAATGGTTTGGAAACCCGTCAACTGCAGAATTCTACAGTCCTGTGGAAGAACAGCTAAGTCTGTGACAAACGTCTGCTCCTTTTTCAGAGTCACCGCAAAGCCAGCTATTGCATCACTGACACTTCTTAACACTTTTTTTCCTCCTTTGGTAGCAACGTTTATAAGAAAGTGGACACCTTATTTGAGACAAACAAGTCCCGTCCTCCCTCGGCTATTCCATCACCTTCCGTAACCCAGTCCCGTGAGCTCATTCTTAATCAAGACCTGGCAACCAGGTCCTTTAGCTCCAAATCATTCTTTCACATTTTAATGTGTGAGTCCTGGGCTTAGAGTGAGCTAGACCCACGGGGACGTGAACCTCCCTCTAGTGAATTCTGCCATCATTTGGATCTTTGGCATCTGGGATTGGTCCAGTTGTTGCCCTCTGGAACCAAGTTCAATTTGCAAGTGCTTGTGGAGATCTTAGAAGGGGGTCAGATTCCAAACCTGGATCCCAAGTGTCCGTTGCTGCAGGAGAGACTTGGAACATGGAACACAGACCAGCTTTTGGAACGTGGGATGGAGACCAGCTGCCCCCTGTAAGGACCCCTGGAGGAGGCGGAGGGCACGCCAGCCTCCACTTCCACTCCTCAGCCAGCCCTCAGAGCAGGCACGCTTAGTCACCGCACCGGACCTCTAGGTCGGGGAAGGGAAGAGCGTCCTTTCTCTGCCCAGCGACCACCAATGTTGTATCAGAATGCCGAGGCTCTGGGCGGGTGGAGCGAGACTTCCCCTCTTCATGTCAACATTGTTGACATTTTGTCAGCAGCCCAGGCTCTAGAAGCCACACCCTGGCATGAGGAGAGGTGAAATCCTACTGGAGCTTGTGCTCTGGGACTTGGGGTCGAGTCTTTTCATCAGAGGCACAGAAGCCCTGGGGTCAAGGCATATAAGGCATATAATTCTTTCCAGCTTCGGGGAAGAATGAGGCAGCCACAATAGCTGTTCCTTCCTTTTCCCAGGGCTCATGTGCGCCCTGGCTGCTGACCCAGGGAAACCGCAGAACTAGACTCTGGTATCAGATCAGAGGCTTGATAGAGCTTCCAGCTCCTCCTGTGAGAAAAGCGGCATCGATGCAGCCATCTTAAAAGCTGCGGGAGAGCAACACGGATGGACCTAGAAATGATCCTACTAAGTGAAGTCAGACAGAGACAGACAAATACCATATGATATGGCTCATATGTGGAATCTAAAAAATAGTCCAAGTGAACTTATTTATAAAACAGAAACAGACTCCCAGACATAGAAAACAAATTTGTGGTGACCAAAGGGGAAGGGGGGGAGGGATAAATTGGGAGTATGGGATTAACAGATGCACACTACTATACATAAAGCAGGTAACTAACAAGGATTTACTGCACAGAGAACTGTATTCAATATTTTGTAATAAACTACAATGGAAAAGAATAAAAAAAGAATATATATGTATGTATAATTGAATCACTTGCTGTACCCCTGAAACTAACACAATATTGTAAATCAACTACACTTCAATTAAAAAAAAAAACGCCAAAAAAAAGCTGCCTCAGAGTCTGACCTAGACTGGGGGCCCTGCTGTGGCTTTTCCAGGAGTTGATGTGACACAAAGACGGTGAGTGCCTCAGCCCAAAGTGGCCCATGGTAAAGGGAACAGAGCTAGACCAGCATGAATGGTCCTCTCCCCAAAGGCAGAGAGATACAGTCTGCATTGCAACAGCTCTTGACAGGCACGGATACCCCTTTCATCGTGTGTAAGCCCCTTTGCTTAATCAATAACTGTACACGCAGTTACTGGGCACCCATTTTGTGCCTGGGACCATGCTTGGTACTAAGGAAGGCTGGAGAATGATGCGGGATGTGGCCTTTGCTGTCAGAGGTCCCATGGTTTAGCGGAATGGAATGTCTCTGCTGTCTGGAAGGAGACACTGAGAGACTGTGAACCCCAGACCACTGTGGATGTGGGAAAGAAGGGAGGGGATTTGATTGCTTGAGGGTACCAGTGTAATAAGGGAAGAACAAATCTGACTCCATAGTAGATATGTTCCTTTTATTTTAACCTTTGTATTCTATTGTTTTTGCTACAAGTTAAGAATGTTGCCTATAGCCTGAAATATACAGAATAGCCCATTCCCAAGGCTCTGACCTCTAAGGGTGTAACACTTTTCCATTCATATAAAGATAAAAAGTTGCAGAACAGAGAAAAGTATTTGTCTTGTTGGAGGTTTACAGGAACACTGTGACCTGACCTAGGTGGAGGGCAGCTGAGAACAAAGGATTCGGACACCAAGAAGTTTGTAACAACTAACCACACTCCTCCCTCACTTTGCCTTTAAAAATGCTTTGCTGAAGCCCTTCAGGGAGTTTGGGGTTTGGGGCACAAGCCACCCATCTGCTTGCATGGCCCTGCAATAAACCTTTCTCTGCTCCAACTCTGATGTTTCGGTTTGTTTGGCCTTGCTGTGAGTTGGGCACATGACTTGTGTGCGGTAACACAAGCAGTAAAGTGAGATCCACAATATTCTAAGTTGGCACACCCTAGATATGGTCCCATCTCTGAACGAAGGTTTGCCAGACTTTCTAGCAGGAATTTCAATTTCAGGAGAAGAAGGTCTTTATTGGGCTTATTCGCAGGTATGTCTTTTGTGTCCAGTGAAATGCCTGAGGAGCGGCAGACACGTGATCAATATTTGCTCCGTGAAGGAATTGGAGAGAGACTGAAGTGGACACAGGCGTACACTCCCGTGCCTTTGCAGTCATTTCTGAACAAGCTTTGGGGAGAGGATGACCTCTTTCTGCCATGTCTCTGGGAACCGGGTGAGGGTTCCAGGGATGAATAAAATGTGTCCCAGCATCTGAGAATGTATTACCAGACGCTCTTCCCTCACTTGCTCATCAGAGCTTTCCAGAAAACTTATGGGAGAAGCCCAGAATCCCTTATCATATGCACTCCCCTCTGCTGTCTCTAATGGTTGTTATCTGAAAACTGTCTAGACTGTAGATTGCAACTGGGCTGAGGCAAATGAGAATGAAATATTTCTTCACTTGGGGGTGGGGTGGGCATGATGAAGTATCCCTGTTCCTGACCTCTGGGGCCGGCTCCCTCACAGTCAGCTAGAGGTCCCACAACATGGGCAAATGGGATTTGTCAGTGTCTCAGTGATGGCCCATCACAAGAAGACTAGAGACAGCTTGGCTTGCACAAAGGGTTTTTGCAATAAACTTTTCCATTTGGGTGAAAAGGGAGCAGGAAAAGCCTTTAATCTTGCCTTTTACATGGTATCTGGGATGGGGCTGGGGTCACTGCTCCCAACTGCTGAGAGAGCATTTTGGTGGGACAGTGGGAGGTGGATTGCAGCCCCCTTTTGGATCCATGTCTAACTTTTTTTTTTTAAAGAAAAAAAATCTCCTTTTATCCCAAAGCTCATCATGCTAGCATCCAGCCGAGTACATTTTTTTGCCGTTTATTAAACATGTTGCCTCTCAGATCTTATATTAAAATCTATTTCCTTTCTGTAGGGGACAAGTTGAAACCAGGAAAGTTGCCTTGTAATTTTTTCCACTTTGATTCTGCTGTTTGCAAAGGGCACCTCCAGCTCTTCGGTTGTAGTAGGGGGTAGGAAGGGAGTTAACTCTAGGTTTACTGCTCCGAGGAGGATGGGGGGTGTTGGGGGTACTGAGAGAGTTGGGTCCCCCCTCCCTGGGCAGCGCTGACTTGGCATCAGCAGAGTGAGTTAGGGGAGCACGCTGGCTGTGAAAATTCAGTTAAACCAAACCCTTCCTTAGTCGATTCCACAATCAAATAGAAACTATCACCGGCTATTGTAGACCCGGAAGGGGTTCTCCCCACTCTGTGGGGTCTTCCAGCCCTCGGTGATGTCTCTATCTCCTGGAGCATTTGTCTGATGGCAATGGACACTTCAAAGTCAGAAGGGACTTAGTAACACCCTCCCTGAGCCTGGAAATCTCTGCTGAGAAAAGAATTCACTTTCCTGCAGGCCTCTGTGATCATCAAAATCCTCTTTCTCAGGTTGGGTTGAGGTCTGTCCTGCTCCCAGGCTCTGGGCTCTGCCCTGACGGCTGGAGAACCTCAGTTAATCTGTCACTCAGTCACCAACCAGGGTTCTTGGCCTCCTTAATCAATAGGAATTGATCAGAGGCCAGACAAGAAGTTCAGGCAAGGCTTTATTGGGGCCCCTGATGCAGCAAAGGGGAGCGAGAACAAATAACAGTTTCCCTTGCTCACTCCCCAAGCTGGGGAGAGCTTGTTCTTTACATGGGGTGAGGGTAGGGACGGGTCCAGGGGTCAGGCCAGAAGGGGGCCTTAGGTGGTCTGCCCACCCCTCAGGTGGGGTTGAGAGCAGGGGGCGTGCGCAGGACCCTGCTTTTGCTCCTGCCTCCTCGGAAGCGGCAGCTGGGTTTTTGGTCTTTTTGTATCTTGTTGTCCATAATTTGCCCCAGCTGCATGTACACAGTTATTTTTAGTCCCTTATAGTTTCTTTGTATTTTGTTGCTCAAGGAGACGTTTGTCCAGGTGCAAGCCCTGCAGCAAAGGGTCCCAGGTCCCAGATCTCAACCTGTCTCAGAGTGACACTTCCATTTCCAAAGGGGAGAGCTGCTTCCCCTGCTAATCGCTGCTGCGTGGAAATGCGGGCCTAGCCTGGCCAGAGTTTACAGTTTTTCAAGAGAAGCTTGAAATCCAGATTTTTTTAATGTGCAATCTCTCACTTTCTAGATCCTGGCAACCACTTAAAGAAACTTATTATAGATGAGTGAAACAAAACAAATCAAGCTTCAGGCCAGGAAGAGCTCATCTGTCTTCACTTTGTGATGGAAAAATGAAGAAGATCAGGGGCTGCAGGTGTGAGAAGAACGGTACAGCTCTGAAATGTTTAGGACCCCATCTCCCCATCGTTACTTTTGCTATTCTCTGTTCCCCAGGAATGACCAGCATATGGTCCTTAAGTGCTCACATTCACAGATAGCGAGGAAGGGGAGAGACTGTGTCCCACACAGAAGCAGTGGTGGGGAGGCAGCGTCCAGCGATGGTGTGAGTGGCAGAGGCCGTGCGGCAGAGAAAGCAGGGACTGGCTGGCTCCTGTCACAGAGGAGAGAACTCAGAGAGATGCCTGGATCGGGGAGAGAGAGTCCCTGGAGATTCCCTGGGTTGCAGAGACTGCTGGGTCCCTCCAGGGTCTCATGAAAATAGTGCTCCCAGGGAAGGGAATGCTACCTTGCTGGGGTGGACAGACAGGAGCTCGCTGGGCAGACCTCGGGGCAGGGGGGAAAGAGGTGGCTTCTCCGGCATGTGGCAGGGGCGGAACAGGCTGAACCCGCGTTGGCAGGTGGATTCTTAACCACTGTGCCACCAGGGAAGTCCCTACCCTGTCTTGATTATTGTAACTCTATAATTAAAGTCTTGAAGTCAGGTTGTGTAAGATCTTTTTTTTTTAAAGATTGCTCTGGCTATCCTAGACATCTGTATTTCCATATAAATTTATGTATTATCTTGTTAATTTCTAAAAAAAATCCTGCTGGAATTATGATTAGACTTGCATTAAATACATGGATACAATTGGGGAAAATTGACATCTCAAAGTATTGGAATTTTTAATCTATAAATGCAGCATTTTTCTTCATTTATTTAAGTCTTCTTTAATTTCTCTCAGCAATGTATAGTTTTCAATGAAGAGGGCTTGCCCATCTTTTGTTAAATTTATTCCTGAATATTTTATGTTTCTTGGTGTGGGTGTAAATGGAATTTAAAATTTAAAAAGTTTCCCACTGACTGATGCTAGTAAAATAATATAATGGTTAGTCAGCATAATATAAAAGTATATCCAGAGTATATAAGCCTGGGTCCAAACAGGAGAAAGTAACCACACACTAATTTGAATAAGGAAAGTTTAATATTAAGAATTATTAACAAGGGGTTTGAATGATGAGGGATTGGCTAGTAAGAAGTGAAAAGAATTCTGAAGAATATAGAAATAAGAGTTATAAGATGGAGTTTCCCTGGTGGCTCAGTGGTTGGGAATCCGCCTGCCAATGCAGGGGACACGGGTTCGAGCCCTGGTCCAGGAATATCCCACGTGCCGCGGAGCAATTAAGCCCGTGCGCCACAACTACTGAGCCTGCTCTCTAGAGCCTGCGAGCCACAGCTACTGAGCCTGTGCTCCTAGAGCCCGTGCTCCGCAACAAGAGAAGCCACTGCAATGAGAAGCCCGCGCACCACCATGAAGAGTAGAGTAGCCCCCGCTCGCCACAACTAGAGAAAGCCCACATGCAGCAAAGAAGACCCAACGCAGCCAAAACTAAATAAATAAATGTATTTAAAAAAAGAAGTTATAAGTTGCAGTCACTGATGCTCAGTTGGATACAAAGCGCCCATAGAAGCGACCCTCCCACTCCAGGCAGAGGTACAGAGCTTGCGGGATAGGGCACAGCTGCAGCTCACTGGAAGGCAGAGAAGTTGCTGAGGTGTAGTGCTGGAAAGACTTGCTGGAAATCCACTGTCTAGGGAGCCAGGAAAGCTGTCCGCGAAACACCAGAAACCATGCGAAACACCAGAAGCCACCAGGGGCTCTGGAGAAGCTGTGAGCACTTCAGGAGCTAGAGGCATTTTGCTACAAACTGTCAGAAGGGGGTGGGAATGGAGTTGCAGAGGAAGCTGCTGGCTGCTGTGCACTGTGGGGGGAAGGCACGAGACCAGGTGTGAGTGCATCAGAAGCCTGGCTCTGGAGAAGCTGCCCTCCAGCCAAGAGCCCAAGGAGCAAGCATGCTGGAAGCAGGAAGCAAAAGCGTCTCTTGTAATGCCTCTCTAGCGCCCTCTACTGACAAAACTTCAGTACCAATTGTTGCAGGAAAAAATATTTTAACAGGCCCAGATCTATTTTCCCTGAGCAGGCTAAAAGGATACATTTGGAGCTCAGAGGCAATAAATTGATAATAGGCACACTATGATATTACTAAATTCACTTATTAGTTCTAGTAGTTTTTCTTTTATAGATTCCTTAGGATTTTCTACATAAACAATCACTTCATCTGCAAATAAAGACAATTTTACTTCTTCCTTTCCAATCTGTATGTTTTTGTTAAACAGCTTTACTGAGGTAGAATTGATGTACAAAAAACTGTACATATTTAACGTATACAGTTGGGTGGGTTTGGACATATGCATACACCCATCACCATAATCAAGGTAACAGAGCTCCATCACCTCCAAAGGTTTCCTTGTGTCCGGTGTATACATGTGTGTGTGTGTATATACCCAGAAGTGAACTTGCTGGATCATATGGTAGCTCCATTTTTAATTTCTTGAGGAACCTCCATGCTGTTTTCCAGAGTGGCTGCATAGTTTTACATTCTCACCAACAGTTAGAAGTGTTCCAATTTCTCCACATCCTGGCTAACATTTGTTATCTTTCGGGTTTTTTGTTTGTTTGTTTGTTTTGTGGTACGCAGGCCTCTCACTGTTGTGGCCTCTCCCATTGCGGAGCACAGGCTCTGGATGCACAGGCTCAGCAACCATGGCTCACAGGCCCAGCCGCTCCACGGCATGTGGGATCCTCCCAGACTGGGGCACAAACCCATGTCTCCTGCATCGGCAGGCGGACTCTCAACCACTGCGCCACCAGGGAAGCCCCCTCTTTCGGTTTTTTGATAGTAGCCTTCCTAACTGGTGTGAGGTGATATCTTGCACCAGTTTTGATTTGAATTTCCCTGATGATTAGTGCTGGTGAGCATCTTTTCATATAAGGTTGGCTGTATGTACGCCATCTTTGGAGAAATGCCTATTCAAATCCTTTGTGTATTTTAAAATCAGGTTATTTGTTTTTTTGCTATTGAGTTGTAGGAGTTCCTTATATATTTTGGATTTTAACCCTTTATCAGATATATGGTTTGAAAATGTTTTCTCCTGTTCCATAGTTTGCCTTTTCATTCTGTTGACTGCTTCCTTTGCATTTGATGTAGTCCTACTTGTTTATTTTTGCTTTTGTCTATTTTTATGTTTTTGGTGTCATATCCAATAAATCACTGCCAAGAACAATGTCAAGAAGACTTTTCCCTGTTTTCTTCTAGGAGTTTTACAGTATAGGCTTTTACATTTAAGCCTTTAATCCATTTTAACTTTTTTTTGTGTATACTATAAGATAGGGGTCCAATTTCATTTTCTTTGCCTGTAGATATTCAGTTTTCCCAAAACCATTTGTTGAAAGGACTATCTTTTCCCCATTGAGTATTCTTAGCACCCTTGTTGAAGATCAGTCAACTGTATATGTGTGGGTTTATCTGGGCTCTCTGTTCTGTTCCATCAGTCTATGTGTCCATCTTTATATGAGTACCATACTATTTTAAATATTGTAGCTTTGTAATATATTTTGAGATCAGGAAGTCTCCAGATTTGTTCTTCTTTCTCAAGATCACTTTGGCTATTCTCTACCATTTGTACGTCCATATGAACTTTAGGATTGTTTTTCCTATTTCTGTAAAAAATACCACTGGAATTTTGATGGGGATAGTATTAAATCTGTAGATCACCTTCAGTATAAAGTCTTCTAAACCACAAACATGAGATGTCTTTTCATTTGTGTCTCTTTAATTCCTTTCATTAACATCTTGTAATTTTAGTCTTTCACTTCCTTGGTTAAGTTTATTCCTAAATATTTTATTCTTTTTGATACTACTGAAAATGGCATTGTTTCCTTAATTTCCTTTTTAGATAGTTCATTGTTAGTATATAGAAATGTAACTGAGTTTTGTATGTTCAACCATTCTTGCAGGCCAGAGATAAATCTAACTTGGTCATGGTGTATGATCCTTTTAATATGTGGCTGATTTTGGTCTGCTAGTATTTTGTTGAAGAGTTTTGCATTTATATTTATCAGAGATATTGGCCTATAGTTTTCTTTTCTTGGAGCGTCTGTCTGACTTTCATGTCAGGGTGATGCTGACCTTGTAAAATTAATTTTGGAAGTGTTTCCTCTTTAAATTTTGGAAGAGTTGAAGAAATATTAGCATTAACCCTTCTTTAAGTGTTTGATAGAATTCACCACTGAAGCCATCTGGTCCTAGCAGCCCCAGGTGTCTGCACTATGACAGTTCTTTCAGCTCTCATGTGAGGTGAGACAGAAACTGGCTCTTGGGGAGTGCACTGAAAGTCAGGGAGTACATTGGAAGGCTAGGGGCCTTGGACGTTCACCCTACTCTCTCTTAGCCCTTCCAGGGGAGGCGTGTGTTCTCTCTTGGTGCCAAGCTGTACTGGCTTGGGAGAGGGGCTAACCTGGGGTGAAAGTGCTCTGCTTACCAGTGTCAGCATGGCTAATTTCGATTTTTGCACATCTGGGTGCCTCAACTTCTTAACTGGATTCTGGACTTCTTATAAAGGTCTTTTTATTTCTTGTGTGTTGTTATATCAGTGTTTCTGTTGGGGGGACAAGGGCTGGAACTTCCTATTCCTCCACCGTCTTGCTAATGTCACCACCTCCTTTTTCTTGGCTTACCGCACTGGCCAGGGCCTCAGGTACAATGTCAAATAAAGGTGGCAAGAATAAGTGTCCTCGTCTCATATCTGATCTTAGGGACAAAACATTTAATGTTCTCTCATTAGGCGAAATGTTAGCTGTAGGTTTTTCATGGGTGTCCTTTATAGGTTTGAGGAAGTTCCCTTCCTTTCCCACCCAGTTTTCTAATGGTTGGGTTCTTTTCCCTGCTCATTGGTGCTCAAAGCTGAACTTTAGGCTTCTTGCTTTGTATGAAGGTCTCATGTTTAACTTGCCATTTGGTACAGACCCTGATTCCTGCCTCCATGTAAGGCCTGTCACATTCGGACTTCTAGGGACACAGAGATTGACAGGTGTCCCTAGGAAAACATTGAGTTTGAGCATTTTTTGAAGTCTCTTTGGATTTTTGCTCTTTTGGGTCATTTTTGACCTCTAAGGAATTCTGTTATGCTCTTGCTAGCCGAACCATAATTTTTAAAAATATTTTATCCAGTATTTTTATGTATTTTTGCATTAGGAGGCATTTTTAGTCCATCTAGTCTACCATACAGCAGAAACAGAAGGCACCATAGGGTTTTTAGAGTTGAAAAGACTACTGAGTTTAATCTAATCCAGTGCTTTTACTGTATAGATTAGTCAGTCAAGCTTCTGAGAGTTTGTTTGAACTCATTTTATTTGCCTGATGTCTCACACCATGCAAGTGAAAGCAGCAGTTCCCCAGCTCAGGGCTTCTGACTCTAAACCCAGTGTTCTCTTTCCTATATTAAGGGTCAATAAACTATGGTCAGAGGCCAATTTGCTTTGCCACTTGTCTTTGTATGGCCTGTGAGCTAAAAATGGTTTTCACATTTTTAAGTGATCAGAAAAAAATCAGAATCAGAATAATATTTCATGACATGTCAAAAGTATATGGAAGTTAAATTTCAGCATCCATAAATAAAGTCTTATTGGGACACAGCTACACTCGTTCACTTACGTGTTGTCTACGGCTGCTTTTGTGCTGCCGTGGCACAGCTGAGTAATCATGACAGAATCATATGGCCCAAAGATCCTAAGATATTTATTATCTGACCAGGTACAGAGAAGTTGTGGACTCTTCCTATGTCACACGTTATCTTTGCTCAGAGAAGCCAAAACTCCATATTCTTTATTGTGACTCTAGGGGGAGACTCTGGGGAGGGCCTTCAGTTAGGGTTTGGTTTGGCTTTGAGTCCAGCCAGACACTAATGACTCTGTTCAGATTCTTATGTGTGATTGATATATATATATACAATTCACATATATTTCAAAACTTCTACCTGTATTCAAAGGTCCTGTAGCCTACTATGAAGTATGCATGGGAAACATGAAAGAGTTACGTTTGGCACTATGGAAAAGCAGCTCACAACCCCACATAATACACTAAGAAAATTGAAATCTGACTGTATTGTTGGTCGATAAATGAAGAGGAGGGAGCAAGTCTGGGCTGTCACTGAGGGATGAGGTCTGAGGGATGATGTCATTGAGGGATGATGTCACCGAGGGATGATGTCACTGAGGGATGATGTCACTGAGGGATAATGTCATTGAGGGAGTGTCATGATCAGGTTTTGGAGGTTTAGAACTTAAAGGCCCATAAGAATCCTTCCATGTCTAGAGTCAAGCTGATCTGGGTTCCAGTCCTGGCTTTGCCACTATAATACCTTGTGGTATAAAACACAATTCCTCTGAACCTAATTTTTCACAGCAACAAGATTCTATATATTTAAATATATAGGTCATCTGGAACAGAAGGCAATATTCTCATTTGATCAATAAAAAGATCTCGAAACACTTGAATACGCTAGGAGTAAATGAAATAGTCACATGTCTACCTGTAACAGTTTATTTAGTTTTACACATTTGCAATCTTACATATTAGCTAACACATTAATTCAAAAGTAGTACCTTATTCAATTTTCACATTGTAAGAAATAATTTTATAAAGTTTTACAAGTATATTTATTTTAATGGCATTGTCATCAACCAGAGTGATTATATAACACAGTTTATAGGGGCACATCACCTTACTTTCATTATGTTGTTTGAAATATTGTACCTTTGTTTGGAGCTGTTCCTGGAAATTTTATCCAGGCTACAGTTTCCCATTCACATAATAGTATAGCAGATGTGTACCACAATGTTCACTGAAGCTCTGTTTACAATAGCTAGGACATGGAAGCAACCTAAGTGTCCATTGACAGATGAATGGATAAAGAAGATGTGGTACATATATACAATGGAATGTTACTCAGTCATAAAAAGAAACGAAATTGAGTTATTTGTAGTGAGGTGGATGGACCTAGAGACTGTCATACAGAGTGAAGTAAGTCAGAAAGAGAAAAACAAATACCATATGCTAACACATATATATGGGATCTAAAAAAAAATAGATGGTTCTGAAGAACCTAGGGGCAGGACGGGAATAAAGATGCAGATGTAGAAAATGGGCTTGAGGAACAAAGGGAGGGGGAAGGGTAAGCTGGGACGAAGTGAGAGAGTGGCATGGACATATATACACTACCAAACGTAAAATAGATAGTTAGTGGGGAGCAGTCGCATAGCACAGGGAGATCAGCTCGGTGCTTTGTGACCACCTAGAGGGGTAGGATAGGGAGGGTGGGAGGGAGATGCAAGAGGGACGAGATATGGGGATATATGTGTATGTATAGCTGATTCACTTTGTTATAGAGAAGAAACTAACACACCATTGTAAAGCAATTATACCCCAACAAAGATGTTAAAATAAACTTGTATAGCAGATGTCCTTGACACATATATTTGTGATCACCACCGCCTAACTATTCGTTATATTTTTTTGTATTAAATTTTTAATATTTGAGATAATTGTACAGTCACATGAAGTTTTAAGAAGTGATAGGGGTCCTATGTCCCTTTACCCAGTTTCCTCCAAGGGTAGTATTTTGCAAAAGTACAACAGTATTACAGTCAGAAAATCGACACTGACACATCTACTAATATTATTCTGACCTCCACAGTTTTGCACGTACTCTTACGTGTGTGTGTGTGTTTAGCTCTGTGCAATTTTATTTCATATGTAGGTTTGTGTGTCCATCATCACAGTCAAGCTACAGAAGAGTTGCATCACACACGTGTCTCTTCTGTCGCTCTTTCAGAGCCACATCCACCACCCATTCCACTCTCGCCTGTCCCTAACTTTGGCAACCATTCGCCTGGTCTCGATTTCTATAATTTGGTCATTCCAAGAATGTTATACAAATGGAACCATACAGTATGTAAGCTTTTGGGATTGGCATTTTTTTCACTCAGCATAATTCCTTTGCGATTCATCCAAATTATTATCTGTATCCGTAGTTTATTCCTTTTTACTGTTGAGCTGTATTCTGTAGTATGGATTAATCACAGTTCATTTAGCCATTCACGCATTGTAGGACATCTGGGTTTCTCATTTTTAGCTTTTATAAATAAATCTCCTATGAACATCCACGAACAGTTTTTGTCTCAAAAAAGGTTCTATTTCTCTCGCTTTAAAACTGATCTTTAGAAGCTTATCAACTTCCAAAATTTACAACTGTGAGTTCATGTCCCAGAAATTTATTTATTTATTCCACAAATATTTTTAATTTTCTATGTGCCAGGCACTGTTCTAAGTGCAGGGATATGCAGGTGATCAAACGTCCTGTCTCTTCTTGGAGCTTATACTTTAGTGAAGGATGACAGAACAAACACACACATGTATGTAATTATTATAATGTAATTATAATTACTAAAAGGGTGCTAATTTTTTGTTTGTTTCTTTCTTTCTAACTGATCCTATCAGTTGATCTCTAGACATCCAAACCCAGCATTAATGGGTCTCTTCTGGCTCACGTGCTGTCCCTAAGCAGTATTTTGTTATTCAAAATAAAGTCACTGAGACACACCAGGTAATATTTGGGAATTCGTAAGGAGCTGAATGTAAGGCAACCTCCTATTTCCTGAGGGATGCTTTAGGACAAAATGTTGCCTCCTATGGAAGCTCATTCTGGCTTGCTCTGCAACATTACTATGACAGAAAGCCACAGAGTTAATGATGCTTTGGGCAATGATAGCGCATGTATGTTGCCATCGTCCCGATGTGAAAGCAAATCACTTTTGATCTGTTTTACGGCTAGGGTTTAAAAGATTGCATTTGCTAAGTCAAGTGCCAGAGGTTGTATTAATCTGTTCCAATAAAGATATCACACCAGAAGGTTTAGTTGAGTCTATTACTTGATTAAGTTTACAGCAGTGCTTTGTCACCTGCCTTAATCCATCTGATTTCTCTCTTTCTTTCTTTATTTGGCTACATTGTGTCTTCGTTGCTGCACACCGGCTTTCTCTAGTTGCATCGAGCAGGGGCTACTCTTCGTTGCGGTGTGCGGGCTTCTCATTTTGTTGGCTTCTCTTGTTGCAGAGCATGGGCTGTAGGAGCGTGGGCTTCAGTAGTTGTGGCACAAGAGCTCAGTAGTTGTGGCATACGGGTTCAGTAGTTGTGGCTCGCGGGCTTAGTTGCTCTGCAGCATGTGGGATCTTCCCGGACCAGGGATCGAACCTGCCTCTCCTGCATTGGCAGGTGGATTCTTAACCACTGTGCTACCAGGGAAGCCCCATCTGATTTCCTTAGAGGCCATATGAATAAATGAAACAGAGCAGGAAGGCAACCACCTTTCTGCAGAAGTCTTTGGTGGTGATGCCAATCTCTGCAGTTCCTCCTGACATGAACTTCTGCCTCTGATTTACATTCCTGGTGGGAATGGGAGCAGTTTCAGGAAGTTCTCCTTGGTCCTTCTTACCAAAATGGCTCTTACACCACTGGAGACATAAGGAGCATGAGGGCCTTGCCAGCTTTGAATAAACTCTTCCCATTTATGCACTCAGTGGCTGAGGAAATAACCATGAGTCCCTGTGATATGACCCCGGGTTGGGGTTCCCTTTATCATCTGACCTTCAGAAGCTCCCATTCTAAATGGGAGGCCGTGACGGTATTTCAGGTCCCTGGTGTCAGAGTTGGCTCAGATGCTGTGTTTCCTTGCCCTCTAAGGATTTGGTTGTCCTTTCCTCAATATCCAGATACGCTCATAAGTGGCCACAGGTCCTTGGGAGTAGAGATTGGGGAAATGCATAGGAAATGCATTGGGATGCCACGGCAGGTACTTCCTTGACTTGCTGGTCTCTGTGTCAATTAACTGGCTTGGATATGAGAACCGGTATGGGATTGAATTTTTACACTGTGGCAGCTGGTGTCAACTCCTGGGTTTTTGTCTGTCTGTCTGTTTGTTTGCTTGCTTATACAAGTCAAGTAACACTCAAGTTGACTACTCATATTTCTTGCCTCAGGAACACCATGGTCTCTTTGCTTTTGCCATAGATTCCTTTGGGTCAAGCCACCTTGTTGCCACTCCAGCCTTGTTGACCATCATGTCCACCATCTGGCCTCTGTCATTTCAGGATCCCACCATCTCTATTTTTACCAGGGACCCTAGTTCCATGGAGGCATTATCTACTGTGGATCTAGGTCTACAAAAGAGGCCATTGTTCTTTTCACCAGTGATTTTTTAAAAAATTAATTTAATTTTTATTTATTTATTATTTTTAGCTGTGTTGGGTCTTCATTGCGGTGCGTGGGCTTCTCACTGTGCTGGCTTCTCTTGCCGCGGGACACAGGCTCTAGAGCATGGGCTTCAGTGATGTGGTACGTGGGCTCCATAGTTGTGGCTTGTGGGCTCTAGAGCACATGCTCTGTAGTTGTGGCGCATGGGCTTAGTTGCTCCACAGCATGTGGAATCTTCCTGGACCAGGGCTTGAACCCATGTTCCCTGCACTGGCAGGCGGATTCTTTTTTTTTTTTTTTTTTTAGTGGTACGCGGGCCTCTCACTGTTGTGGCCTCTCCTGTTGCGGAGCACAGGCTCCGGACGCGCAGGCCCAGCGGCCATGGCTCACGGGCCCAGCCGCTCCGTGGCATGTGGGATCTTTCTGGACTGGGGCACGAACCCGTGTCCCCTGCATCGGCAGGCGGACTCTCAACCCTTGCGCCACCAGGGAAGCCCAGCAGGCGGATTCTTAACCACTGCGCCACCAGGGAAGCCCTCACCAGTGATTTTTTTTTTTTAACTGAAGAAATGTTATTTAATTGAACGTTTTCGTAGAAAGAGAGTATCCTCTGGGTCTTCCCAGGGAATGCAGTCAAGAGGTAAGTTCTTTGGTGTCACGTAAGAAATCCATCCTGACATGCCCATCTCCACGGGCCTTCTGGCTCTATCCTCAATATTCTGCCAAGGCAGTCCCAGCACCTCTGCCCCCTTGACCATAGTCCAGTCTATGCTTTAGAGAGCCATTGCAACAGTGCAGCTGGACCAGCTCAAGACGTGAGCCCACATCACCAGTGCCATATGCTGCAGATGACGTAGGGTTAACTGGGAAAAAACTTACAAGCTGGAAAGTAGCAGAGAGAGGGCTGCCCTGAATTCTCATTATTCCATAGCATAGGCTGGGTCCAGATAGCTGGTGCAGCATCGTCAGTGGGCCATCCCAGAGCACTCCAGGAAAGAACAAGCACACCTTCATACCACATTATATATTTATGGGTTAGCCGAAGAGAAGCTAGGGAACCTGGTTTTTCCAAGTAACTAGAACTGCATCTAGGGATCTTCTGGGACGGAGATCAGTGTTAGGGGTCTACACGGGGAGGGCTCTGGGCACAGTCTCTCCTGCCAGGAATGATGACAGCCACCTGTCTCTCAGCAGACTGGCTCAGCCCAGTTGAGGCAGCCCTTTTGAGGGAGAAGAAAATGAGCCTGCAGGGCATCCATATTTGTCTCTCATGAATTCAAATCTAAGTAGTAGATTTTAAAAGAACATAGAGGAACTGAATAATAACATTAATCACCTTGATACGATCAACACAGAACCTTGAATTTTTAAAATAAAGAACATATATTATATATATATTAAATTGAAGTATAGTAGATTTACAATGTTGTGTTAGTTTCAGGTGTACAGAAAAGTAATTCATATATATATATATATGTATATTCTTTTTCAGATTCTTTTCCATTATAGGTTATTACAAGATATTGAATATAGTTCCCTGTGCTATACAGTAGGTCCTTGTTGCTTACCTATTTTATACATAGTAGTGTGTATCTGTTAATCTTAACTCCTGATTTATCCTTCCCCCCTCTTTTTCGCTTTGGTAACCTAAGTTTGTTTTCTATGTCTGTGAGTCTGTTTCTATTTTGTAAATAAGTTCACTTATATCATTTTTTTAGATTCCACATATAAGTGATATTATATGATATTTATCTTTCTCTGTATGACTTACTTCACTTGATATAATAATCTCTTGGTCCATTATGTTGCTGCAATATTTTTTACTCAGATATAATGACATACAATAGTTTCAGGTGTACACGTAATGATTTGATATACATATATACCGTGAAGTGATCACTACAGTAAGTCTAGTTAGTATCCATCAACACACATAGTTACAATTTTTTTCCTGTGGTGAGAACTTTAAGATTTACTCTCTTAGTAAGTTTCAAATATACAATACAGTATTAACTATAATAAGTATGCTGTACATTATATCCCCAGGACTTATTTCTTTCATAACTGGATGTTTGTATCTTTTGACCTCCTTCACCCATTTTGCACATTCCTCACCACCCATACCTGGCAACCACCAATCTGTTCTTTATGAGTTTGATTTTTCTTTTTTAGATTATATAAGTGAGATCATATAGTATTTATTTTTATCTATCTGCCTTATTCCACTTACCATAATGCCTTCAAGGTCCATTCATTTTGTGGCACATGGCAGGATTTCCATTTCTATGACTGAATAATATTCTATTATACATATATATTTATTCTTTATCCATTCATCCATCAATGGACACATGTTGTTTCCCATACATTACTTTTTACATGTCATAAAACCTACATAAAAATTGACCAAAATAAAAACAGTAGAACTTTTATAGGACCTTTTTTTCTTTGACGATCTAATTGGCTTTATTAACAATTCATGAGTAGGGTAGCATCCCATCTAGAAAGCAGAATGGTGCTTCCCTATAGGACACTTTTATTTTCTAGTCACAAGCCAATAAAATTAGAAACAAACAAGTTAAAGGAGACTAACAAATGTTAACTATTTGGAAACAAGAAACAGTCCTAGATAACACCAGGATCAAAGAGAAAATTTAAAAAGAAATTACTATCTAGAAACAAAGAAAAGGAGAATTACTAAAACAGAAAACTAATAACAAAAAAGGCAGAACAGCAAATTAACTCATATCAAATTAAAAGACAAAAACCATCTGAATATACCAGTAAATGCCAAAAAGGTATTGGATTAAATTTATCAGTCATTATTAATAAAAATAGTATTCCTATTTAAGAGGAAACTCTTAAATCTTAAGACTACTAAAATCCAACAGCAAATATTACCCTAAAGTGAAGACACTGAGACAATTTCAAGAACAATAAAAAACTAGAGAGAAGGATGCCTTCAATCAGTATTATTATTTAATGTTATTTTGGAGATTTTAGCAAATGTAATAAGGCAAGAAAATTAAATAACAGGCACAAGTATTAGAACAGAATAGATAAAACCATCTCTTCTTGCTACTAATAAAATTTTACACTGTGAAAATCCAAGGAATATTGGGTAAAAACCTACTGGATTTAGTAAGTGAATTTGGGTGAAAAATAACTTTATGAAGAACTAGATTTTTCATTACTTAACAATAAGCACACAGTAATGAAAGTAGAAAGATTATATACTTTAAAATAGTGACAAATTTATGTAACAGTAAGACCAGAGTCTATGTAAAAATTTCTTACTAAAAGACATTAGATCTGAATAAACACATTATGTTTTTGGATATGAGGATACTATAATGAAAATGATAATCCTCTCAAATTGATATGTTAATTATTGCAATTTCAATTTTTGATTTTTTTTTTTTAGAACTGGATGAAAAAATCTTAAATTTCACATGGTAGAATGTTCAAGAATAATTAAGAATATTATGAGAAAGGAGACCAATGAGAACTTGCTTCATATGTAACATACACAATAAAACCTCTGTAATAAACCAATATAGTGTATATATAGGGATAGACAAGTGGGTCATTGGAACAGAATTAACAATCCAGAATTAGACTTCAGAACAAATGACAATTTAACATAAGATAAGTTTGGTGCTGGTTCAATTCAGAGGGAAAATAATGAGCTCTTTAATAGTTGGTGCTGGCATAACTGGATATCCATTTGGAAGAAAAAAATGGACCCCGTTCTTGTATCAAACACAAAAGTAATTCCAGATGGATAAAAAAAAAATGTAAGACAAATGTAAAAGAACAAATTTAAATTTTGCAAAAAAAAAACATAGACTACAGGATTTAGGGAGATTCTACCAACCAAGATCGGAAACCCAGAAGTAATAAAATAAGACTTATTTGGCTACATAATAATTTAAAGTTTTTGTATAGAACACACTTCCCTATACAAAGTCCATAGGTTAATAATATTTGTAATGCAGATGTCAAAGAGTTAGTTTCTATAACATACAAAGAACTCTGACAAATTGATGAAAGACATACCAAACAAGAGAAAACCAGGCAGTATATTTGAATAGACAATTTACAAAACAAATAGTAAAAGTCTGTATGAAAAGATGCTTTGATTCATTACTAATCAGGGAAATGCAAAGTAAAGCAACAATAAAGTATCAGTTAACACCTATTAGACTAGCAAAATTAAAACGAACTCAAACTTCCTGTTCTCAGGGGTGTGTGTGAAAGACACTCATGCTTATAAAATGCGAAGTTTTACATCTTTTTTGGAAAGCAACTGGGAACAACTATTAAAATTTAAAATATCTTATACCCTTTGAGAATCAGCATTATGCTTCCAGGAATTTATTGCATGAAAACAAATGGACACAATTTATGAGCACATACATGTTTATTGCAGCGTTGTTTGTAGTGGCCAAGAATTGGAAAAAAATGTGAATTCCCTGTCAATAGGAAAATGGTTGAGTAAATAATGATATACCCACACCATGAAATATTGTGCAACCATTAAAAAAAAAGAGAGCGAGAGCCACACCAAATGACTTGGAGTGATTTCCCTGAGGAAATTTCTGAGTGAGTAATGCAAGATGGAGAAAAGTGCATATAAACAAATGACACCAGATAAAAGTCCTGCGTGTATGTATGTGTTTGTGGGCGTGTGTGTGTGTGTTTGTGTAGGATTATCTGATTATGGAGAGAAATATGGAAGAATACCCGTAAGTTTTTGAACTTGGCTTCTCTGGGGCGTATAGAGAATGGGACACAAGATGCTGAGAAGGTGGGGGAGGGAAAGGTGAAGGAAAACTGGCGTGTATTATTTTCCTAATTTTGTAAAATCATCTAAGCTTCCATGGCAACATATTGAAGTGAGAACACGGTTCTTATATGCATGAGTTTCCTATGTGTATGTATGTAAAAAAAAAAAAAGGAAATGCTCCTCCAAGAAACAAAGTGCAATGAATAGCCTAGAAACTTATGAAGAAAATGTCATAACTTTTAAAGACATACAAAGGCCACCAGATGGTATGATCCATAAAAGCAGGTACCAGACCAATTTTGATGATCATTTTATCCCCCCAAATGTAGCATAATGCATCTGTAGCATTCTATATTTGTTGAATGAATGTTGTCGAATAAAATAAAAAATAAAATTGTGATTACCATTATTTTTGTCCCTTAGTTGGTAATGATTAAAAAGCACAATATTGGGGCTTCCCTGGTGGCGCAGTGGTTGAGAGTCCGTCTGCCGATGCAGGGGACACGGGTTCGTGTCCCGGTCCAGGAGGATCCCACATGCCGCGGAGCAGCTGTGCCCGTGAGCCATGGCCACTGAGCCTGCGCGTCCGGAGCCTGTGCTCCGCAACGGGAGAGGCCACAACAGTGAGAGGCCCGCGTACCTCAAAAAAAAAAAAAATCACAATATTCAGAGTTGGGGCAGTGCATGGAGACAGGCTGGTAGAAGTATAAATCTGTTAATGCTTCAGAAGGGTGAGTTCTTGCAAACTTTCAAGGAACAGAAAGTTCCCATGATACGTAGTCCCCAGAGCTTAGAAAAATTTATCCACTAGTTTTATGAAACTCCTATTCAGCAAGACTTTCTTATAAGCTCTGTTCCTTTCCTTCATGACCTTTTATCATGATTTATAACTTTATTTAAGATGTCCACATACTACACTATACCATTTTGTACGATGTACTACGTATTATATTTAGAGATTTGTTGTGTGGTTATTTGTTTATATATGTCTCCTGCACTAAGTAAGAACAGAGCCATGTTTGTTTTTGTTTTCCTTCTGTAGGCTCTGCAGCCCCAGTGCCTGGTTGAGTGCCTGACCCATGATATGTACTCAACTAATATTTGTTACACACGTGAATACGATTCCAAATTCTGACATGCATGCATAGGGAGGGGCAACAAATTTAGCTAAAAATCAAGACAGCTTCCTGAGTGTCTCAAGTGGACACTGCAATGTATTTTTCTTGCAGCTGGGGACCTCATGATGTAGCAGAAAGGCTCTGTCCTCATCACCAGATTGTGATCACCTGGAGAACAGGGACTGTCTTTTTCGTCTTTATATTCCTCTGCAGGTGGCATATTTATTGGTCCATGATTGGACACTATGTACCTAGCAATATTGATGTAAATGCTGCTGGCTTTCAGATTTTAGAGTTAACGAAGCATGGTAGATGAGGGTGTGGCTTCTGGGCAGATGGGCAGCCCTGTCTGTCAATTCGAGACAGAGTTATCTGACCGAAGGTGAGACGTGGATGAGCCTGGGGAGGGTGGGTACTCATGCCCTCACTTCACAAGCATCAAGGCAAGGGATACCGTGAGAGTTGATGGAATAAGAAACAGATGTTTATATTATTTATGGACACAAAGGAAACCGATAAGAATAAAAATCATAGTGTAAATATCCCACATTGAGTACAAGAGTTAAAGCCTCCTCATTCACGTGGTTCCAATGGGTCTTCAATAGTTAACAGTTGATACAGTGAGATATCATGGTCTTAATGAAGCATTCTCTTTAGCTTTATAAGAAAAAAACAGAAGAAACCAGGAACTTTAAAAGTGATTGTCCCAGGAAGAGGCACAACGGGCGGCGTGGGCTGGAAAGAGCCGTGTGATTTCTGGTCATAAGCTTTTCCGTGCCATTTACTGTGACCCATGAGCACATATTTTGATAAGAAAAAGAGTCCTCACTCTATTTTATCATAGGCGGTTCACAGTAAACCTGAGCTTGGCAGTCCCACACGAAGTAGTCGGTGTTCTTGTTACCCTATCAGTGTCAGCTTCCCTCCAGGGTCCACGAATCACAGCATCTTCTCACAAGGTGACAGCCCCTCTCCCCAGGAGCCCCCTATTTGTTTAACCTACTACCAGTTCTTACTCCTTCCCCAGAAAGGGTAACTGCAACCTTGTCCCACATCTCACGTTCTCCATACGTTTTTTCAGCCCAGGCAGGATGCCACAACTGGAGTCAAGTGAGGACACAGGAAGAAGGCCTGTGGAATTGCCTGTCCAGACACTGAGCTGTGGACAATGGGAGGCCAGAGGGCATGGCCAGAGGTCAGACTCAGCATCCTCAGTCTTGTCAACCAGAGCCACAATTTTACAGGGCCCGTGAGATCTAAACAGGCAAAAGGGAGCGTGTTGGAAGGAGCACGACATTAGGAGTAAGAGGATGTGCGTTCTGGCTCATCACTGGCCTCACTTAACCTACTCAGTTCCTCATGTGTGAAATGCGCACGTGAGGTACATTACGAGGTACCTCATCGGTACCTCATTACGAGGCTGGAAAGACGGGAGTGTGTGGAAGTGTTTCACAGATAAAACAAAACTCTCTACGTTATTAAATCTCTCACTCTATAACGTGAGCTTTATGGTCATCATTCTTGCTCTTGTAGCAATTCTGAAGCTCAGAGACATGACATAATCGTTCATTCATTCATTTCTTCCTGCATCAAAAATTCATGGAGTCCTTACTAGGTGACACGCCTTATTCTAGGTGTTTACATTTAGTACCTCCTTCAGCTTATTATGAATTTACTTATACCCATGACTGTGCTGAACTGTGCTGGAATGTAAAGCAAAAGGAAACATCAGTAATCCTGCCCCTATTTTTTCATTGTGCATCTCTTTGCATTAATTTTGATTTTAAAAAATATTGCATTAAAGTATTATTTACCTGATTATTGAGCTTTTAGGTGCCCCTTTAAAATTTGTGCCTGAGACAAGTGTGCTGCTCACCTCACTCTAGTCTTAGCTCTGCTAATAACCCTGTGAGGTAGGTATTATCCTAATCATGTTATAGAAAAAGAAATTTCAGTTCAGGGAGATTAGCTAACTTGCCCAAGGTTACAAAACAAATAAGCAGTAAAACAATAATTTAGATCCAGGTCTCTGTGACTTTATGCTACTGTGTCCTGCTATCTTATTTATTTTATTTTATTTTTTTTGTGGTACGCGGGCCTCTCACTGTTGTGGCCCCTCCCGTTGCGGAGCACAGGCTCTGGACGCGCAGGCTCAGCGGCCACGGCTCACATGCCCAGCCGCTCCGCAGCATGTGGGATCTTCCCAGACCGGGGCACGAACCCACGTCCTCCGCATCGGCAGGCGGACCCTCAACCACTGCGCCACCAGGGAAGCCCCTCAATGAGTTTTATTTTGGATTAAATACTCCTATAATTTAGAGACTCATTTTCTTTGTATTACACAGCACTATAATATAGATGCATTACAATGTAATGTACATTACAATACCTGTAATGTACAGACAGGAATGTGATAAATAACAGTTACATATATATATATAATCATATAGAGTGTACTTCTACATATATTATCTGTTTGTTCTCCACAAACCAATGAAATAGAATAGCTGAGTATACATCTCTGTTTCTTTTTTTAAAAAATTATTTATTTATTTATTTTTGGCTGCATTGGGTCTTTGCTGCTGCGTGCAGGCTTTCTCTAGTTGCGGCAAGCGGGGGCTACTCTTTGTTGTGGTGCATGGGCTTCTCATCGCGGTGGCTTCTCTTGCTGTAGAGCATGGGCTCTAGGCATGCGGTCTTCTGTCGTTGCAGCGTGCGGCCTTCTGTAGTTGTAGCACATGGACTCAGTAGTTGCAGTGCGTGGGCTCTGGGGCATGCAGGCTTCAGTAGTTTTTGCGTGTGGGCTCAGTAGTTGTGGCACATGGGCTCTAGAGCGCAGGCTCAGTAGTTGTGGCACACGGGCTTAGTTGCTCCGTGGCATGCGGGATCTTCCCAGACCAGGGATCGAACCTGTGTCCCCTGCATTGGCAGGCAGATGCTTAACCACCAGGGAAGTCCTATTTCTCTGTTTCTTGAATGAGGAAGCATAGGTTTACAGAGTTAATGACTTATGGAAATTCTCACTCACATTTTTTTCTAGCTTCATCTAATTTCATTGTCATAACAGGCCAAAGGTGGTTACAGCTATTATCCTCATGCTACAGATGGAGAAACTGAGGCCAGAGAGATGAAACACCTTGCTTGAGGTCACAGAGCTGCAGGTGGAGAGGAGGATTTGGACCCGGGTTTAGCTGACTTCAGAGCCCAAGGGCTGGTCTTCCACCATCTGCCTGGTGTTTGCTGAAGCCTTGGGAAGTGCGGCTGGAAGAGCAGGAAGAGGTGAGCTCTGACTCCTGCTCTCTTTGACCCCGAGACAGATCAGAAGGTGTGTGTGTGGTTCTGCGGCCATGGGGAGCTGGGGCGGATGGGGAGAAGTAAGATGGGTGGTGAATGGAGGGGTAGAAAACCCAGCCTGGCCATGCCAACCCGTAGCAGGAAACACCTTTGCCTGTGCAGCCGGCCTGTGGGCAGGGGGCAGCAGTGTGCAGTGTCCACTGGGCAGGAGGCAGCAGTGTGCAGTGTCCACTGCCTCAAGCTGGAGGTGGTTTCTAAGGGCAGGGGTAAACAGTCTGCTTGGCTACTTGGGTGTGTAACCGAGCAGGACCCTATGGGGCCTTTTCAGGGCAGACACCCCCTCCCCATGTCCTCCACCTGCTTCTTGTTTGTAGAAAAACTTCAGCCTCCTAGGCCTTCCCTGAGTTCCAACGAACACATTTAATCAGAAAAGGGAGAAGATGCAGAAACAAAGGAAAACAGTCAAGCAAGGCAAAATAATAACAGTTTAGTCATTAAACAAAGTCAAGGACCTTTAGTTCCTCCTCAAGGGCTGTAGATAATACTCTGAGCCATGTCCTTTGAGCTGTTTTGCAGATACTGAAACCCCCACCAAGTGGAAGAAGTTAATTGCAAGCTACCGACAAGCACAGAGACCCCAGACCTTGTGGTTGAAACCAGCAGGTTGATGACTTTAACTCCCAGTTATCTCACCACCAACCAATCAGAAGAGTGTCCATGAGCTGATCACACACCCTACAATCCTCTCCCTCACCCTGTCTTTAAAAACTTTTCCCTGAAAGCCACCTGGGGGTTTGGATCTTTTGAGCCCTAGCTGCCTGGACTCCTTGTTTGACCTTACAACATGTGCTGCACTTTCCTTCACCACAGCCGGGCGTCCGTAGATTGGCTTTACTGCATAGGGGCGAACAGACCCAAGTGTGTGCATCTGGGGTGATGGGTGATGGGTGAGCTCTGGAATATTCCTCAATGCCCTTTTATTTTCTATTTTGGATGCTAATAATGGTGGGATATCCATAGTTCTAGAGTGGGAGCCCTGAGGGAGAAACTTAGTGAGATGATTCCAGGGGAGTCTGAGCAGTCATGAGATGGAGCAGGGTCAGGGGCACGGGATCCATGTCAACCTCTGATTCACAGATAATCACAGAAACCCAACAAGTAGCAGGTCTTCCCATGGATTAGGGACCTCTGGAAACTTCTCAGAGGCAACTTGCATCTGGGAAACGACATATTTATTCTCATTTTGCACAGGATTTTCCTTACCCTTCACCAAGAATCCCTCCACCAGGGAAACGCATCTCCTTTCCCCACTTCTTTCCGGTTGCATCGTGTGTGAAGCTCCAGACCAGTAGGAGGCGCTTCTGCCGGTGGGCCACGTGCCTGGTGAACCAGAGGAGGTACCTCATGAACACGGGGCTCCTTTCCTGAAGATCAGCAACGTGACCCGGCCTTGGGCACGGATCTCACTGGGCTTTGAGGAGAGAAATGACTACGACAGCCCCCTGGGCTCTGTCTTCAGGCTTGATCTCCTCCAACTCACTCTCCAAACCAAAGCTAGAAAGATCTTAGTCTTTTCAGGGACTTCCCACGTTCCCTTCCATAAAATCCGAGTCAGAAGAGCTCTTTACAAACACGCCCGGCCCCACTTCTCACGGCCCCCATCTGCCCATGCTACGGATGAACAATTCCGAACCGTGTTCAGGACTCAGGTCCCCGGCCCGGCTCTGCTTCCGGAGCTCCACGCAGGTCACCTTCCCTGCCTGGCGCCCTTTCCCCTGGACGCCCTTTGCTGGGCTGACTTCTCTCTCTTCAGCTCCCGTTCAGGTGCTATATTGTCCGGGAGGCCTTCCCTGTCCCCGCAGATGTGATCACAGCCCTTCCCGCGCGTTCCCACTTTCCCCGCCTTGCTTGGGGCCGGCACCTGGGTGCGCGCAGGGCGGGATGGGGGGTGGCGATGGTGTGTTTCCCTCACCGACCCCGCCCTCCTGACCGCAAGCTCGGTGGTCCTCCCACCCTCTGGTCTCCTGGTTCCTTGATCTCCTCCACTCCAGTGACCCCTGCTTTCAGCCACTCACTCCCACGGACGTCCCCGCTGGCTCCTGTACCGTCTCCATGGTAGGAACTCAACAGAGATGGTTTGGTGAGTGAAATCTTTATTAAACGTTGTTCTTTAGCAGTCTCGGAATGTGTCATTCATGAAATACCTGCAGGCTTTGTTACAATGCAGATCCCTGGGCGTTACTCTCAGAGATCCTGGTAGATCAGCACTGGGGTCCAGGAGTCTGCATTTTAACAGATTTCCAGGTGATTCTTAGGCATATGGAAAGTTGAGAACTACCGCTCAGGTTTTATCAGTGATGGAGGAACATCCTCTCCACCAGTACAGTCCAAACCCCTGTCCAGTAAGCTCTCAGACTGTGGGTCACCTTTAGCTGAGGGCGAATTGGATCTGGTGGCCCTTCCACGGCAGTTTCTTCATGCTGCCTGATACTTCCCACCTGAGACCCCCATCCTCCAGGGAGAAATCCTCTTGCCTTTGGCCTGCATTGTCCTGGTGGGCCAGTCCCCGTCACGCATGGGTGTGACCCTGGAGGAATGGGCTTTGTTCTTCCAGGGACAGGGCCTCCAGGTGGGAGCCAGCCTCTCTACTAACATTGACGCTCCCTCCCCAGGTAATTTCTCCTGTGTGTGTCAGGCAGTCTGTAAACGTGATAATGAGGGGCCCAGTTTTCTGGCTAACAGATAAGCCAGGGGAGCTGGGGGGCAGGGCTCCCCGGGAAAGAAATATCAGCTGTTGCTCTTAGGGTTTCCTCATCCCCCCGACAACCCCTTCCCTCATCTCTGCTATTCCCCCACTCAGCTTCAACTAATGAGGCCGCTAGCGCTTTGTAAGGACACCTAACAGAGAGTCTGGAACAAACAGGCCTCAAGGGCTAGAGCAGAACCTGGGTTTCCTACCCCTGTGGCCCTGGGGAACTAGCCAGGACAGGTAAAATGATTCTCAGAAGCTCCTCAGGCACCCGAGGCCATGGGGACCACACGAACATCCCTTTCTTTGCCTGGCCTGTTAGAGGATGCAGCCTTATAGCCAAGGCTCCTGGACTGGCCAAGCCTTAGTCTGGAGAGAAGGTCAAGGAGCAGCTGCCCTCAGTGAGACCACTTCCCCCGCCCACCCCTATGTCACCTGATAACAGGAGAGGGCCGTGTCAAACTCCCCCGAGGTCCTCTTTTGTGCTCTCGGAATAATCGAGTTTCAAAGGAGAGAACAGATGGATTGCATTTTCCTAACTTTTAGCTGGTTCCAATGTGCAAACAGTTAAGATCATAATTTTAACATTTTCTCAATGTTTTATGTGCATATAAAATATTCCTGAAGAATGTGCTTTTGAATGCAAAGTTTGATCCAATTACAATTTTATAGAGTTTATAAAAACATAAAAAGTATGTTTTCTGGGTGTCTGAGACCCTTTTGGCCTCTACAGTAAACTTGGAAACTTGCAGGGAAACATAACTGCCACCATGTCAGAAAGGGCCCTATGGAGCTTAAAATGATGAGCCCATTATGTAAATATGGAAACATCCCATAGTCTCTTGGCGTGAATGAGATACTGATGAATGGAATTAAAAACAATCCTGTGGTCTTGGATCAGATTGGAAATGGTTGTTGTTTTCTGTCTTTGAAGAGCCATAAAAAAAATAAATAAATAACGGGAAAGGAATCTTGTGAACTTGACTTCTGTGGTTTAAAAGCCATAAGGTGGCTCCGTGCAGAATAAAATCAGGCAGCTTCCCCATCAGTGGGGAGAAGAAAAGGCTCCACAGCGAAAAGCAAAAAGCACAGATCAGAAGACGCCTTTCCAGCGTGAACTCTGAAGCTGGCAGAACGTGCGGGAAGCTCGCACTTGAGCCTGGGGTGTGAGGGGTGCTCCTGGGAGTGGAGACAGGCTCTCTCCAGCTCATCTTCATGTACCTGGGCACATAACCTCAGCAATCCGAGCCTTGACACCTCACTGGTGAAAAGAGAGGGCCGGATGTGAGGATCTCTCTGCTACCTCTAAAATGCTGTGATCACCTACCCCACCTCCTGCCCTAAACTAATTACAAGCTGTTGGAATACACGAGGTGACCATTAGCGGTGTGTCTGGAGGAGGTGTGCATAGAATTAAAGGATGTCCAAACCCGATCCTCCATCAGAAGGCTTCGTTCTTGGAAAATAAAGTGGATAACAAGCATGTGTCTGAGTCCATTTGCTTGCTGCTGGATTTTCTGGTGCCATGTGTAAGTGTTCATAACATGACCAGCCATTTGCATTCAGAGATGTTGATTAAGAGTAGCTCTTGAGGGCTTTCCTGGTGGCGCAGTGGTTAAGAGTCCGCCTGCCGATGTAGGGGACACGGGTTCATGCCCTGGTCCGGGAAGATTCCACATGCCGCGGAGCGGCTGGGCCCGTGAGCCATGGCTGCTGAGCCTGTGCGTCCGGAGCCTGTGCTCCGCAATGGGATAGCCCACAACAGTGAGAGGGCCGCGTCCCGCAAAAAAAAAAAAAAAAAGAGTAGCTCTTGATACCAGAGTGAGAATGTGCCCAGGATTGTACAGAACAGTTTTTTTAAGGAAACGTGGACCAGATTTCTTTCCAGAGGCTGGTCCAGCTCAAGCAGCTTCCCTATGGCATTCAGGTGCTTGATGAGGGTGAAATTTTTCCATTGCACACATGTGGGGCAGATCCCCCAGCTCTGGACAAACCCAAGGTTGTCTAGGGAGAATTGCTCTCACTGTGTGGATTTGGGTCTGGACCATTGATTAGGAGAATTCCCAGCTCTCAGAACTGGAGGAAGTGCAGAGATTGTCTTGTCTGATACACAAGGAAAATGAGAGGTCAAGAGGTGTGGGCAGAGTCACAGTCTCTCGGGTCAGGACTCCTGCCATTTTGATATAATCCTGCTGGCGTCTTCTGTAACCAGATGCAGAGTTGGAGGAAAGCCATGTGGCTGGAACCAAATGAAGGAGGAAGAGTTGTGTGAGTTTCTGAGGGCTGCCATAACAAATTACCAAAAACTTGGTGGCTTAAAATAATAGAAATTGGTCCTCTTACAGTTCTGGAGGCTACAAGACTGAAATCAATGTATTAGCAGGGCCACGCTTCCTCCAAAGGCTGTAAGGAAGGACCCATCTTTGTTTCTTCCTCCAGCAAGTGTGAGCCCGTGTATTCCTTGGCTTGTGGCTGCGTAACCCAACCTCTGCCCTGCTCTGTTTTCACATGACCTTCTCTGTCTCATTGGGAGTCTTCTCCTCTTAGAAGGACACCAGCCATTGGGTTTAAGGATCACCCCAACCCAGTATGATCCCATGTGGATTCTTAGCTAATTACATCTGCCTATTTCCAAATAAGGGCACGTACTGAGGTTCTGGGTGGATATGAATTTGGGGGAACACTGCTCGACCCACTGCAGGTGAGAGGTTGGAAAGGAAGGCAGAGAGAAGAGCAGGGTCCTGTCTCTTCCTGAAACATGCCCTGTGCATCCTCTCCTCACAGCTCTTGCCCTAGATGTCTCCACCCAGACGTCTGTGAGGCAGGCCTCCTTCCTTCCTTTACCATCACCACCCTCACCTCCTTCAAGCCTTCTTGCTTATGCGGGGTCTTAGAAGGCCCACAATCTGAGCAATTTTCTAACAATTTTGGGAACAATTTTGGCTTTAATTCTATGTGAGATGAGAAGCCCTTGGAGGATTTTGAGCAAAGGACCCACGTGATCTGATTTCTGTCTTATAGGACTCACTCTGGTTGCTGTAGGAAACTTGGCTGTAGAAGGGGAGGGAAAAGCAGAGAGATTGATGTAGCTTTTGTAGTAGATTAGGGGAAAGACGCTTGGAGTCAGAAGTGGTGGGAAGGGAGGATGCGATCAGATTCTGAGCATATTTTGAAGGTAGAGTGGAGTTTTGGCCATTAAGGTTTGAGATGCCCATTAGACACCCAATGGGGATGTTGATGAAGCAGTTGGACATCTAGATCTGGAATTAAGGCGAGAGGCACATGTTAGAGATACATATTTGGAAGTCCCAGCAGTCAGAGGGTATTTAAAGCCGTGTTACCAGATGAGCTCACCCAAGGATTAGAATGAAGATAAGGAAAAAGAGGTTTGCGGACCGTGTCCTGGACTCTGCATCATTTAGGGGCTGGAAAGATGAGGGCGATCCAGCAAAGGAACTGAGATGCAGTGGCTGGTGAGAGCGGAAGAGAGAGAGAAAGAGAGGGTGGAGGAAGGTTTCGGAATGGAGGGAGGGATCAAGTGTGAAGAGATTGGCTGGTAGGTCAAAAAGGACGAGGCCTTAGGACAGTGGGCATCCCTGGTGGCCTTGACGAGAGAGGGTGTGAGGAGAAAAGCATGACTGGACGACTGCCCTGTAGGAGCTCTGGGTCAAGTGGAAAAGAGCCGCGACGGATCCGCCCCCTCCCACTCCAGGGGTGGGTCCTTCGTAGTCCGGGTCAGCTGTTTCATGCCACCAGCCAGTGGCAGCCTCGGGGGCTACAGGACCTAAAGCTGGGCAATGAGACCCGAGGGGAAGTCGGCTGAGGGGATTCGGAGAAAACGTGTCCTCGTGCCCAGAAAGGAATCTGGGAGAGGAAAACTCTTCTTCTTCCTTTGGTCTCTGAACCTGACGCATGGGGGCGCCGAATGCAGCCCCGCAGAGGGGTTCTGTTCCTTCTGAGCACGGAGAGGTGGACCATGCTGTCTCCCCTTACCTTCCAACCTGCTCTGAGGAAGGAGGCAAGAGAAGTAGATGACGGGCCTGCCCGTCTGGCCTCCCGGGTTTGGGGCATCACTGCGCGGGAACCCCCAGCACAACGCAGTCATGCGTGTCTCAGCCCTCTTGTCTCCTCCCAGCTCCGGTACCCACCCCGCTCGCATCCTTCTTCAGCCGGCACTTCCGGCCACTATGGTGGGGGTGTGGCCCCTGCAATCTTTTTGCAGTTTAAAAACGGAGCTCCGGGACTTCCCCGGCGGTCCAGTGGCTAAGACTCCGCACTTCCACTGCAGGGGGCGCGGGTCGCATCCCTGGTCTGGGAATTAAGATCCCACAGGCCGCTGGGCGTGGCCAAAAAAAAAGTCTGGGAGGGAGGGGGGAGCTCCTGATGTTGGAAAAAGTCCGCCTGGCTGCAGTATTGAGACTGGAATGGACGATGCTCAGGCCTCCAAGGCCCCAGGAGACTCATTTAGGAGCTGGGGCCTCCGCCCAGGGGACAGCCCATTCAGGGAGCCAGCCCGTCTGTGTTTTCTCCAGGCGTTTTCCTCTCCCAGGCAGATTCCCAGGGGGCTCTTTAGACCAAGCTAGAGGAGGAGTTCTTGGAAACACGCAGAGGCCAAGTACGTGGGGGTAAGAGATTTTTATTCCAAAGGGAGGCAGCCTAGTGGAGGATGCTTTCATTTAGCCTGTGATGACAAGATAAGGAATTAATAGGTTTAAGCTGCCTTGAGGAGCGCTGAGATAACAGCCCGAGATAAACCTCCCAACCAGATGGAGCTCCAGACAACAGGGGAGGATCCCTGGGTTTCAGCCCAGCTTCCCTCTGAGTCCCAGGCTGTTAGGGCATTAGCAAGGCCAGCTTGTGGCCTCGGAGAGGGTGCAAGTGGGTAAAGCCACCTGTAGAGACCCGGAGGAGGGACACACACCAGGAGGAAGGTCTGTCCCAGCCTGGGGGGCGTGCAGGAGTCCGCCGGGACTGACCTGGGCGGGAGATCTGACGAGGCCCTTCAGGACCCTGAAACAATTCCCAGGTTCCACATCAGGGACGCAGGAGTTCCCAAAGTGAATTTCCAACGAAGTGACACCTTTTCCTAAAAGTCTGTGGCCTGGAGAACGATGAGGCCAGTGGGAAAGGGGAAAATGGAGAGAGTTCCTCTCTCTGAAGCTGGACAGGTGCAGCCCCCAAATCCACCACTGTCTTGGGAGCAGAACTTGATGAGAATGGGGATCTGCTCTCCAGAAGCAGGCATGGGGAGCCCATGCTTGTAATTTTAGGAAACAAGTTCTGGCCACTTGTGACGCTCACCACGTTGATTGGCTTCTCCTGTCTAGAATGGGTCATTTTGGCTAAAGGTCAAGTCATATCCATCCCTCCTTGCACCCCACCAAAAAAAAAGGGGAGTGCAGGAGGGGGGAGAGAGAGAGAAAGAAATGGGGGGGGAAGAGAGGAAAAGAGAGAGGAAGAAAGAAAAAGCCAAACAAAGGCAGTAAGTGGATTTACAGAATGCGTTTGGCACCGATCAGAATCTCAAGAAGCTGTCAAAGCAAGCGTCTTTAAGGAACAGCTCGGATGCTGCTGGGGCCGGAGCAGCTCACCAGAATTCTTTTTCCCAAAAGGTCCCGGGAGAGGGAAGCTCTCTAACTCCCGAGGCTCCCTTACTCTCTTGATCAGATTCAGGCCCTCATGCCCCCAACCATCTCCCCCAGCTGGGTGTCCCTTCTCCATCGCTGTGTCCCCTCCCCCCAGTGCATCACCCACAGTTGGTGGGGGGATGGCGGGAGAAGAACCATCCAGTAACTCCTCCGCAGCCCAGCCCCGAGGCCGCCACGCTGAGCTCTGGAACGCCAGGGTAATTTGAACCTGCCTCTGTGGATAGCTACGTCTGTGTTTACAGATAGAAGAAGCTGCAAGAAACAGGACTGGATTTGTTATCTGTAAGTCAAACCAGCTGTGATCTCCTGTCTATGGCGGCTTCCTTGGCAAATGCCAAATGTCCCTTGTGGTTGGAGCCACTTTTTTTCCCAGAGTTGTTTGCCCTTCATGCAGCCAGCTTTCCTCCTGTGCCTCTTCCTCCACCAGCTGCTCCCCCGCAAGGTGTCAGCGTGTGGGGCACCCACCAAGGCAGCCCGGCCCCAGAGAGAAGGCTCCAGCCACGGAGTCACAGAGCCTCTTGGAAGCTGCTTAGCTGGGGTGAGGGTACTAGACTGGAGTAGATTAGCCCCTCCCCAGAGTCTTCCTTTCCCCTCCATCTTTTAGAAATCAGCTTGACGTCTATCTCCATGAAGTTCTGAACCGAGAATCACTTTGGGAAGAAAAAAAAACCACACACACACTCTCAGCACTTCCCTCGTGGCACAGTGGTTAAGAATCCGCCTGCCAATGCAGGGACACGGGTTTGAGCCCTGGTCCGGGAAGATCCCACATGCCGTTGAGCAACTAAGCCTGCGAGCCACAACTACTGAGCCCGCGTGCTGCAACTACTGAAGCCTGCACGCCTAGAGCCTGTGTTCCACAAGAGAAGCCACTGCAATGAGAAGCCTGCACACCACAACGAAGAGTAGCCCCCGCTCACCGCAACTAGAGAAAGCCCGTGCACAGCAAAGAAGACCCAACGCAGCCAAAACACAAAAAAAGAAAACAAGCAAAAAAACACACACTCTCATTGGAGGGAGCATCAGAGTGACTTTATGAGTGTTTAGAGACAACTGCATTTCAAACTGGTAATATTTAAATTGTCACATGAAAAGAACTTTTTGCGTTTAAGTCAGTCAGTATCCATCTTTTCCTCATTCGGATGGAAGTTCCTTGGGAACTGGGACCCAGTCATGTTATCGAGGAAGTTCTATATGGAGATTTCCACTCAGCAAGTATTTGTTAAACATCTACTATGTATCAGTTTCTGCCCTCAAAGGGCACACAAAGGGGTAGAAGAAAAGTATATAGCCATGTAAAAATCTTTGTTATATTTCCTTCAACTATTACCCAAGAGCACATTGAAGCTTACAGGCAGCCAAGGCAATGGGAGTTCAGCGCAAGGAGTCATAGTTGGCTGGGGGCGATCCGGGAAGCCTTCCTGGAGGAGGCAGTGTTGAGCTAAGGTCCAAAGGAGGGGCCCAATGTTCATAATGAAGGGACATGGAAAATGTGGGAGCAGTGTTGGTAAAATTCAGCAACTAGCTCCCCCCCTACCCCACCAAAGATCTAATTTAAAAGTGTTGGCCGATTTCCCTGGTGTAAATACACCCACCATGGCTAATTTCATGGTCAGTTTCAAGACACTAATGTGAAGTCACTAAGTCACTGAACAAGGAGTCAGGAAGAGATATATAGTAATACATCATTTAGTAGCATTTTTGCCATACAGGTCAAATAGAAATAAACCATGATATGAAAAAATGCTTTACAATAATTAGGAAATAGTGGATTTTGAGCATTTATTACCTTTACTTTTGATATCATTTATATCATTTATATAACTAAGTTTATATAACTTAATTTTTAATGATGGTTGACCTTAACAATGAGATCACAAAATCCCTGAATGTTCAGTGGTCAACACTCATGAGCCAGTAAGGGCCAGCTCCAGCAGCACACTGGTACAAAACAGATAGAAGCATGGGACGGAGATTTATACCGAGTGTTAGTGAATGTTCTACCTAATGGAAAGTTTTTCTGCAGCACTAATGATGATTAGTCTAGCCTTGATGTCCCTGCTCACATTCTATTTTCTTCTGCTGGATCTAATCCTAGAAACTCAGACTGCTAGGAATCCCAGCTGCCTGTCCCCAGAGTTCCATAGAAAAATATTATAAACAGAATTCTTTTTCGCTGTTTGACACTCCATGAAAGACTGTAATTGAAACATCACTGGCTAAAAGTCACTTCTTTGAACAAGGAGGCCTTTCCCAGGGAGCAAGCCAGAAACTTCTGCTCCTTTTTCTTTCCTCCCATGTCCTACTGTGCTGGACCCTGTTTATAGAACAGCTGAAAGGACGGACCACCACCTTCCACAGAAGATCCTTTCTGGAAGGAGAGACAGGTCCCTGCATTCACTTCTCTCCAGGAAGGGTGCTCTTAAACACAACCTGTGTTCACACTGGATTTTCTAGTCCAGTTAAGATGACTCTGGACATCACTGTATGACTGTTAAGCTCAGGAATGATGATACTTAAAAGGAAAAAAAAATGAGAATGAGTTTGTCTGTTTAGACATTAACCCATGAGTTGTTTCCATATCCCAATTGCTGAGCAAACCTTCTTTTCCTGGGATGGTATGGGATGTTAACTGAAATGATTTGGAGTGTGTGACCATGCTGTACTTTAAATCCCACCACTAGAACCTTCCTTTGGAATTCTGAAGGCCTCTCACCTCGAGCTCCTTTGAAGCCCCTTAGAATTGAGTTTACAGGCACTGGATGACATTTGCCCTTGAAAATGTTTTATTTTAGTGTTTTATTTCCCCTATTGATCTTTTCTCCAATTGCAATGGTGGGAGAAGGGCCAGCACCAGTTTCTGGAGGTACAAAGAGAAATGGAGTGTAGGTAAAGCAGAGTCGGGAGCTGAGCTCTGGGGCGGGTGAGGGGACCCCACAAAGAGACTTAGGAGTAGCTGGGGACATAGGGGAAAACCAGGAGAGACGAATACCTGGACACAAGCACAGAACATTCGTTTTTCTCTTCTAGTTTTATTGAGATATAACTGATGTACGCACTGTGTAAATTTAAGGTATACAGCGTAATGACTTGACCTACATATATTGAGAAATGATTACCACCATAAGTTTAGTTAACATCCATCACCTCATATAGACACCAAAAAATGTTTTTTTTTCTTGTGATGAGAACTTTTTTTTTTTTTTGCAGTACGCAGGCCTCTCACCGCTGTGGCCTCTCCCGTTGCAGAGCACAGGCTCCGGACGCGCAGGCTCAGTGGCCATGGCTCACGGGCCCATGTGGGATCCTCCCGGACCGAGGCACGAACCCGTGTCCCCTGCATCGGCAGGCGGACTCTCAACCACTGTGCCACCAGGGAAGCCCAGGATGAGAACTTTTAGGATCTACTCTCTTAGTAGTTTTCAAATATACCAGATAGCAGAAGCACAGGACTTGTTTAAAGAAAGAGGCTATGATTTAATTGTGTCAAATGCTGGTGAAAGTTAGAGAATTGACCTCCAGATTTGGTGAAGTCACTGGTGACCTTGTGTATTAGTCAGGGTTCTTCGGAGAAGCAGAAGCAATAGGATACGTGTGGGTATGTATAAAGAGATATATTTTAAGGAATTGGCTCACGTGATTATGGAGGCTGGCAAGTACAAATGTGCAAGATGGGTCAGTGGGCTGGAGACCCAGGAAGAGCTGATTCTGTGGTCGTCTGCTGGAGAATTCCTTCCTGCTCAGGAGAGGTCAGTCTCTTGTTCTATTCAGGCCTTCAACTGATTGGATGAGGCCCACCCACTTATAGAGGGCAATGTGCTTTACTCAGAGTCTACAGTATTAAATGTTAATTTCATCTGAAAACACCCTCACAGAAACATCCAGAATAATGTTTGTTTTTTTTAACATCTTTATTAGAGTATAATTGTTTTACAATGGTGTGTTAGGTTCTGCTTTATAACAAACTGAATCAGCTATACATATAAATATATCCCCATATCTCCTCCCTCTTGCATCTCCCTTCCATCCTCCCTGTCCCACCCCTCTAGGTGGTCACAAAGCACCAAGCTGATCTCCCTGTGGTACGCAGCTGCTTCCCACTAGCTATCTATTTTACACTTGGTAGTGTATATATGTCCATTCCACCTCTCACTTTGTCCCAGCTTACCCTGCCCCCTCCCTGTGTCCTCAAGTCCATTCTCTATATCTGCCTCTTTATTCCTGTCCTGTCCCTAGGTTCTTCAGACCTTTTTTTTTTTAAGATTCCATATATATGTGTTAGCATACAGTATTTCTTTTTCTCTTTCAGACTTACTTCACTCTGTATGACAGACTCTAGGTCCATCCACCTTACTACAACTAACTCAATTTTGTTTCTTTTTATGGCTGAGTAATATTCCATTGGATATATGTGCCACATCTTTATTCATTCATCTGTCAATGGGCACTTAGGTTGCTTCCATGTCCTAGCTGTTGTAAACAGAGCTGCAATGGACATTGTGGTACATTAGTCTTTTTGAATTATGGTTTTCTCAGGGTATATGCCCAGTAATGGGATTGCTGTGTCATATCGTAGTTCTATTTTTAATTTTTTAAGGAACCTCCATACTGTTCTCTGTAGTGGCTGTATCAATTTACAGTCCCACCAACAGTGCAAGAGGGTTCCCTTTTCTCCACACCCTCTCCAGCATTTATTGTTTGTAGCTTTTTTTTTTTTTTTTTTTTGCGGTACGCGGGCCTCTCACTGTGTGGCCTCTCCCGTTGCGGAGCACAGGCTCTGGACGCGCAGGCTCAGCAGCCATGGCTCATGGACCCAGCCGCTCTGCGGCATTTGGGATCTTCCTGGACCGGGGCACGAACCCGTGTCCCCTGCATTGGCAGGCAGACTCTCAACCACTGCACCAACAGGGAAGCCCTGTTTGTAGATTTTTTGATGATGGCCATTCTGACCTGTGTGAGGTGATACCTCATTGTAGTTTTGATTTGCATTTCTCTAATGATTAGTGATGTTGAGCATCCTTTCATGTGTTTGTTGACAATCTGTATATCTTCTTTGGAGAAATGTCTATTTAGGTCTTCTGCCCATTTTTGGATTGGGTTGTTTGTTTTTTTGATATTAAGCTGCATGAACTGCTTGTAAATTTTGGAGGCTAATCCTTTGTCAGTTGCTTCATTTGCAAATATTTTCTCCCATTCTATGGGTTGTCTTTTTGTCTCGTTTATGGTTTCCTTTGCTGTGCAAAAGCTTTTAAGTTTCATTAGGTCCCATTTGTTTATTTTTGTTTTTATTTCCATTTCTCTAGAGGTGGGTCAAAAAGAATCTTGCTGTGATTTATGTCATAGAGTGTTCTGCCTATGTTTTCCTCTAAGAGTTTGATAGTGTCTGGCCTTACATTTAGGTTTTTAATTCATTTTGAGTTTATTTTTGTGTATGGTGTTAGGGAGTGTTCTAATTTCATTCTTTTACATGTAGCTGTCATGTTTCCCAGCACCATTTATTGAAGAGGCTGTCTTTTCTCCATTGTATATTCTTGCCTCCTTTACCACAACTAAGGTGACCATATGTGTGTGGGTTTATCTCTGGGCTTTCTATCCTGTTCCATTTATTTATATTTCTGTCTTTGTGCCAGAACCATACTGTCTTGATTACTGTAGCTTTGTAGTATAGTCTGAATTTAGGGCGCCTGATTCCTCCAGCTCCGTTTTTCTTTCTCAAGATTGCTTTGGCTATTCAGGGTCTTTTGTGTTTCCATACAAATATTTTGTTCTAGTTCTGTGAAAAATGCCAGTGGTAATTTGATAGGGATTGCATGGAATCTGTAGATTGCTTTGGGTAATATAGTCATTTTCACAATGTTGATTCTTCCAATCCAAGAACATGGTATATCCAGAATAATGTTTGACCAAACCTCTGGGCACCTTGGCCCCGCTAAGTTGGAACATAAAATTAACCATTGCCCCTGGGCAGTAGCAGTTTTGGTGAAGTGGCAGGAGCAAAGCCTTATTAGAGGAGGCTCGAGAGGTAATGGAAGGAGGAGAATGGAAGCCAGGGTGCGGAGACGACTCTCTGAAGGATTTTTGCTGTAAAGGGACATAGAGAAATGGATCAGTAGCTGTGGGGAGATGTGGGGTCAAGAAAGGATTTATTTTTAAAGAGGAAGAGATATTACAGAATATTTACACATTGATGAGAATTATCCAGTAGGTAGAAAAAAATGATTGGACAAGAGGTAGTGAGATCCTGTGTACGGCTTGGGGGAGGGGGGTGTAGCCTTTGGGTAGATTTGATAGTGGGAGCATGTGGAAGGTCTCTTCTGATCACTTGCATTTTCTCAGCGAGATAAAAGAGTTATCATTTATGGATGGGTTGGGAGAAGGGGCTCTTTTAGTCCAGAAATTGATAGCAGAGACTGGGTTGCAAGCTCAGAAGAGTGATTGATATTTGAAATTGATTAGACTGAGAACTTTCACTGTTGCAGCCTTACTCAAAGTAAAGAGAAGGAGGCCAGAGGGATGAGGTGAAGGCAAGGTCAAGCATTTCTTCTTTTTTAAAAAAATTATTTATCTATCTATCTATCTATTTATTATTTTTGGCTGTGTTGGGTCTTCGTTGCTGTGCGTGGGCTTTCTCTAGTTGCGGCGAGCGGGGGCTACTCTTTGTTGCGGTGTGTGGGCTGCTTATTGCAGTGGCTTCTCTTGGTGAAGAGCACAGGCTCAGTAGTTGTGGCACACAGGCTTAGTTGCTCTGCAGCAGGTGAGGTCTTCCCAGACCAGGGCTCAAACCTGTGTCCCCTGCATTGGCAGGCATATTCTTAACCACTGTGCCACCAGGGAAGTCCTAAGCATTTTTTCTTAATGTGGAGAAAACCTTGAGTGTGTTGCAAGGCAGGGAGAAGGAGAGACACATACACGCACGCACACACACACACACACACACACAAACACACACACAGAGACAGAGTCAGAGAGACAGAGAGACAGAGTCTGAGGCTCTGTAAGAGGATAATCAATTATACAAGGTCCCAGATTGTTGAGGACCATTCCTATTCACCTTTGTGGTGAGTGGAGAGCTTGCCTAATGCTCTGATGATTATAGACTCTTAAACATCTAAGCAAATGTTTAGATTGCTTTTCTTCATTTAACAAGTGATGTGGAAGAAATTTTATTTGAATCTACATTATTTATTTATCACCTGCTATGTATGAAGGGCTATGGATTCAAGGGAGTTCTAGAACCCAATTAAATTTATGCAATTTTCTTTAATTTTCAAGCATAGCTATTTTTTTTCATTCTAGTTTGTCCTTCACTCACTTTAAACACCTCTGCTTTTAGTCTTGTAGGAATTTGTTTTAAAGCGTAGCCTAACAGAAAATTCTTCTATAATTTTTAGGTTTCAATAGAGGCTCAAAGTGTACTCTCAATGATAAGGTGGAGGAAGATGTAGGTAGGTTGGAGGATTTAGTGTGGAAAGAAAGGGACGACTGCCATTTTCAGAATGATCTCCACGTGCCAAATCCACTGAACATTTTCAAATTTCCTTTTGACTTGACTTCTTAGCAGCGATGGGAATTATTGACTCCTTCCTCCCTGCAGGCTCACAGTCCTACGTTGTCCTTAAGTGTCAGATCCTCAAAGCTATTCCTTTAGGCTTGCTCCCCTTGTTGACATATACTCCTTCACTAGATAATCTCCTTCACACAAATACTTTCTGCAGGCAGATTAATATTCCCAACCCAGACATCTCTTTGGACCTTCCGACCCATACATTCAAATGCCTACTTAGCATTTGGAGACCTCTAGAGGTCTCCAAAGTACCTCAAATGCAAGCCTCAGAACCAGCCTGATGACCCAAGCTACACTGATTGGTCCCTCTTTTTCTGCTGCCACTGCATCTCGTTGCAATTATGTGTATACCTATGATGGCTACTGTTAGCCTGGGAGCACCTACAGAAACAGGCTATATTCATCTGTGAATCGCTAGCTGTGACTCTGGGGCTTAGCAAGGGCAGATGGATGGATGGATGAATAAATAAATGAATGAATTCTCTTCCATCAGTGAAAGACCCTGTGATTTTTCAAAGTTTCAACAAAAGTAAAGAGCGTATGCTATTTGGTTTCTCTCCTCCCTATTGCACTGAAACTTGTTGCCATCAAAGTCACCACCACTGCTTTGTAGCCAAATATGTGGACACTCCTTTGGTCTCATCTCACAAGCCCTCTCATCATGTAACATGATTTATCCCTCCTCTTGGGTTTCATGACGTTGTTCACTGCTGGTTTTCTGTCATTGGAGACTCCTTTTGTTTTTAAAAGGTATTTTATTTTACTCAGCTTTATTGGAACATAATTGAGGTGTACTGGTCAGATATGTTGTAGGATGCCTTTCTATTAGATTTTGTCTAGTGTTTTTCTTGTGATTCGACCATGGGTATGGTTTTGGGGAGGGAGACTACAGAGGTAGAATCTATTGTCATCCCATCTGATCGTGGGTATATATTATCAAAATGATCTGTTGCCATTGGTGATGACCTTGATCACCCAGCTCGAGAAGGTGTCTGTCAGATTTCTCCACTCTGAAGTTAAGCTTTTATTTTCCTCTTTCTATACTGTGCTTTTTGGAAAGAAGTCACTATGCACGGACCACCCTTCAGGAGTGGGGAGTTACAGTCTTTCTCCTTGAGGCCATGTGGAGTATTTACATAATTTTTTTTTGAATTCTTGTGCATGGGAAATTTTTCTCATCTTATTTATTTATATCTGTGTGGATTCATGGATATTTCTTTTATGCTTTAGGTTATAATTCAATACCACTTTATTTATTTTACTGCTCAGCTCATTCCAACTTTGGCCATTGGGAGCTCTTTCGGTTGGCTACTGCGTCACTTTGACACACTCCTGTCAATCTGTATGTGTGTGTGTGTCTGTGTCTCTGTGTGTGTGCATGTTTTCCTGAGCACTTCTTTACTTTCTGACACTAAAAGATGCTGCAGACTCATCCTGTATATTTCCTGCCTCAGTCCTAGAATCAACCATTTTTCCAAGAAGTCCTGGTTTCTTTACCAGAGAATGGAATTAGAAACTAAGATCTGGGCACTAGGTATGTTCATTGCTACTGTGGTATTGTTATTTCTAGACCCTCTCAGTTGACAGAGCAAGGAGATACACATGTGTACACTAGCCCTTTAAATACACGTATCTGTAAATACTTCTGTATGTAACCAGGTGATCATTATTAAGCTAAAAGACTTTGTACTGATGTCTCCAACTCTAATCCACTACCACCTGGAGCATCCTAGCTTCCTCCCCTTACTTATCTGTAAATTCCTACTCCTGAGATGAGAAATATGGCTCCCGCCAGCCCCTGGACATTTACTTAATTGTTCAATTCTGGTATACAAGTAGAGCAGCATCAGAATTACTAACCCATACTGCTGTGGAAAGCAACTTTATCAACTAGTGTACAATTCCTTTACAGATTCCACTCATTTCCAAAGTTAGTTAAGTCAACAATCTTTCTCCCGTTCAGTAATGTTGTTTCATATGTTTTTAGTACCTGGGATCCCCTGACCTCTGAAATTATTTGATTTTTTAAAAA
The DNA here is from genome assembly GCF_949774975.1 of Lagenorhynchus albirostris. Classification (NCBI taxonomy): domain Eukaryota; kingdom Metazoa; phylum Chordata; class Mammalia; order Artiodactyla; family Delphinidae; genus Lagenorhynchus; species Lagenorhynchus albirostris. Next base: position 3,145,265 of record NC_083115.1, read on the forward strand.
ATTGCATACATTAAGATTCATTCTTTGTGCAATAAAATTGTATGGGTTTTAACCAATGCATAATGGCATGTATCCACCATTATAGTATCATAAGAATAGTTTCAATACTTAAAAATCCCCTGTGCTTCACCTATTCAACCCTGTCCCTATCTCCCTGAACCCACTTATCTTTTTATTGTCTTTATAGTTTTACCTTTTACAGAATGTCATATAATTGAATTATACAGCTTTTTCAGACTGCCTTCTTAGCGACAAGCATTTAAGGTCATCTGTGTCTTTCTGTGGCCTGATTGCTCATTTTTTGAAATCACAGAATAACATTCCATGATACAGATGTGTCACAGTTCATCAATTCACATGCCGAAGGACACCTTGGTTGCTTCCAGTCTTTGGCAATTATAAGCAAGACTGCTAATACATACACACGCAGATTTTCTGCATAGACATGTTTTCAAATAAGTTGGGCAACAGAGAGACAGCCATGAAGAAAGATTTCCAGCCCAGCAGGTACCTTTCAAACAAAAGAAGCCTGGGCCTCCAACCCAGCTTCTTACAAACAGCTGCTTGCCTGGGACTCTAAACCAGCTTCAGAGTATGTTCAGAATTCTAAAAATCAAAATCTATCACTACCATGCTTCAGAGGACTGCCACGTGGATCAGTCAGCCAGGAATGAAGCCAGAGGCCTCAATGATGCTCACTTGGGTTCCGGAGTAAGAGGTCTGGAGGTCCAGTGACAAATCTGATCTTATCTGAATCATGGCACCGTAACTGTTAAAGAAAAAAATTACGACACTTGTTAAATGTGGCAAGGAAGACTTTATTCAAGGGGGGTAATGGAATGGGGTTTTTGTGGTAGGGGAGAGAGACTGGGCTCAAATCTGAATACAATAAGGAAACATGGGGATTTATAGCCAAGAGGCAGGATGGGAGGTTGGTGGATAGAAAATTACTAAGAGGGTAACTCTTTGCTAAACTGACCTGACAGGATTTTTGTTCAGGGCTGAAAGTCAGAAAGAGAACTCAGAGGAGCCTGACTCAAGTTTGGCGAAGGAGAGAGTCTTTGTTACGTAAACAAACAAGTAAACAAATAAATAAATGTATACTAATTTACTAATATACACACGCATATTTAATATTCAGATGAGTTTGATGATGGAGGTGAACCGGGGAAACAGGGAAGCAGCAACGTGAATTCTGCCCAAGGGAATCAGTAATGACTTCAGAGAGGAGGTGATGGAAGCTGAGCTGATGTTGCAGGAGGAGAGTTTGTCCCGCACAGGAAGGAACGGTGCATTTCAGGCAGGAGGAAGGAGGGTTTGCTGGAATGGAGCAGGGTTAGGGGTGTGGCGGAGGGAGATGATGCTGGGAAGTGAGTCTGGATAAGTCGAGAGAGAGGCTTATGCCAAAAAGAGATGGAATGTCATGTATAATAGTTCCGTTTGTACCCCGCAGGTGGAGGACCAAGGAGCCTTGGGACAAACAGCACCTCCATCACCTGGGAGCTTGTCAGACGTGCAAACTCTGGGGCCCTGCTCCAGACCTACTGAACCAGAATCTGCACTTTAACAAGATCCCAGGGCCTTCATTTTTTTTTTTTTTTTTTGCGGTACGCAGGCCTCTCACTGCTGTAGTCTCTCCCGTTGCGGAGCACAGGCTCCGGACGCGCGGGCCCAGCGGTCATGGCTCATGGACCCAGCCGCTCCGCGGCATGTGGGATCTTCCCGGACCGGGGTACGAACCCGCGTCCCCTGCATCGGCAGGCGGACTCAACCACTGCACCACCAGGGAAGCCCCCCAGGGCCTTCTTAAGCACCTCAGAGTTTGACAAGTACATCTATAGAGAGTTCTGGGCAGAGATTACCGTGGCGACATTGGCACTTTGACAGACCTTTTTTTCTGTGTTAATTCAGTTTTTCCAGTGAAAAATTTTCCAATCTCTTGTCTGAGGGCATTGACCTGGCAGCCATGTTCCGGGAGCGCATAAGGCTGCTGTGTCCTCAGGTCAGTATTTGGACTTTAACTTAGTCTGTTTTTAGCATCATGCCTCGTCCCTGCCATTTGGGCATGATTTTGCTCAAGTTGGACCCTCTCCTGAGAATAAACTTCCAGTTTCTTGAATGGAGCGAATGTGGATATTGTTTGGTAGGGAAAAAAATCTGAGGGTCCAATTGTTCTATATATTTATCAGTCCCCTTACTTTCAGCATCGCATCACATGGTCTCTGGTACTTTCAGGTATGGTAGGATAAATTGGCTTATTTCTCGAAGGTACCACTGCCTGGGATTGTATCTTTCTCTGCTTTGTTAAGAGAGGCAATACATCTTTATACACGTACAGTTTTCTAAAATTCTCCTGAAGTCTCCCAAGCACTATTATTGTCTGTCTTCTTTGTACTTGAAGATTTAATTTAGTTGAGTTGGAAGAAAGAGAAGCTTCTTCCATGTGTAACAGAAACTTTTTGAAATTATGCTTTAATCTCTCTCTCTTTCTTTTTTTTTAGTAACTTGACTTTAAACAAGTCAGCTCTGTGCATGTACTAAAATGTATTCATTCTAAGCACACTCTTTGATGAGTTTTATCTCCAATCAAGATATACATTCCACCAACCCGTGCACTTCCTTCCTGAGGTTGGCAGCTACCGAAAAGGCCTATTGATTCACACTTCATCGTATTTACTCCCGTGTAAACTCCTCTTCTTGAGTGTGAGGTGCAGCCAGGGACTTAATTCTAATGAATAGGACATGGCAAATGTGATGGGATATTGCCTCTGAGATTAGGTTATAAGACATTGTGACTTCCACCTTGCTGGTGTTCCCTTGCTCTCTTGCCATCTTGCTTGTTTTCTCTGACAAAGCCAACTTCAGTAATGTGAGCATCCCTGTGGAGAGGTCCACATGTCAAAAAAATGAGGGCATTTTCTGGCCAACAACTTATGAGGAATCAAGGCCCTCCATCCAACGACCTGCAAGGAACCAAATCCTACCCACAACAGCTTGAGTAGGCTGAGAAGCAGACCCACTCCCGGTGGAGCCTTCAAATGACTGCAGCCCCAGCAGAACCATGACTGCAGCCTTGCGAGATATGCAGAGCCAGAGGACCCAGTTGTCATGCCCAGATTTCTGACCCACAGAAACTGAGAGATAACAAATGTTAAATACTATCATTTATTATAAAGAAATAGGTGATCATATACATCCTGATCTTTCGCAGCCAACCTCTCCCAACCCCAAATTCAGGTATCCACTCATCAGCTGATCACTCTGTCCTAATCGATTTGTCTTCCTTTACTAGAATTTCAAATAATATAATATGTATATTTTTGTGATTTGTCCACGTTGTTGCCTATAATAGGTATTGATTCATTTTTATTGCTGAGTAATATTCCATTGTATGGATATATCAAAATATTTTTCCAATTCACCTATTGATGGACATTTGTATTGTTTCCAGTTTTTGGTTATTATGAATAAGACCTCTACTATCATCCATGCATAATCTGTGTGTGAAATATGCTTTATTCCTCTTGGGTAAATACCTAGGAATAGAATTGCTGGGTCACATGATAAGTGTAGGCTTGTATGTTAATCTTTTAAAGAAACTATCAAAATGTTTTTTAAGTATTTGTACTGTTATCAAGATTTCTCAATCCTTTGGCTTTCAGCAGTTGACAATGATGTACCTTGGTGTGGCTTTCTTTGTATATATCCTGCTTAAGTTGTCAAGGTTCTTGAATTTATAAGTTAATGATTTTCTCCTAATTTGGAGAACTTTGCCACTATTTCTTTAAATATTTTTTGTTTCTCTCTCGGACTCAAATTACACATATATTGAACTGTTTACTATTTTCCCACATATTTCATAGGTTTTTTCTTCAGTATTTTATATCTATTGTTTGGACTGGATAATTTCTACAGATTTATTTGCAAGTTCACTGATTCCTCCTCCATCTTCATTCTACTGTTGAAATTAGAGAGTAAATTTTTTGTTTCAGTTATTGTAATACTTTTTGGCTCTAGAATTTCTAATGGTTTCCATTCTCTGTTTATATTCTCTATCTGTTCACTCATTAGAACTATATTTTCCTTTACTCATTAGTCCTTATTTTCCTTTAATACTTTGAACACATTTATAAGAGTGATTTGAAATCTTTGCCAAATTCAACATCTTGGGCCACTCATAGTCATTTTCTGTTGACTACTTTACTTTCTTTTTTAATAAATTATTTATTTATTTATTTTGGGCTGTGTTGGGTCTTTGTTACTATGCACAGGCTTTCTCTAGTTGTGGCTAGCAGGGGCTACTCTTCGTTGCAGTGTGTGGACTTCTCATTGCGGTGGCTTCTCTTGTTGCGGAGCACAGGCTCTAGGCATGCAGGCTTCAGTAGTTGTGGCTCGCGGGCTCTAGAGTGTAGGCTCAGTAGTTGTGGTACATGGGCTTAGTTGCTCCTTGGCATGTGGGATATTCCTGCACCAGGGCTCGAACCGGTGTCCTTGCATTGACAGGTGGATTTTTAACCACTGTGCCACCAGGGAAGCCCTGCTTTACTTTCTTATTTCTTTGCATATCTAATAATTTTTGGTTGAAAGCTAGGTAGAGTGGATAAAATGTAGTAATTCTAGATCCTACTATTTTCTTCTGAGAGTTTTGTCATTGTTGTCCTAGAACACAGTTAATTGCCTTGACACAAATTGCAAACTCTTCTTCCTCTGTGTTGTGCAGTAGCTAATATATGTGCTCATTTCTTCCAGTTTCTAGTTGCTGTGTATTTTTAACCTCACCTCCTGAGGTGGGGTGGGGGAGGTTTTCTTCCCAGGTGCGTTGCCCTCCCTCCCCACACATGCATAATTTTGTGGTCGTCCAGGGCATTGTGGCATAGCTTGCATACGGATTTTTAGTCTCACACTTTCCACAGTTCTCTTGCTCCCAGGATTTTAACCCTAAATTTCCACTGCTCTGCCATTCTTAAACTCTTTCCCCTGACATTTTGAGTTGGTAAAACTCTTTTTTTTAAAACTTCCCATAGCCATGAGGGTTGGGGGTACTATCAGACTAAAACAAAACAACATAAACAAAAACAATAAACTTGCAATTCTTACTTGGAACAAGTATAGTCTTTCAAGAGTAAGCTCTTCTCTGACTTGTATTTACCAGTTACTTCAAATAGTTGATTATTTAAAAAAATGTTTTTCTCATATTCTATTATCATTATCTAGAAAAGGCTTTACCAAAGACTTCACTCCATCATTACTGGAAGCAGAAGTCAATGGAGCTTTTGAGTGTTCCTGAGGATAGCTTTTGTGCATAGAAAGATTATTTACAGAATGTTAACATTAATATTTGATTTATTGAAATTACAAATTAAAAGCCTAGATTTTCCTTAATCTTTTAAGTTCAACTTACAAACCTTATAAAATTAGTAAAGTTCAAAAATTTTAAATTTTCCTTTGATTAAAGTTTAATTAATGCAAGGTGAATAGAACAGATCCCCTTAAACATTCAGTCCCGTTTACAGCTCAGTTAATTAAATTCCTTCAATCATTAAAGCTGTATTTATAAGTTTAACATAGTAGATTTTCTTTTCAGCACTTCAAATGCCTCTAACAAGCATTACCTTCCCAAGTACCTGAACAAGCATATTAAGTCTGATAGAACAAACTGATAAATACAGCAAATCTTTAAAGACATTCCAGTGCTATTTAACAACCCAGCTGAAGTCTCTATACCTTTCAACTTACAACTATAAATCAGTTACTCAATTACATGTTGTAAAATGGAATCACAACTGCAATCTGTTAGATTCTCTCTATGCCAAAACTCTTAACCCTACAATCACTGTAAACACCAAACACATACAGATTGTTCCAATGATACTACAACCTATTTTTGAATGTAACACAAAAGTATTAATGTAATAGTTTGATTTATTTACTCATCTCTGTATTTGGTTCTAAACCGTCCTAGGGTTAAAAAGACATCCATGAAAGAAAAACTTTTACCATCACAAGCCAATAAGTTATTATCCCAGTCAAATTGGAGATTTCAGTAGAATAAAGTTGCCTATGGGACAGACAAGTTGCTTATGGGACAGACATGTTTTCCAGACATTAGATCTGATTCTCCTGCAGCCACTCAGCAACACATTCACTCAGATTTTTAATAGTCACTAAAAAACTGGGACTCTGAGTCCGTATCCTTTGGAAGGGATTGATCTCTTCTGAGTTTAAGATATGCCATTAATTAACCCTACTGTCTGATATGAAGTTTGCAGCCTCCCACCTGGTTTGATTCACAATATGGTTACGTCCAGTAATTCTATTTCCTGCCCAGTTCTGCTCTGAATTCTTTACAGATCCTTTCTGTATGTTCTGGCCACCCCTTGATAGCTATTTAATGACACCCTATTGAATTCAGCATACACTTCCTCTTTGATTCAAACTCCCAGGACCGAAGTCATCCTCACTAGAGTAGAGAATACTATAGAAACATCCATCACCCAGCTTCATCAAATCTTAACATTTTGTGGTGTTTACCTCAGGTTTTAAAAAACATTAAAACATTTCTGATGCAGCTGAAGCCTCCTGACTTCACTTTCTCCCTCCCCAGAGGAACACTTTCGTGAATTTTGCGTTTCAGATTTCCAAGCATTTGATTCTATCATAACATGAATGTACCGATAAATTGTATTGTTTTGCATGTTCTCAAATTTTATGTAAATATTATTTTGTGGTACCAGTCTGCAATTTTCTTTTTTGTTAATCAGCATTATGTTTTTGAGAATGACTAATGTTGATATGTGTAGCTTCAGTTAACTTAACTGCTATATAAGAGGAATTAATTCAGTATATATATTATAGTGTATTTTCTGTTCATTTGGTTGATGGAAATTTCTTTCCCAATTTTTTGCTATTATAAACGTGTAGCAACGAATATTTTTGTATGTCTATGTGTACACATATGTATGTGACGGTTGCCTTAAAATATACATCTACAATGGAATTTCTGGGTTGAAGAAATTCTACATTCTTTTTTTTGGCTGTATTGGGTCTTCGTTGCTGCGTGCAGGCTTTCTCTAGTTGTGGCAAGCGGGGGCTACTCTTCATTGCGGTGCATGGGCTTCTCATTGCGGTGGCTTCTCTTGTTGCGGAGCATGGGCTCTAGGCACGTGGGCTTCAGTAGTTGTGGCTCACGGGCTCTAGAGCACAGGCTCAGTAGTTGTGGCACATGGGCTTAGTTGCTCCGCGGCATGTGGGATCTTCCTGGACCACAGATCGAATCCGTGTCCCCTGCATTGGCAGGTGGATTCTTAACCACTGTGCCACCAGGGAAGTCCTCTACATTCTTAATTATTTTCAAGTAGTTCTCTAACTGTATATGAGAGTTCCCATCTCTCCATTATTCTTGCCAACTCTTATTTGTAAACTTTTGCAATACAATGAACGTGAAATAATTTTCATTATTGTTCTGGTTGTAATTCCTTTGTTACTGGTGAGATTAAACATTTCTCTTCTGTCTATTAACTCTCTTTCCTTTAACTTGCCTGCTCATATATTTTATCCATTTTTTACTGTCATTTTTTCCCCTTAAAAATGGATTTGTAACCTCTTTATACATGCAGATTTTAATCCTTTGTTTGTTTTATGCATCAAAAATACCAAATTTTAACTTTTAATGGGGTCAAATTTATCAACATTTTCCTTATGATTTATAGTTTTTTTGTGAAGTCATAGTTTCCTCTGTTGCCTTCTAAAAGTTTAACATTTTTGACTTTTGGTATTTGCAATTGATTGTTTTGTGTGTAGAATAAAATGTCTCTGTTTTCCAAATAGTATCACCCTTTGTTAGATGATTGGTCTTTATTCATGTATAATGCCACTGCTGTTATATAGCAAGTTTCCATGTATGTATAAGTCTGCTTTTGGACTCTCTAAACAGAATGTGTGTGTGTGTGTGTATTTGTGTGTGTAATCCCTAAGGCAATATTTCTTTTAATTACTATAGCTTTACATTTATTTATTTGTGATACTCTGTTCTTTATATAAACTTTATATCTGCTTATCAAATTCACAAAAACTTGTGTTAGGATATTGATTGAAATTGTATTGAATTTATAGATTAATTTGAGTAGAATTAGCATGTTAATAATATTGTCTTTTATCTATGAACTTAGTATTTATTCCTTAATGTTTTTATTTATTATGTCCCTAATTAATGTTTTGTAATTTTTCCAATAAATGTGTCTTATACATCTTTGTTATGTTTATGTATATATTACAACTATTTATATAAACTCTATACACAGATTCTTTACAGTTTTCATTGCTGTTGTGAATGGTATCTATTTTTCTATTATAATCTCTAAGTGGTAATTGCCAGTAGAGATGTAAATTATTAATTTTAAAATGTTAATGATGTTTCTTATCGGTTACAACAGTTTTTTAGAATTCTTAGATTTGTTCTCATGAAGAAAACCATCACCTGTGGATAAAGACAGTTTTACATTATTTTCCAATTATTATTAATTTTATTCTTCTGCCTTATTGTATTGCCTGGGACCTCCTGTATAATGTTGAGTGTAAGTGATGATGATGGGGATCCTGTCTCATTCCTGAATTATTGTTTATGCTTCTCAAGTTGTAACATTAATTATCATATTTAATAGGTTCTCTGTATCATGTTTAATAATATAGGTTATGAAATTAAGGAAGTCATCTGCTATTCTCAATTTCCTGAGAATTTTTTTCTAAGCATGATAGGTATTGACTTTTATCAAGTATCTTTTCAGCAGCCATTGAAATGATCATATATCTTTTCTGTTTTAATCTATTAATGTGATTTATTACACTAATAATTTATTATACCAGTAGTCTTCTGATGTTAAATCATACTTTCCTTTGGCATTAAGGCTGTAGTATTCTAGAGTAAAAACATATGAGAGGGTTTTCTTTCTCTTTTCTTTCCTTTTTAAAATTTTTGTAAAAGAGTCCCTTGAATGTTATGGAAAATTTCATCCATAAAACATTTGGGCCTTGCTCCTCTTGTAGGGGAAGTCTTTTGATTACCAATTCAGTTTCATTAAGCTTTTCGTTTGTTCGCTTATTGAGGCTTTCTATTTCTCTTAAGAGCCAATTTTGGTAATTAATTATTTTTCTGGAAATTTTTCAATTCATTTACATTTTCAAATCTATTAGCATTGAATTTGTATTAATTGTGATCTTTAAAACTCTACTGCTCTGAGATTATGTTCCTCTTTTTGCTTTAAATATTGTTGATTTGTGTCTTTTCTCTTTTTTTCTTGATTACTGTTACTGCAGATTTATTCTATTAATATTTACAAAGCCCATTTTTCAGTGTTATTGATACTATGATTTCTTTGTGTTCTATTTAGTTAACTTTAGCTCCTAATTTTATTTTTTCCTCCTTCTGTTTTCTTTGTTATATGATTTGTGTTCTGTCTCACTTTGTGACTTGAGTATTTAATTATCTTTTTTAAAAATAAACTTATTTATTTATTTATTTACTTATTTATTTATTTTTGGCTGCATTGGGTCTTCATAGCTACGTATGGGCTTTCTCTAGTTGTGGTGCGTGGGGGCTACTCTTCATTGCAGTGTGCAGGCTTCTCATTGTGGTGGCTTCTCTTGTTGCAGAGCACGGGCTCTAGGAGAATGGGCTCAGTAGTTGTGGCTCGTGGGCTCTAGAGCTCAGGCTCAGTAGTTGTGGCACATGGGCTTAGTTGCTCCGCGGCATGTGGGATCTTCCTAGACCAGGACTCAAACCTGTGTCCCCTGCATTGGCAGGTGGATTCTTAACCACTGCACCACCAGGGAAGCCCTAATTATCTTTTTTATCTTAATTTTTTTTTACTGAGTGGCTTTAAAGCTATAATTTCAGTATAACTCATCTCACTAATTTTCATATGTACCATTATTTATTTATTTATTTTTGGCTGTGTTGGGTCTTTGTTTCTGTGTAAGGACTTTCTCTAGTTGCAGCAAGCGGGGGCCACTCTTCATCGCGGTGTGCGGGCCTCTCACTATCGCGGCCTCTCTTGTTGGGAGCACAGGCTCCAGACGCGCAGGCTCAGTAGTTGTGGCTCATGGGCCTAGTTGCTCCGCAGCATGTGGGATCTTCCCAGACCAGGGCTCAAACCCGTGTCCCCTGCATTGGCAGGCAGATTCTCAACCACTGCACCACCAGGGAAGCCCATATGTACCATTTTTATTGTTATCCATTTCAAATATTTAAAATTTCCATTTTGATTTGGTCTTTATTCCATAAGTTATTTAGGAGTTCATTTAAAAATTTCCAAACATACATTTCTTAAAAATTACCTTGTTATTGTTTCTAGTTTAACTGGACCAAGCTCAGAGAACCTGGTTTGTGTCATATTGGTTCTTTAAAATCGCTTGAAACTTTCTTTGAAATCTCAGATATGTTCAATTTATATAAAAATTTTGTGTGTAGTTTAAAAATTATGTTCCCAGTTTTGGGGTAGAGGAGTATCTTTTATATGTACACGTGCTTCCAAGAAAGTTGACTCTAATAGTTGAGATTCAATAATTTGTAATTATTGAAAATTGTGACTTACCTCTACCATCTATTTTTTTCTTTTTATTATCCTTTGCTTTTTTGCAGCCCCTATTTCCTACCTTTGAAGTATTAATAAATTTTTCTACATTTCCTTTTTTCCTTTCTCAGATGACTTGGAAACTCTGGGTCTTACTTCCATTCTTTTGAAACATTCATACTTAAGTATACATTTTTTGCAACAAAGTCTATAGTCATTCAGTGTCTTTCTTCCTCTTCTCAAACATGACAGAGAACTTATCAAATGTTGACAACTTTGATATAAGAACAATCCTCTCTCCTGCCTCGCTGCCCCATCATCTTGAGATTGTTATCTAGAGCAGTGCTACTGTTTAAAATAACATATGTAATTTTTAATTCTGTAGTAGCCAACTTAAAAAAAATTTAAAAAATAGTGAAAATAATTTTAATAATGTATTTTCTGTAACACATATCCAAAATATTGTCATTTCAGTATGTAACCAATATGAAAGTCATTGAGACATTTTACATGATTTTTCACATGGAGTCTTCAAAATCCAGGGTGTATTTTACACTTTATCATACTCCAATTCAGATTAGTCACATTTCAAGTGGTCAGTGGTCACCTAGAGCTAGTGACTACCATATAGGACATCTTAGGTCTACACCTATTTCAAACATAAAAATTACCTATAATTACTAATTGTAGTTAGTGTATATATGGAGATATATTATATAGTAATATGTTATATATGTAGTATAGCTGTATGTTATATAGCTAATGTTAACTTTACCAACAAATCTACCCATTTTAGTGATCATTATTATTTCATAAATCTCATGTCTTCCCTCTGGATTTGCTTTTCTTTTTGTTGAATCAAATCATTTGTAGTTCTTTGAGTGAGGGACCGTTACATATAATCTTAAAACTTTATGTAGGTCTGACATGTTCTACTTTACCCTCACTCTTGAATAATGGTTTGCCGGTTATAATCCTATGCTGACAATCATCTTCCCTTAGGGTTTTGAAGACACCACTCATTGTCTCCTGCCTTCAAGCAGTAAGTCTGGCTCCTGTCCCTTGTCTTGGTTATTGCACTTCTAGTGTCCTTTATCTGTAAGGAGCTGAACTCTGGAGTCATCTGCCTGTCTGTGGATGAAAGCTCAGCAGGCCCATAGCTTCCACTTTCCATATTCCTTTGTATTTCTCTTCAGTTTCTGATCTGTGGTGATGCTTATCTTATTTTTGAATTAGCTATAGCTTTCTAGTATTCTATTTTATGTTTTATCCATCACTGACAAGGGTTGTGTTAAAGAAGGAGCCAATAGAACCATCTTGTCCAGAAATCAACGACTTTGTTAAAGTGGAGTCAAGTATTTTATTTATAGTTTTGTTGCATTTGTAATTTTGATCCTTTCCTTCATGGTATATAGGAAAGATATTGATTTTGGTACATGTGTTTGTAATTACACATCTTCCTTTCTAATTAGTTCTGCTTGGTTTTTCAGTTGATTTTGTAGATGAAAGGTAAAATAATTTGCAAATAATGCATCTTTCTTTGTTTAGACATGATTTATATAATTTCCTTTTCTTATTTTATTACATGGGTTAGAACTTTCATGTTAATTAACAGTAGTGATAGCTAAAATCCATGTCTTGTCTCTGAATTTAAAGAAGGTTTATCTAATGTCTCATCATCAAATATGATAGCGGAACTTGATCCAAAATAAATACTCTTGATTAGGTTAAGGGAGTATCCTTTTATATCCAGTTTACTGTCTTTAAAACAAATCAGAAACAACTGTAAAATTCTTTTAAATACCTTTTAGTTTCCCTCAAGATATTCATATGTTTTGACTTATTATTGTACTAATATATATTGATTTCATAAGACTGAATCATCCTTCACTCCTGGAATAAGCCTTATTTGGTCATGGAGTATTATTCTTTTAATATACTGCTGGATTCCGTTACTAATATTTTAGCTGGACTTTTAGATTAAAATAACAAGTGAGATTAGCTTGTAGTTTTCCTTTTTGTGTTTTCTTCGGTTTTGATTTGAGAGTTATGCAGACTTTGTAAAATTAACTGGGAAGCTTTCCATCTTTTCATATGCTCTGAGAAAATTTAAATAGCATAGGAATTATCTGTTCCTTGAAAGTTTGAAAGAATTCATCTGTGAAACCATCACATTATTGTTTCTAAGTTGTTATTTTTGCATTGTGTTTCCTCTGTTTCACAAGTAATTTTTAACATTTGCAACCGGTTATTTAACCAGATTGCACCAGTTATACTGAACCCTTAACAGTGCATACTTAACCCTTTGTTTGTCTGATGTGGCTGCCCATTGCAATCATTTATTCCATAACTCTTCCATTCTTAAGCCCTCATTTGACTGAATTATATTTTAAGACTCTTTAAGGAAGAGTATATATATTCAGGTCCCTTGCTCATATGATCGTATCTCTCCTTCATATATGAAATATCATTTTCCTGAGAGTAATTCTTGGACTACAACCTATTCTTCTCAAAACCATGTAAAACTTTTCATCTGACATTTATTACAGCAGTATAGAATTCTAAAAGTCTTGTATTTATTCCTTTGAAGAGAATATGTTTTAAAAATATGTGTATTACTCATGGATCTTTAGAAGATTTTTATCTGTATCTGATAATGTAAAAGTTCTAAGGTATCCTCGGGTCATTGCTTATTGATTTTTGCCTAGAACGTCATTTGCTCCTTCAGTATGCATTCCTGCTTCTTTTTTTTTTTCTGGCCTTTAATGTAGTTTAGTTGTATGTATTTTACATACATATAAAGTTGTTGCTTTAGTTCCAGTTCTCACTTTTCATGAGGAATAATCCTTGGGCTTGATTATTTATTTGTATTACAGATATTTGAAGGGGGCTTATTCGGCACTGGGCTCTGATCTAGGTTCATGCACATAACTTGCAATTTTTCTTATAAATTTCTTCTCTTAGATTTTTCTTCTTTACTCTGGTTTGATTTGCTGATATACTTTTAGTTTCTTTACAGTTCTTTCTTATCTCAACCATATTTCTTTTCACCTCATCTTGTTAACCTTTTATCTTTTCATGTTGTATTCTTAAGAGTTTTATTCTTAAGAGTACTTGTCTCTGTTTTTGCATTCTTTGGCAGGTAACAAGATGTCTTATAAATTAGTCTCCTCAGTCTTGCATTAAATTATCTTCAGAAATATGTTCTGAAAAAAAAGAAAAGAAATATGTTCTGCTCCTGAATCTTTGGGTTGATTTTCCTTTCCTCTCATTCTGCTGTATCTTCTCATAGACCTCATTTGGTTTATTTCCTTTACGCTGGAATCTCTATGAATAATAGCCGTGTTGACTCAGAGCTTGCCCAAAGATTTTGAGAATCTCTCCAAGCACTCACTACATTCCCTCTTCAGGTCTGTTGACGTGTTCAGTTTTCAGTGCGTGGTAAACATCTATTGTTTTCCCTTCTCACTGCTCCACTTGTTTTAGGAACAACTCTTCCTGGAAGGAGTTTGTGCATATGTGCACATGTTTGTGCATATGTCTGACACCTGGGCTTTTGTGGCTGCTACCCAGAGGACGAACCCTTTGAATGCCTGGCTTTGGTGGCCAGTGGGGCTTGTGTTTGCAGGGTCCCACAAGATATAGCAAACAAAGAAACAATTCTTAACTGGCTACCTGCCCCCAGTGCTCAGTGCAGAAGGAGCTGAGAGAAATTCCCACTTCCCAGTCTACCCCTGAAAGAGTCCTATTTGCATACTATAAAAGCTGCTGCCTGAGAGTTCAGCTTCCAATCATCCTGCATGAGGTGGTGACTGAGACCCTCCCCTTTGGGACACTGACAGGTCTTGGTACACCCTCAGCTACTGGGAGCCACTAAGAACGAGGAAGGTGGGTTAGACAATCATAAAGGTCTGAGAGACAACCAAGAGCTCAGGATGGGCTGAACAATAAGGTTCATCTCCTACACTCTTGCCACTCTGGTAAGACTGGGAGAGGTGGCTGTTTTATGCAGAAATCAACACAGAAAGTCAAGGAAAATGAAGAAACAGAGGAATATGTTCCAAACAAAAGAACAAGATAAAACTTCAGAAAAAGACCATAATGAAAGGGAGATAAGGTGATTTACCTGATAAAGAGCTCAAAATACTGGTCATAATATGCACACTGAAGCCAGGAGAATAATGCATGAACAAAGTAGGAATTTCAACAAAGAGGTAGAAAATATTAAAAAAGTACCATAGAAATCACAGAGCTGAAGGATACAATAACTGAAGTGAAAAATTCAATAGAGGATTTAACAGCAAACTAGATGAAGAGAAAGAAAGCATCAGCAAACTGGAAGACAGGGCAGTGGGATTCATCCAGTCAGAGGAGCAAAAAGAAAGAAAATAGCTTAAGGGACTTATAAGACACCATTAAGTGCACCAATATTCACATTATAGGTTTCACAGGAGGAGAAGAGAGAGAGAGTAAGAGGCAGAAAGGTTATTTGAAGAAGCAATGGCTGAAAACGTCCTTAACCTGGGGAAACAGACATCTACATCCAGGAAGACTAAAGAGTTCCAAATGAGAGGAATACAAAGAGACCCACATTGAGAAACATTACAATTAAATTGTCAAAAGTTAAAGACAAAAAAGAGACTCTTAAAAGCAGCAAGAAAAAAAAAACTTGTTATGTACAAGGACATCCTCAGAGGACTACTGACAGACTTTTCAGCAGAAATTTTACAGGTCAGAAGGAAATGGCATAATATATTCAAAGTGTTGAAAGAAAAAAAACTTCCAACCAAGAATACTCTACCTGAAAAATCCTCAACAAAATACTAGCAAACAGAATCCAACAGCACATTAAAAGAATCATACATCATGATCAAGTGGGGTTTATCCCAGGAATGCAAGGATTCTTCAGCATGCATGAATCAATCAATGTGATACACCATATTAACAAACTGAAGGAGAAAAACCATATGATCTTCTCAATAGATGCAGAAAAAGCTTTTGACAAAATTCAACACCCACTTATGATAAAAACCCTCCAGAAAGTGTGCATAGAGGGAACTTGCCACAACATAATAAAGGCCATATATGACAAACCCACAGCCAACATTGTTCTCAGTGGTGAAAAACTGAAACCATTTCCACTAAGATCAGGAAGAAGACTAGGTTGCCCACTCTCACCACTATTATTCAAAATATTTTTTGGAAGTTTTAGCCACAGCAATCAGATACGAAAAAGAAATAAAAGGAATCCAAATTGGAAAAGAAGAAGTAAAACTGTCACTGTTTGCAGATGACATGATACTATACATAGAGAATCCTAAAGATGCTACCAGAAAACTACTAGAGCTAATCAATGAATTTGGTAAAGTAGCAGGATACAAAGTTAATGCACAGAAAAAAAAATTAATGCACAGAAATCTCTTGCATTCCTATACACTAATGATGAAAAATCTGAAAGAGAAATTAAGGAAACACTCCCATTTACCACTGCAACAAAAAGAATAAAATACCTACCTAAGGAGACAAAAGACCTGTATGCAGAAAACTATAAGACACTGATGAAAAAAATTAAAGTTGATACAACAGATGGAGAGATATACCATGTTCTTGGATTGGAAAAATCAACATTGTGAAAATGACTGTATTACCCAAAGCAATCTACAGATTCAATGCAATCCCTATCAAACTACCAATGTCATTTTTCACAGAACTAGAACAAAAAAATTCACAATTTGTATGGAAACACAAAAGACCCCGAATAGCCAAAGCAATCTTGAGAAAGAAAAACAGAGCTGGAGGAATCAGGCTCCTGGGCTTCGGACTATACTATAAAGCTACAGTAATCAAGACAGTATGGTACTGGCACAAAAGCAGAAATATAGATCAATGGAACAGGATAGAAAGCCCAGAGATAAACCCACGCACATATGGTCACCTTCTCTTCGATAAAGGAGGCAAGAATATACAGTGGAGAAAAGACAGCGTCTTCAATAAGTGGTGCTGGGAAAACTGGACAGCTACATGTAAAAGAATGAAATTAGAACACTCCCTAACACCATACACAAAAATAAACTCAAAATGGATTAAAGATCTAAATATAAGGCCAGACACTATAAAACTCTTAGAGGAAAACATAGGCAGAACACTCTATGACATAAATCACAGCAAGATCCTTTTTGACCCACTTCCTAGAGAAATGGAAATAAAAACAAAAACAAACAAATGGGACCTAATGAAACTTAAAAGCTTTTGCACAGGAAAGGAAACCATTAACAAGACAAAAAGACAACCCTCAGAATGGGAGAAAATATATGCAAATGAAGCAACTGACAAAGGATTAATCGCCAAAATATATAAGAGCTCATACAACTCAATATCAAAAAAACAAACAACCCAATCCAAAAATGGGCAGAAGACCTAAACAGACATTTCTCCAAAGAAGATATACAGATTGCCAACAAACACATGAAAGGATGTTTAACATCACTAATCATTAGAGAAATGCAAATCAAAACTACAATGAGGTATCACTTCACACCAGTCAGAATGGCCATCATCAAAAAAATCTACAAACAATAAATGCTGGAGAGGGTGTGGAGAAAAGGGA
The DNA here is from genome assembly GCF_949774975.1 of Lagenorhynchus albirostris. NCBI lineage: Eukaryota > Metazoa > Chordata > Mammalia > Artiodactyla > Delphinidae > Lagenorhynchus > Lagenorhynchus albirostris. The sequence continues at coordinate 3,162,440 of NC_083115.1, forward strand.
ACCCTCTTGCACTGTTGGTGGGAATGTAAATTGATACAGCCACTATGGAGAACAGTATGGAGGTTGCTTAAGAAACCAAAAGCAGAACTACCGTATAACCCAGCAATCCCACTACTGGGCATATACCCTGAGAAAACCATAATTCAAAAAGAGTCATGTACCACAAGCTCATTGCAGCTCTATTTACAATAGCCAGCACATGGAATCAACCTAAGTGTCCATCGACAGATGAATGGATAAAGAAGATGTGGCACATATATACAATGGAATATTACTCAGCCATGAAAAGAAATGAAATTGAGTTATTTGTAGTGAGGTGGATGGGCCTAGAGACTGTCATACAGAGTGAAGTTAGTCAGAAAGAGAAAAACAAATACCATATGCTAACACATATATATGGAATCTAAAAAAGAAAAAAAAGATTCTGAAGAACCTAGGGGCAGGACACAAATAAAGATGCGGACATAGAGAATGGACATGAGGACACAGCGGGGGAAGGGTAACCTGAGACAAAGTGAGAGAGTGGCATGGACATATATACACTACCAAATGTAAAATAGATAGCTAGTGGGAAGCAGCCTCATAGCACAGGGAGATCAGCTCGGTGCCTTGTGACCACCTAGAGAGGTGGGATAGGGAGGGTGGGAGGGAGATGCAAGAGGGAGGAGATATGGGGATATATGTATATGTATGGCTGATTCGCTTTGTTATACAGCAGAAACTAACACACCATTGTAAAGCAATTATACTCTAATAAAGATGTTAAAAAGAATAAAATGAATACTCTACCTGGCAAAGCTGTCATTCAGAATTGAAGCAGAAGTAAATTGTCTTCCAGACAAGCCAGAGCTGAAAGAGCTCATCACCACTAGACCAGCCTTATGAGAAATATTAAAGGAAATTTTAAAAACTGAAATAATGGACACTAATTAGTAACAGAAAAACATATGAAAGTATAAACCTCACTGGTAAAAGTAAATATATAGTTAGATTCAGAATACTCTAATGTTATAATAGTGGTGGATAAATCACCTATAAATCTAGTATGAAAGTTAAAAGACAAAGGTATTAAAATAAACATAACTACAATATTAATGGATACACAAGGTAAACAGATGTAAATTGTGACTTCAAAAATATAAAATGTTGGGGGAGGAGAGTAAAAGTGTAGTGCTTTAGTATGTGTTGGAAGTGAAGATGTTATCAGCTTAAAATAGACTGTTATAAATGTAACATGTTTTATGTAAGCTGTGTGGTAACCACAAGCAAAAATCTGTGGTAGATACACAAAACATAAAGAGAAAGCATACCACTAAGCATAGCACTACAGAAAATCATCAAATCACAAAAGAAGAGAGCTGGTGAAGAAGAAAGGAACAAAAGAATTACAAAATAGCCAGAAAATAATTAACAAAATGGAAATAGGAAGATTATATCTATCAATAATTACTTTAAATGTAAAAGGACTAAATTCTCCAATCAAAAGACATAGTGGCTGCTGAATGAATGAAAAATCAAGACCCTACTCTATGCTGTCACAAGAGACTTACTTCAGCTTAAGGACACACACAGACTAAAAGTGAAGGGATGGAAAAAGATATTCCAGGCAAATGGAAACCAAAAGAAAGCAGGGGTAGCTATACTTATATCAGACAAAACAGACTTTAAACCAAAGACTGTAAAAAAAGACAAAGGCATTATATAATGATTAAGGAGTCAGTCCAACAAAAGAATATAACAATTGTAAATATTTGTGCACCCATCCTAGGAGCACTTAAATATATAAAGCAAAAATTAACAGATCTGAAGGGAGAAATAAAAAGCAATATGATAGAAGGGAACTTCAATACCCCAGGTTTAACAATAGATCATACAAACAGAAAATCAATAAGGAAATATTGGACTAAATATTTACAGGATAAATTTCATCCAACAGCAGCAGAACACACATTTTTCTCAAGTGAACATGGAAGACTCTCTGGGAATTTTCCAACCACAGTGGTTTGAAACTAGAAATCAATTACAAGAAAAAAACTGGAAAATTCACAACTATGTGGAGATTAAATAACCTGTTCCTGAACAACCAATGGATCAAACAAGAAATCAAAATAGAAATGTAAAATATCTTGAGACAAATGAAAATGGAAACACAACTTACTAAAACTTATGGGATGTAGCAAAAGCAGTTCTAAGAGGGATGCTTACAGCTATAAACACCTCTATTAAGGACAAAGTAAGTTCTCAAAAAACAACCTATCTTTACAACTCAAGGAACTAAAGAACAAACTAAGGTTAAAGTTACTAAAAGGAAGAAAATAACAAAGAGCAGAAATACATAAAATAGAGACAAAAAAGAGAAGAGATCAATGAAAATAAGAGCTGTGTTTTTGAAATGATAAACAATATAGACAAACCTTTAGCTAGACTTGCTAAGAAAACAAGAGAGATGACTCAAATAAATAAAATAAGAAATGAAAAAATATAAAATATGAACAGACCAATTTCTCTCTGTAGAGAACAAATCTCCAATTTTCTGCCAATGTAAGGGCAGGAGCAATCATCAGTGGCATCTAGAGATCTCAGAATCTCTTAGTCTTTTCTCCTGATTTTAGCTCCCCCTTCACCCCTACTTCCAGAGCTCTCTGGTGCTAACTATTGGGCATCCCATGATGTAAACTGGTTGCTACTCATATTTCTCCACTTTTCTCTTAGTATTCAATTTTCTGCAGGCTTGTGTAGTCAGTTGCATGTACATCCATTCACTTTCCAGCTTCCAACACTTCGTTGTTCTGCTTCTGTCCAGAATCTCTGTCTTATGGGGGAGGAAGAGGAAAATGATATATATGTTCAGTCCTCCATCTTTAACCGAAGTTCTTAAGCTCTGTGTCTTCTAGTTCATTGCTACTTCCATAGAGAAAGACTTGTGCATATGTCCAGGCTTAAACACACGTGACAAGGCAGCATTTGTTTGGGCAAGGTTGACCAAGGCCACCATCATCTTGATTTCTTCTGAGAGAGACCAGGTGCTCAGTGAACCAAGCAGTGAGCTCTGTGGCGTAGATGAAGAATTAAGGTGACTTTATTATTGTGAAAAATGTTTCAATAATCACAAAAGTATGTAGATTTCTCTAAGGCCCTATTTTAAAAGACAGTAAGTGACTTCCCTGGATGTCCAGTGGGTAGGGCTCAGCGTTTTTACTGTGGTGGGCCTGGGGAACTCAAATCCTACAAGCCACACAGTCCAGCCAAAAAAAGCAAGATAAAAAAAAAAAGACAGTGCATATCTTTGTTAAAGTAAGGAGTGACTTCTTTTCTGAGCCTGGATTATATTACAAGAGCCACTCTGGTACCTGTAATGGCTCTTTCCTCTCCTGGACATGTGGTGCTACCAACAAACAGCATCTTTTAAGTTCTCCAGTGGAAGGGAGAGGGATATCTGGTCAACCCAACCATAGCAATATCTAAAAATGCTAAACAATACAGCCCCACAATTTAGCATGTTTTCCCATGGGATGATTTTGCTCTCCTGAAGTGTGATTGTCTTCTATCTGGTTTTTGGGTGGCCTAGACTAACACAGTACTGTTATTGGAAATAAACGATATCCTGCAAGTCCTTCTGGCTGAGCGTCTCCTGTTTTACCCCATGCCTGGGACAAATGACTTACAGTGACTACACCTCCCAAGATGCAACAGGGCACCTCCCAGGTTCCCAGGCCGTTGACCTCCTGGGCCTTGATGTCCCTCTGAATGGATATAGAAAGCTTAGAAAGGATAGTTGGGGTGGATGGGAGCAGGACCTATCCAAAACCAACCAAACAAAATGGACCACACTTGGAAGTTAGAGGAATGACTATCTCATTTCCTGGACGTAGGTGAATCAGGAGGAAGACAATGAGTGTCGATAGGAGGTTTTCCAAACCTTTTTTCAAGCAGTCTTTATTTTTTAAAGCAAAATCTAGGGTAGGCTGTCAGAAGTTCTCTGCAAAAATACAGACCATTATCTGTATGTGTGGGAAACACATTCTTAGTCAAAATATTTATTTAAACATTTCAGCTGATCATTTGTTCCTTTTGGGAAGAATTATTTCACTGCATGTGAACCTCAGTGGAAAAGACATTGAAAAATTGAGTAGTTCATTCTACACAGCTCCAACTCACATTCTGCTTCCCTCACCCACATGTTTTTATTTCTATCGAAAATTCTTTTTACACCTTCCTTTGAGACAGGAACCGATACACAGCACTAAAACAATTTCAACAAATGTCAACACAAAACGCAAGAAGACATACACCAGGTGCGTTTTCCGAATCAATAAAAACGTTACTAATAAGAAAAGACATTTGTAGTTTGTAAATTTTCATTTTGCTGGGCAGGAAGCCAAAATTCTGGATCATCAGTTTAATAACCAGCTGCTCGGAAGCTGGCTTGAGAAGGAAGATTTTCCTCATTCTGCTTCCTTGGAGTGGCTTAGTGGCTTTTCCAACAGCGATCCCCTTCCTGGGGATGTTTCTCAGGGCTGAGCCTGTAAAGGGACTGGGGGCACAGGCCCTGCTCTTTGCTGCCCCCTGGGGCAGCCCCCTCAGTGATCAGGCCAAAAAAAGGCCCTCCCAGGCCTTGGTGGGCTCTCTAACCTGGTCCTAAGGGTTAAACAACCTTAAACTTCTAATCTCAGCTGTTTACCTCAGCTCAGGTGCATTAGAGAGATTATATAAAGGCCTTCCTACTTTTTTCTGGTTGTCGGATTCCGATGCTTGGGTATTGTGTTTTAAAAAGTTTATTAGTGAGACTCTTTTCTGAAAAAGTAGTAACCAAAGAATAGTTTTCTGCCTTTCTACTATGATTAATTGGTGAATCCTCTACCCAATTAACTGAGGCAAACTTCGCATTTGCATTATTGCTGCCTGTTCAGATTCCAATGGCACTTAAAAAAAAAAAAAAAAAGTTCAATGGCTCATTTCAGCTCTACCTAAATGTCCTTACAGCACAAACGTTATTTTTGGCTCAGGGCACATGCTTTCAGCTATCTCCCTAAAGCTTTCCCCGCCCCGGCTGTGGAAACCCAGCTTTGCCGAGTCTATTCAGGCCCCCTCACATTTGCATGTCTATCAGGGGTCTTTCACAGCCCAGTGGCCCCAACAAGTACTTGCCAATGGCCGCATTGTTCTTCAAAACCACCCCAAATCAGGACTTGCAGCGTCCTTCTCGCCTTACCATTGAAACACCTGTTAGTTTTCCGGGACTTTGCTTTCTACTTATGGGAGTTGTACCTTCCCTACTTGTTGAGATGGCTATTTGTGGGGAAATGCTTGAACTTCCTCTTGGAAAACTCTTTAGAAGTTACCTCAAGTTTTATATGATGCCATTTGATCCCCCTTAGCGCTCATTTCTGCTTGTTCAAAAAAGGCTGGATGGCCACATGGATGGGAGAATGAAAAACACTTGTTTCTCTCACTCTCATGTGCTTTATAAATTTAAAATTTCCCCGAAAAGAATCTGAAAAAGAATGGGTATATGTATATGTATAACTGAATCACTTTGCTGTACACCTGAAACTAAGACATTGTAAATCAACTATACTCCCATATAAAATAAAAATTAAATTAAAAGAATAATAAAATAAACTTTTCCCAAAGTTAAAAGTCTACATGAACGTAAAGTGATTATATTGTGAAACCAACATTTCAGATTAGACTATAAAACAACACCGTGTTCAGGGAGATGAATTAAAATCTATTGCAAATATTTAGTCCACAATTGCACAGGTCCAGGGAGCCCACTTAACATAAGAGCAGGGCAGGACTCTGAGTAGATATGTCTGTTTTGACTTGTGTGGTTATACATATGTGATATGTGTCTACGTGTACAGATACATACATTACACAGATATGTTTATTATAAATATATGTATATACGTGTATTTAAACATATATACTTTCATGGCTACGTAAGGCATTGAAGACTAAAAAGACAATATCTCTCATTTTTATTCTTTAAAATCTGTACTTAGGACCCACACAGGGTTCGGCTCATCTGGAAATCTAAGAAATGCTTTTGCAGACTCACATTTTGGTGTTCATATCAGACCTGAGAGTAAGACAACTCACTATTTTTATTTCCATGTTATGAATGAGTTATTATTTTTAGTATTAATAACTACTTTATCATTCAGCTGTTCGGAAGCAGACCCAGGCTTTGTGACCTCTGGTCTTTACTGTCCTTTTCTCCTTGTTCCCAGCTCAGTAGCAATTTCCCCCCAAACTGCAATCTTTTTATATGATCGTATAGCACTTTTATTGAGTTAGAGAATTTTAATAATAACAAGCAGATGATTAATTATAAAGCAAGTCGTAAAATATCATTGGTGTAGGTAATACTAACGTCCACGTAAAAATAGTTTAAAATGGTTTATACTTATTGAGTTAAGGGAAGTTCTGTGCTTTAAGATTTCGCATTGTAGCTTTTTAAGCAACTTGGCTTCACAGCCCAAGAAGCTTTATTCACTGTTTCTCAGAAGGGTGGCAAATTCACATTTGGGCTGTTTTCAGCAAATCATTTTTGGGCTTCTTGGTAAATTGTATGCAAAATATTTACTCTATGGAGTCACGCAAGAGAAATGGTACACACTGCCATTTTTGGACGTTTGTGAGTATAGCCAGACAAGGTAAGTGGGGTAGAGTCTGAGAAAAAGTTTAAAAGCCTCGAGCACCTAAACAAATGTGGCATTCAGGCATTCAGGCTGGAGGTCCCCTGGTCCTCCAGCATCTCTGGGATACTGGGATGACCAGAGGAACAGTGGTGTGAATATTCAAAGCCTGACCTATTCCTCTGGGTGCCCCTTTCCTTCTCCTTCTGGATGGAAGCATTTTCTCCACAGACTGACTCTAGTTCCTGAACTTACTGCAGTAGGCAGTTATCAATTCCTCCAAATACATATATATTTTTCTTTTCTAGGGCTAGAGTGGGGCTGGCTGTGGGAAGGAAAAGTTAGGTCTATCTAACGGCAGGATGAAAGAATCAAAAGGATTATGTTTCAGAGAGAAACAATTGGCTGTGCCTCCTTGGGAAATGCTTCTAAACCGTTCAGGGCCTGAGACGGGATTAGACGCAGCCCAGCCTGAGGCAGCATAGATGCTCATTCAGCTCAGGTCTTTTTCTGCCCACTTTCCTCTGGGGAGTGACCAGGAGAGAGGGCAGCCGTGTCACCATGTTTCCCAAGGAGCAGACAGTGGAGGTTTCAGAGGTGAAAGGTTAAACACTGGTGTCACTAAAGTGAAGGGGAGTTTGGGGACGGGGAAGGTCAGCAGGGAGGTTGGGGGAAAGGCGGGGGAGGTGAGAGCCAAGGCAAGCCAGTCCCAGGGTTGAGAGAAAACAGGCCGGCCTCTCCTCCCTCCCCTGACTCCAGACCCTACATCTGTGTGTTGGCGGTTGTGATGTGATCTCCTGCCTCTCTCCTTCAGCTCTGCGGTTTGGCATTAGCCTCGATGCTATGGCCTTATACACAGGATGTTCACAGAAGATGCTTGTTAAGTTATCGTGGTCCTGCCTAGACTTTGGCTCCCCTAGAAATACTCTGATTTTGGAATCACTTCCAGTCTTGGGGCACAGGTTTGCATGTGACCTTAAGGGTTGCTAATTTCCCTAAAGTAAAGGTGGAATTGATTTTTGGAAGAAGTGCTGCATAATCGGAATAAAATCTGAAAAGCGTAGAAAATGAAGCATGGACTTATTGAAAATGAACCCCTTTGAAACATGGGGTTACCAGAAAGTAATACATTCACTTTTTTGTTAGGTATATATATATATATCTATTTAAATATGTATATATGTAATACATTATATATAAAAATATATTTATATATATATTATATATTTATATATATTTATATATATATATTTTTTCCTGAAAACATTCTAAAATAATTTTGCTAATAGTTAGTACATTAGGGTAAGTGTGCAACTTCCCAAAGTCAGTGGTCATTTTGGAGGTCCAGTCTGCATACAGAGTATTTATCTGGAAAGAAAGGCTGTTTTCTTCCCCTGTTGTCATATCCCCCATGATGGACTCTTCCTTGAGAGCTGAAGAGAGGCTCTACTCACAGCCCAGGAGAAAAAAGACCCAGTTACCTCCTGGACCGCATTCAGGTTGGTTGCCAGGATCCCTCCTTTGAGGAATCTGCCACTTAAGTCAATGGAGAAGGGCATACTCTGTTCTGGGGTGAGATGCAGGCAGGGCCAGCCATTAGGGGACCTGGCTGGGATTGGGTCTACCTGGTAGCTACTTAGTGATATATTTCTTTGGCAGTTTCCCTCCTGACTTCCCGAATGAATTAAAAACCTCCCCCCACTTGGGCTTATATTTTCTTACCTATAAAGTAGAAAGAAAAAGAAGAAGGATTTCTCCCTTTGTGCAACCCAGTGCTATAGGGACGACTATAAAAACTCTTTGGGTTCAAAAAAGGAAAAAGAGAGAAAGACACAGAAAATCATAAGGAAGGATAAAAGGGAAAAACCATACAGAGAAAAGACTGGCAGGGAACAGGTAGGGAAGGGAACAGATGGGAAAAGGGAAGAGAGGAAGGAAGGACAAAGAAGAGAGGAAGAGAGTGAAAGGAGGGATGAGGGCAGAAAGAAAGAGCAGAGCAGAGGATGCCTCATCAGACCAGAGCCAGGGGAGACTGAGGAGCCCTAACGCCCCTGGGGAGACAGAGCAAATCTGGTCTGAAATCTTCAGGGATCTATTTTCTCAGATGTCTTGGGGACAGAATTCCAAGGCCTGGAAGACACCAAATTGTGTTCTTTCTGTGGTGCTGGGTCGTGGGGCTGGATGGAGGGGAGGGAAACCATCTGCAGAAGCAGAAAGTAATAGATTGTAGCCTCAGGCTTCTTATGTGGACACGAAGCTGAGGCAGAGAGGGAGGAAGACAGATTCTCAGGTTTGGGGTTGGGGGGATCTGTAAGCATGTAAAGTGGGATAAAACTCTAATTTATGTGAAATCATACGTATAAAATTTGTAACACACAATTTTATTTGCTATAGGACAATGTATTTTTAAAAATCATTATAAAAGCAATCAAGATAGAAGAAATAATCCTAAAATTTATATGGAACCACAAAAGACTCAGAATTGCCAAAGAAATCATGAGGAAAAAGAACAAAGTTGGAGGCATAACCCTTTCAGACTTCTGGCTATACTACAAAGCTACAGTAATCAAAACAGGGTGGTATTGGCACAAAAAACGAACATACAGATGAACAGAACAGAATAGATAGCCCAGAAATACACTCACGCACCGATGGTCAATTAATCTAGGACAAATGAGGCAAGAATTTACAAATGGAGAAAAGACAGTCTCTTCAATAAGTGGTGCTGGGAAAGTTGGACAGCTTCGTGTAAACCAATGAAATTGGAACACTCCCTCACACCGTATACAAAAATAAACTCAAAATGGTTGAAAGACCTAAATATAAGACTTGACACCATGAAACTCATAGGCAAAACATCCTCTGACATAAATCGTAGCAATGTTTTCTTAGGTCAGTCTCCCAAGGCAAAAGAAATAAAAGTGAAAATAAACAAATGGGACATAATCAAACTTAAAAGCTTTTCCATAGCAAAGGAAACCCTCAGGAAAATGAAAAGACAGCCTATGGAATGGGAAGAAATATTGGTAAACGATGCAACCAACAAGTGCTTAATTTTCAAAATATACAAACAGCTAGTACAACTCAATATCAAAAACCCAAATGACCCAATCAAAAAATGGGCAGAATACCTAAATAGACATTTCTCCAAAGAAGACATACAGATGGCCAACAGGCACATGAAAACATGTTCAACATCACTAATTATTAGAGAAATGCAAATCAAAAGTACAATGAGGTTCTCACATCAGTCAGAATGGCCATCATCAGAAAGTCTACAAATAGTAAATGGAGAGGGTGCAGAGAAAAGGGAACCCTTGTACACTGTTGGTGGGAATGTAAACTGGTACAGCCACTATGGAGAACAGTATGGAAGTTCCTCAAAACACTAAAAATAGAGCTACCATATGATCCAGCAATCCCACTCCTGGGCATTTATCCTGAAAGACAAAAATTCTAATTCAAAAAGATACATGCACCCCAATGTTCACTGCAGTATTATTTACAATGGCCAAGACATGGAATCAACCTAAGTGGTCAGTAACAGCTCATTGGCTTAAGAAGATATTTTATATATATATATATATATATATATATATATATATATATGTGTATATATATATGTATGTATATATATGAATATTAGCCATAAAAAAGAATGAAATATTGCCATTTGCAACAACATGGATGGACCTAAAGATAATCATTTTAAGTGAAGTAAGTCAGATGGAGAAAGACAAATATTGTGATATCACTCATGTGTGGAATCAAAAAATAATACAAATATCTATACATAAAACAGAAATAGACTCACAGATATAGAAAACAAACTTTTGGTTACTAAAGGGGAAAGGGAGCGGGGAAGGATAAATTAGGGGTATGGGATTAAGAGATACAAACTACTATTTATAAAATAGAAAAGCAAAAGGAATTTACTGTACAGCCCAGGGAATTACATTCAATATCTTGTAATAACCTATAATGGAAAATAATCTGAAAAAAATGTGTAACTGAATCACTTTACTGTACACCGGAAACTAACACAATCTTAAAAATCAACTATACTTCAATTTAAAAAAATCAAGGTAGAAAAACCAGCCAGCACTACCGTGGATGGACGCGTGTGTGCCCACTCCCTGCTGACATCTTGAAAAGGTCCCAGCCCTGCTGTGAACCGGGAAGGGTCTTTGGCATCCTTGTTGGCACACTGTGTAATAGCAACCTTGTATTCCCAGCCCAAAATGGAAATATGCAGCTTCATGCACGGTCCGACACTGGGATGGAGTATTTAAAGTTAGACTACTGTGGGAACACATGGGATGTATAGGCTTCTCCACTTAGGCCCTAGCGATTCAGCCACAGACCTGCTTCCCCTCCCAGGAGTAACAGTCTCCCGTCTGCGTAGAAATGGAATCCGGGTTTTGCTGGTCCTCGGATGAGATTTCCTTCCCCTTTATCCCTCCAAGGGGACAGTGTGAAGACCCCGGAGCAAACTCCCCGGGGAAGAGGCCGGGAAGGGAAGGAGCCACTGGCTGGGCCGAACTGGGGAAGCTAACAAAACGCAAACACCTCCCAGCCCCCAGCGATCCGCCACTTCCCACCCCCTCACCATCCCCGTCCCGCTGTAACGCACGGTGTAATCTCGCTTCTAAACACAGAATTACAGCAAACCAGGGGGAAAAAGCCCCAAAGGAAGAATTAATTTCTGCTTCCTCATGCAAATCCTTTGGCCAGTCATTGAAGGTTCAGAGCAGGACCAATTCAGCTCCTTGTGCAAATTCCAAGCTGAAGGCATTTAGAAAAGAAGAGGGAGCGAGAAGGAGAGCAATTGAATGGATTTACTTTTCTAAGAACCAGCATTAACAAAGGTTCCATTTTCCATGGTTATGGGTCTGGCTAGCCGGCTCTCCCTGACAAGCTCTCCAAACACATGTGCTGGCCTGTTGAAAAGGCCTCGCTGTTGACTGACAGATAATTGAAGTGACAAATTGTTTCATTGTATTTGGCAGGGAGAGTGCTGTATTAGATAATTATGGGGAACGGAGGAGCTCTGGGGTCTCAGGTCACAAGACATGCCTGACCCTATTTTCTGCGAGGTCTGAATGGCGTTCTCGGTCCCAGAGGACCTGAGTGGGGGGCTGTCTCTTTTTTCGTTGGTGTTGCGTTTTTTTTTCCTTCCCCTTTACCTCCCCCTCCCCCTCCCCGGCCACCCCTCCCCTCCCCCTCCCAGCCACCCCTCCCCCTCCCCCTTTCCGATCTAGTGATTAAGAGCTAAAGCATATGGAGACCTCCAGAGCGGAGAGAAGGGCCCTGATCTCGCCCCTACCCTGCCCCCACCCCAATTCCTGGCCTTTTAGGAAAACAGCTTGTGGATTTTATCCACAGTAGAGAGTTTTCAAACTCTTCCTCTGATCGGCTGCCCACAGCGTCCTGAAAGGAGGCTGGCTAGTCTTGGAGGGAAAGTGGCTGGGGACGAGGGAGTCCCTTCAAATGGCTGGGGGTGGGGGGGCCTGGGGCGCGTCCTGGCAGGGTAAAGGGCGCAGAGCTGCTTCTATGTGCCGCGTCCTGATGGGGGGTTTTCTGCGTCATCAGCTCTTTCTGATCCTGGTTTTCCTGAAGGAAAATTAGGAGACGCGGGAGACCTAAAGATTAGGAGGTAGTAGAACCATCTCTTTTTTCCAGCTGAGCCCCAGGAGGACCACGGCGTTTGTCAGTGGAGAAGTAGGGGAGACCTCAGGTCGGGGAACTCCCCATCTGGCACTCTTTTCCCCCAAACACTGGAGCCTCCTGGGAGATAATGAAAAAAGTGTCTGCGAGTGAGAAATACAAATAACTTTGTCCGCCTCTGCCTTCCTAGCTGCCCTGACTGCTGTATAATCTTACATGAAGCTGAAAGCACATCACGTAGATGGATGGATGGATGGATGGATGGATGGGTGGATGGATGGACGGGGGTCCCTTGTGTCACACTTCCTGCCCTGCCCCACACCCTCAAGGCAGTCTTTCTCAGGAGTTGGGGGAGAGACCCTGGGAATGAGACTTCCTCGATGGTTCAGAGGGACCCCAGAGCGGGCCAGAGGGGCTGGGAAGAGCCTGCTCTGTAGGCTACGAGGGAAAGTGAGTGGCAGGTCCTTCTGCCCTCAGCCTGCAGCCACTCAGGGAGAGGGGGGCAGGAGATTGGGGTCTGAGGATTTTCACTCTAAACCTCACTTGTTTTCTACAGAGCTTTGATGCTTTGGAAGATTCACTTTTCTTTCCAACGGGAAAGGTGTTAGAATTACGCAAACTCTTAAGATTCATTAGTTTCAGCTGAATTTTCACTTTGCCCCCATGGACTCTCTTTTTTTTTTTTTTGCCTTTCTTTTGACTTTTCACTCTAAATATAAGTCCAGAAGAGAACCTCAGAAGGTGATTTGTCATTTGGTTTCCAAAAAAAAAAAAAATGGTGGGAACACCTGAAAATTTCTGCAGTGTGTGTGACCCATGCACTTTCTCTGACTGTTTAAAAAATCCAATAACTTAAAAAAAGAGAGAGAGAAAGAGAGAGAGCTCTCTAGTGGGTTTTGTTTTTTTTTTTAGATGTTGGGAGTTTATTAATTAATTAATTTATTTTTGCTGTGTTGGGTCTTCGTTTCTGTGTGAGGGCTTTCTCTAGTTGTGGCAAGTGGGGGCCACTCTTTTTTGTGCGTGTGTGGTACGCGGGCCTCTCACTGTTGTGGCTTTTCCCGTTGCGGAGCACAGGCTCCGGATGCGCAGGCTCAGCGGCCATGGCTCACGGGCCCAGCCGTTCCGCGGCATGTGGAATCTTCCTGGACCGGGGCACGAACCCGTGTCCCCTGCATCGGCAGGCGGACTCTCAACCACTGCGCCACCAGGGAAGCCCGGCGGGGGCCACTCTTCATCGCGGTGTGCGGGCCTCTCACTATTGCACCCTCTCTTGTTGCGGAGCACAGGCTCCAGATGCACAGGCTCAGTAGTTGTGGCTCACAGGCCTAGTTGCTCCGCGGCATGTGGGATCCTCCCAGACCAGGGCTCGAACCCGTGTCCCTTGCATTAGCAGGCAGATTCTCAACCACTGCGCCACCAGGGAAGCCCTCTAGTGGTTTTAAGGCAGTCATTCTCTGAGTCAAAACCTGCTGTGCTCAGTTCAGGACTGGCTTTGACTGACTTATAGAACGTATGTCCCTAACAGAAGGCATTAATTAGAGGGATCGTGAGTTTGAGGGGAAGGGAATAGAGGCAGCACAGGATCAGAAACGAATAAAATGGTCTTAGAATCTTGTGGTAAGAGAAGTTGTGGTACGAGTCTGAGGAGAGTTTCCAAGCATGGCTGCCTCAAGTTCCCTCCCCCAGCACAGGTATACTTCTCACCCCATCAGGAGGAGGAACTGAATTCCTCTGCTCTTGGGCTGATTTTAGTGCCTTGCCTGAGCTGTAGGACGTGGTGGAAGTGACTTCCAGGGACTTCTAAGGCGAGGCCGTGAGCGCTCTGCGGCTTCTATCTGGGTCTCTTACAACACCTGCTTCTTGAGACACTCCTTCTTGGGACATTCCCTCTTGGGACGCTGCCACCATGCTGTGAGAAGCCATATGGAGAAGCCACACGAGGTTGTTCTGGTCGTCAACCAGCTGACCTCTAACTGACAGTATCACCTGTCAGCCATCGAGTTGAAATGAAGCAGGACCCTATGAAGTCTTCCCAGGACAGAACCACCTCCAACCATGTCCTCTGCCTGCCTTTTGTCTGTAGAAAGACTTTGGTCAAAGAATAAATTTAATCAGAGAAGTGAGAAAATGTAGAAGCAAAGGAAAGCATTCATATAGGACGAAATAATAATAATCGAGTCATTAAACAAAGTCAAGGGCCTCTACTTAATTCCTCCTCGAGGGCTATACATAATATTCTGAGCCATGTCCTTTGAGTTGTTTTGTAGATACTGAAACCCCCAGCAGGTGGAAGAAGTTGAGTACGTGATGACCAGGCCGTAGCCATGATGCAAGCTGCCATAGTTCTGAGAACTGGCCTCAAAGGAATGGGAAAAAAACAGCCCTGGAACTGAAGATTAACTGTACTTAAAACAATCAAGATGACACTGATCAGACCACTGCATGACCAATTTCAAGATGATTGTCAGAGCTGACTGTGCCGTTCTGCAGGTAACCCCTCCAGCCACCCCTGAAACTCCCCTTTAAGAGTTCTTGCCCCCTGATTGGCAGGTGGGGATTTGGCCTTTGGACATGAGTCTGCCTTCTCCCCAGGTTGCTTTCTACCAACACTTGCTTCTTGAGTATTGCTTTCAATCAGGGAGCAGCCGGACCTGAGTTCAGTAGCAGACTGAAACAATTCCACTGGATGTCCAGTCTACTCAAGCCTTTAGATGACTCCAGCCCTGGCCCCTACCAAATACAACTCCATGAGAAATCTTAAATGAGAACTGCCCCACTGACCCATCAACAGACACATGAGAGACAATAACAGATTGCTGTTTCAAACCACTACGTTTTGGAGGTGTTTGTTAATCAGCAAGGTGGACAGAACAAACAACGAGGCTTCTGTCCCTAAATCCTTGCCTTGGGGAAGGGGCTAGAGAGAGGGAGATTGCTCCAGAAGAAGTAGAACACCATCTACAAACAGTAGATAAAGCAATGACCTAGGAGAAGGAGACATAGAAGTTCTATGGTCCAAAGGATTTTGCCCAGCAGCTGATGTAGGACATGCAGCTGGCCCCAGATGCTTTGAAGTACTAGCAAAAAGTCTTCATGTTTTTCTCTCCTTCTTACTGAAAGGACGCTTTTCCTTATGAAATTGATCTGAAGGATTCATCACGGTAGGAAGCCTCTCCTCCCTGCCCTGCACTACCTGTGCAGTTGTGTGACAAGAGGGATTCAATTACCTTGAAGGGAAGGGAGTATAATATATGGGGCTCTCAGTGTGGGGTAAGTAGAGACCGAGGATGTTTTCATGAACGTGGGTTGTGAGTGAGGGTTCGCGTCCAGAAGCTGGAGACGTTTGCAGAAATCCAAGGTCACCAGGAAAACAGGCTAGAGACTCTGTCAGCTTGGTCCCTTTGGCCCAACACAGAGCTGGATGCAGGAGCAACCGCAAGCCAGTGACATCAAAGGTCCTTGTCATGGGGTTTCTATCTCTCTCACCCAGTGGACTTATTTGCTGTTTTCTTTTCCCTGCTGCACCATCCCATTGCACCCTCTGGCATAGACCCTCCTTCATTATTTAAAGACCTCTCTGGGGACTGATGATCTCAGCCCTTTCTCTTTCTAAACCTCCCTTTTGGAGTTAGGCTCCCATGTGGACCACATGCAACTCTGGCAAACAGGCACGCCCTCCTGGGGCCTTAGCCCTGCAAGGAGACTGCAGACAACCCACTCACTGCTAACTGTCTTCTCTGAAAGAAGAACAAAGAAGAGATGGATATTCCTTGAGAAAATCCAATATGAAAAATTCGGGTTTGATAGGATGTACATTAGAGAGTTATTCATATTGCAGGTAGTAGTCCTTTAAATGTCCACTAGTGCATTTAAATACAATTTGATTTAAAAAACTAACCAAGGTAGCGTTTCTTCAGGCCATGTTTACCATGTAAAGTGAGAGGGACAGATGTTTATAAGAAGGGAATCCAGCAGAAAGTGTCTCAGTCTAGAGACAAAGGGAGCCCTTGATTGATTTCTCACAGGGGGAGACATTTTTCTACCTTCTGGAGTTAAAACAAACAGCCAAAGAGGGGAACAGATCAGGCTTTCTGCTGTCAGTTCACTTCACCAAGTACTTTTTTAAAGAACCTACGTGCACCCGTTTGGAATATGCCAAATAAAGAGTTTCAAATTAGTAGAGCAGACTAGAGGAAAAGCCGTCTTCAAAACTATAACAAGGTGATAAAATTTTACTATTTTAAAAGGGTGTAATGTGAGACAACATTCCTTATTTCTTTATTCCACACCATTTCTAGAAAAATAGGCTCATACTCTTAGGTGTCAGGAATGGAAAACGAATTTTGCCAGATTATCTAGGGAGAAATGTCTAGATCTACCTGTAAAGACCTTTACATTCTAAGTTAAACTTCTGCCTCAGGCAGATTCATTCTCTGGGTAAATCGAAATCAAATCCAAACAACGAAGCTAAACAAACTAACCAGAAAAAAAAAAGCCAACAACAACAAAAAAAGAAAATTAAAAAAAACAAAAGGCTTTGTGGAAAGAAATTACAGTCAGCGTGGAGGAGAAATGGGAGCTCAATTCGATTTGATTCCATTCACTTCAACTCAACCCAACCCAATCCAACCCAATCCACCCCGATCCAACTCATTCCAATCCAATCCAGTCTGATCCAACCCAATCCAACAGATATTTATTGAGTGCCTACTACCTGCTGGCAGAGCATTACATTCCATGGATTCGGAATTGAGACACAGTCTCTGCTCCCAAGAAGTTCTGTTTGCAACATCTGCAGAGGATCAGACATTCATACATTAGAGAAGGTCCCAGGCTAGCCCGTTGCTTCCTGGCCCTCTGGGGAAGCCCTGCCCTTATGACCCCACCTCTGTGCCGCCAGGTTTAGCCCAGTGCCTTCTCACCTCTGCACAGAGGGGGTACCCCTGCTCCGTGTGCATGGCCGTGTGGGTGTACATGGACATTATGCCTGGTCAGGTAGAACTCGTCTTTTCTAGCACATTTGCTAGAGCTTGAATTTCATTATGATCCCTTTTTTTCTCTCTCCACTGTCAGTCTAGCGCAAATAATAATTATGAAACCCCTTTTCCCACTATCGAAATAAAATACAGCCAGAGAGCTAAAGCACAGCCCGTCCACTGAGAGCCGACTGAAACTGGGTGAGACCAGTAATTCAAAACAGATGAATGAGCGGCAAATACTATGGACTCAGTATTCCAGGCTGACCTGACCTTTAAAACTTGCTGAAAGTTATCCTTGAAATTCCCCAGAACTCCTTGAATAACTTCTGTAAAAGGCTTATTTATCACAAAGTCATAAATAATATTTGCTAGGTATTTGCTCCGTCCGTCTAGAAAATGAATTAGGCCAGAAGACATGAGCTCAGTGGCTAAGCTGGGGTGAGGGTGGGATGGCCTGGGTTGTGGGGTGACCGTTCACAGATCTGAGAAGGAAAGTACCGAGAAGCTGCAGCTTTCTGTCTTCCATACATGGGGGTGTAAAAGGAGGGGTGCTCAAGGAATGTGGTTCAGTACAGCAGATTTTAATTTCATTGCTTCAACACAGAGGTGGCTGCAGATGGCTGTCAAGAGACATAGCTCTGGCAAATAATTCAAGTGATAACTTTTACAATCACTAAATTGTTTCTGGGCAAGATCCCAAAGTCCCTTCCTCAAGAGCTAGATGCTCTGTAACTGCCTTCCGTGAAGGCTGGAGGCTTCATTCATTCAACAAATCTATCCAAAGACAGCGTCCTAGTTCTTTGGGGGATATAAAGATAAAAAGGACTTAGTTACATCTTTCAAGGAATCTTTGTCTTCAGGAAGACAGAAAAACATGCAAACACCTAGGACACAATGTAGAAAGTGATAAGCATGTTAGTACAGGAACAGAGACAGGGCAGTAGGAATTCAGAGGATGACTTCCTGCTCACGGGGGTGGGGGGGCAGGCGGTGCTAAGAGGGGGCAGGGGAGGAGATGAGAGGATTTTTAGAGGAAGCCCCACTGAGCTTCTTGAAGGCTCGGTAGGATTTGGCAGGGCAGGGGTGAAGCCTTCCAGGATGAAGGAAGCGTGGGAAGATCAAATATAGGCGTATACAAGGCTTGGCCCAAATAGGCTGTGAATTTAAATAGGGGGGTGATGGTAGGAAGGGAGGTGGCAAACCAGGGCTGGAAGACTGACAATGGTCCTTATAAGATCTAAGGAAGATGCTGTTGTAGGAATGAAGAGAAAGGGATGCTCCACAGCCATTATAGGGGGTGACAGACAGAAGTTGGCAACTAATCATGAGGGTGGGGCGGGGGGTGGCAGGAAGGAAGGGGAAGGGATCCTCAAGCAATAATGTTAAGATCATTTCCTGGGTTGGGCTTCCCTGGTGGCGCAGTGATTGAGAGTCCACCTGCCGATACAGGGGACACGGGTTCGTGTCCCGGTCCGGGAAGATCCCACATGCCGCGGAGCGGCTGGGCCCGTGAGCCATGGCCGCTGAGCCTGCGCGTCCGGAGCCTGTGCTCCGCAACGGGAGAGGCCACAACAGTGAGAGGCCCGCGTACCACAAAAAAAAATAAAATAAAAAGAAAGAATAAAAAAAGATCATTTCCTATCTTGAGTGTGTGATGCTATTAAACCTCACGGTCTGAGCCTGCCTGCAGGGAATTGAGGCAGAGGAGGGAAGATAGGAAGTGATGCCTGCTGGGGGGAGAGGATCACAAAGGACAATCGACTGCATCTTCTGCTGCCGACAGCTGGGGACCGCGGAAGGTGTGGGGTGTTTGCAGGTGAAGGGAGCCCGTGGGGAGAGGTGAGATAAGGGAGGGGTAAGGAAAGGAGGGATGCATGGCCTACAGGGAGAAACAATGAGCTCTGATGAGTGGATGCCCAGGAAGGTTGCGCGGGGAAAGGGGCAGTCGAGAGAGTGCCTGTCCCCACCCTGATGAGGTCAGAGGGCAGAGAGAGCTGCCTGGACACCTGGGGAGGTGGTGAGGTCTACACCAGGCTGGCAGGAAGCAGCGGCCAAGACCTCCTGCCTAGTGTTTTGCCGCTGTTTTTATTCTGTGCCCAGGACCAACGGGCTCAACCGGACACTGTGCCTCCACCGTTCGTCCTGGGAATACGGAGCTCTGAATGAGGCGACTGGGTGCTGGGGAGGCGGGGGCCCCGTGACAGGATGGTGGCTGCCTAGATCGGGGAGGGCAGGTTTGCCTTGCCAAGGAGCTGCGCTCGGAGATGCTCTGAAGAGCCTGCCTGCTTTTCTGTGTTCCTTGGTGGCCTTCCTGGTGACTCCCAGAGGACACAGGCTTTCTTCACGGCACAGCATGACTGGTTGTGACGGATGCCTCACTCAGGGGCTTGGCATGGTTCCCGTTCTTATCCTAGAGCGTCAGAGCTCAAGGGGGCTTCGAGCTCATATCGGCCAGGGGCCTCCAACCGGTCCACCCGGAAAACCAGGTCTGGACCTAGCGTCACAGCAGCTGCCAGCCTGAGAAGCCCTCCAGGGATAGGGAGGGAGCCTGGTGGGGTAGCTTGAGCGGCCTCTCCCCTCCAGGGCAGGTGTGATGCTGGCTTCAGAGGTAGAGTGGGATAGTGTGCTGCTAAGAAGGTGCAGGAACCCCTTATGAGGATGACTTCCAGCTGGCAACACCATGAGCTTAGGGCCCACTGCCCGGCATAGAGTAGAAGCTCAATAAACATTAGTTGAGATAAAAAAAATAAGGAAATTCATTAATTCCATCATGATTGGAGAAGGAATAAAGTTTGAGGAGTTATAGGGTTTTTGATTCTTAGTTCAGTTTCCTCTCACTGCACCCATAAGCTTTCTCTCCCCAACATCATTTTCTCTCATGATTTTGTACCTTCAAGAGCTGTGTGTCTTTCTTAGGCTTCTTCTCGAATTTCCAGAATCTTCCCCGGGGCCTGAGGATCTCAGTTTTCTTTAGGCACTTGGAGTGCTAGACCTACATTCACTCCCTGCTCCCTCCTTATTCACTCTTTCTTTCTTTCTTTGTGTGTTTATTCACTTACACCATTAAGATGTTAATTGGCCATCTGTCCTAAGTCACCTGACGTTCCTGTAAGAGTGGGTATTGTAAAAGACAGCCTGGCAGCTCAGGTCTCCTAGAGGTAGGTCACAGGATGGCTGCAGTCCGCCCCCTCCTTGGAGTCACACCCTCCTGCATGCACGCTGACTTCCCTCCTGGGCTTTGTCACTTGAGTGGCTCTGGATACTTGGAAACCAGCGGAGGCTGAGAAGCTCTTGTGCAGTGGGACTGGTCTTCTCTTCTGGTTTGTGGAACTCTGTGGCTGCCGCCGTGTGAAGAAGCTTCTGATGATGAGAGACACGTGGCCCAGTGGCCTCCGTCATCCCGGCCAATAGCCTGCCCTCAGCCAGATGTGGGAGTCACCCCATTACGTTTCGGGACTGTTTGTCTTCTGGCAATAGGTAACTGATACAACAGTTACCTCCTCATTAGCCTTGAGAGGCATCTAATATCTTTCCAAACAAAAATTCCCTCTTGCACCAGGATGCGCCATACTTTCAGCCCCCAAATCATTCTCCAGCTGTTGGTCTCCTTTTATCTTGTTCAGACTTTCTGGAAAGCCACTGGCTCTCTTACAACCTCTGGGCCTGAAATCAACAATAAATATTGGCTTCCCATCCCAAGACACAAAGTGAGAGCAGTCATCACCATATTCTCAGCTCTGATGGGAGTGGGTGCACCAGAGGCAGTAGTGAATATTTGAGGGAGCGCCCTCCAGGGCACCCCCAGGGAGCACGGTTCCTTCAGCCAAGGAACTTTGTAGACTGGACTCCATTCTGCCAGCTCAGGGCACGCCATCACCCCCAACCCAGCAGGATCCTTCAAGGGCCAGAGGCGGCTGTCCTGCTGCAGGTCCCCAAGGGACAGCATCTCTGTTTGCCCACTCAGGAGTCTTCGCTGGGTGAGGGCAGGGTCTCAGGTTCCGGAACACGAAGACCCAGCTGAGGAGTCTGTGCTTTGTTATAAGAGGGGATGTTTCCAGAGCGTCGGGCTGGAGCCTGCTGTGGGGGTGCTCTGTGGCTCAGTGGTCCCTGCATTTGTGGAGAGACTTCTAGGAGTGGGGAGGGATCCACACTGTGTGCAGGATGCAGAGAATGTCAAGAGGATGAATAAATGATGCCGATACATGAGTAAGTGATGCCGCTGCTGGTTACAGTGATAACAGCAGCAATAGCAGTGGGAATCGGGGCATCAGCAGCTCTGCTAGCAGAAGCGATGGCGCTTGCAACGCTGCAGGGCTAGGTTTGCATGCGTCTGACCTCTGTCCAGCCCACTTGCACTGGGCGCCCTTTCTCTGGCTTTCCCACCTCCAAGGTCAGGCTTCCCTCCCCCCAGTCACCCTGACAGCCCCTTAAACATCCAACACCCCCTCCGCCCCAAATCAGTGTCCCCTCCTCTGTCATAATCCTTTTGGGCTCTGGTCTCTACCAGCAGACAGTTAAGCCCAGATAAAGGCGGCCCCACTAATCTGTCCGTTAGTGTGTGTGTTCCTGTCCCAGATAACACACTCATTATGGCAGACACTTGGCTGGGCTCTTGGAGAGGGTCATGGAGCAGCAAGGCGCGGGCTGGAGTTTGGTTTGTACCTGGGGGTCCTGGGGGAGCTTGAAGAGATGGGGTCTCAGTACCTCTTACACCATCCTGAGGGTGGATGTTCAGGCTCCCTCTGTGTGTCTGAAGCCGACCTCTCATCTGGGGCGTTGGAAGAGTCACAGGCTTTGGAATCAGATGAATCTGACTCGGCCTCTTATGAGCTCTGTGACTTAACAGTTTCACTTCCTGCCTCTGGACCTCAGTATTTCTCATCTGGAGAAATGGGAAAATTATAGCTACCGTGCAGGCTTGCTGTGAGAACTGGGAAGAATATATGAAAAATGTTTACCCACAACGGGACTCCCCCAAGGCAGTGCTGGGATGGGGAGTTTCTCCTGCCCGAAGCCTTGAGGATGTAGAGCGCCCCCAGGTGCAGGGGCTGCAGGCCTGGCTCTGGAGCCAGACCCCGCGGGCTCAAAGGCTGGTTCCACCGCTTATGAGATGTGTGACTTTGAGAAAGTTACTCTTCTGGGCCCCAGTTTCCTTATCTGTAAGGGACAGTATCAGCCTTTACGTCATAGGGATTAAGTGAGTATCTCAGCATGCGATGGAGCTGGCACCGTGCCAGGGCAGAAGGACGGTTCGAGGAGGCTTGGGGGAGGACTTCACCGGCTGACTGTTTTGTCTTCTCTCTGAGCTCTGTCCTTCCCCAGTTGTGGGGCATGGCTCACCAGGACAGGTGCCTGCCCCAGACGCTTCAGATCCAGGGGGCAGTGTCCCGGGGGGGTCTCAGGGTCTGATGGGTCCAAGCATCTCACCTTAGGAGGCCTGGTGGGGTGCAGACAGAACCCTCTAGGAGGGATGGCCAGGGGCCTGGGGTGTGAGAGGTTTGGGAGGCAGGAAGAAGGAAAGGAAACTCAACTTTTGTTTAGCTCCTACGTGTGTTAGAGGGTTAGACTCCATGATACGCATTATCTCCCCACCTGATGAGCGCATGTTATTATCATGAGGAGCCCGAGGCAGAGCGGCTTCTACCTGCCGAGGTCACACGGAGAGCGGCTGATGGGAGAGAGACTGGGACAAGCGTCTGCGGGACACCAGAGCTCCTCCTGGGCAGCGAGGCCATGCAGTGGCTCTGGTGGCTTTAGTCACAGCACGGTCCTCGGATCCTTCAGTTACCAGGGTGGGGAAAGTGAGCTGTGTACCGTGGGGCCACCTGGATCCCTGGCATGCGGCTCTGTGAATCGGCCAATCGACAGGTGCAGGCAGCCTCCAGCTTCCAGCGAGGGCTTGGGGCAGCCGGGGAAGGAGAACTGCTGTGTTTGCTGATTCAGGGCAGAGTCACTTCCTCCGCCTTTGCTGAAATTGCCTCTGAAACTCTGGATGCTAAAACATCCCCCCGCTTTTTTTTTTCCAGGAACTATGCTTGACCACAATTCTACTGTCAGTTTGTTTTCTTGGATTGCTTCTCTTTTTCCTCCAGAAAGGGTACTGGGATCTAAGAAATAAAACAAATAAACAAAAACCTCCATGAGATGAGAACTGTGACCGATGGAGCTCTGGTTAACTGAAGCATCTTGTGGAAGGTGGCTTTTGTCCCTGTCGCTCAGCATCAGCGTGTCTGTGCAGCAGGGAGAATCTGTCACTGCCAGTGACCACCGGTGACTCCCCGGTTGAGGTGACTGTGTGTCTTCTGCTGGGTGTGGTCACGCTAGCTTCCGGGGTGTCAGGGCCATGGGATAAAGGGGCCCAGCAGGCGGGCCTGTATCTCATTGATTTCCTGTGGATGCAGTGGCCCTTGAAGAAGAGGATTCCATGGGGCAAGGCCACTCCTGCTCTGCCTTTGCAAATTTTCTCCTCAATGAGCCCAGGCCTGTGTGAAGGATGCTGCTGAAGGGGGCACCAGGCAGCGGGGAGGGGAAGGAGGGAGCCATTGACAGGAGGGCCTGCACGTCTAGCATCTTCAGTGGGCCAGGCCTCTCTCATTACTACCTAGGACGCTGGTGGTCCCCAGGGCAAAGGGCC